>NC_134564.1:20502734-20825437 GCF_025594145.1 Primulina tabacum
AATGGCAAAAATGTACATCGATGATGTAGTG
The DNA here is from genome assembly GCF_025594145.1 of Primulina tabacum. NCBI lineage: Eukaryota > Viridiplantae > Streptophyta > Magnoliopsida > Lamiales > Gesneriaceae > Primulina > Primulina tabacum. The sequence continues at coordinate 20,502,766 of NC_134564.1, forward strand.
AGATTGCATGGTGTGCCTCTAACCATAGTATCAGATCGTGATCCCAGATTTTCTTCGAAGTTTTGGGGTAGTTTGCAATCAGCATTGGGTTCAAAGTTGGCGATGAGTACTGCATATCACCCATAGACAGATGGTCAGTCTGAGAGGACCATTCAGACACTCGAGGACATGTTGCGAGCAGTCGTGATGGATTTCAGGGGTGGTTGGAAAGAATCATTGTCAATTGTTGAGTTCTCTTACAATAACAGCTTCCAAGCAACCATCGGAATGGCACCATTTGAAGCCTTGTACGGTAGAAAGTGTAGATCTCCGATATGCTGGGAAGATGAAGGGGAACGACATCTATCTATGCCAAAATTTATTCAAGAAATGAAAGAAAAGGTTGAAATGATCAGGAAAAGAATGAAAGCAGCTCAGGATCGTCAAGCCAGTTATGCTAATAAAAGGCGTAGGCCTTTAGAATTTCAGGTTCGCGATCAAGTTTTCTTGAAAGTATCACCGTTTCGTGGTACTATGAGATTTGGGCGCAAAGGGAAACTAGCTTCGCGTTATATTGGTCCATATGCGATTGTTGAGAGGATTGGCACTTTGGCTTATCGTTTGGACTTGCCACAGAGTTTGTCTGCGATACATGATGTGTTTCATGTATCTATGTTACGAAAGTACGAGCCGGATCCTTCTCATGTCTTGAGGACTGATGAGGTGGAGTTGGATAGTTCTCTTAGCTATGTTGAGCATCCAGTGCCAATTCTTGATCGTAAAGAAAAGCAACTCAGGAATAAGACAATTCCACTGGTTATGGTGCAATGGAGTAGACATATGAGAGAAGAAACTACATGGGAATTAGAGGCTAAGATGCGTCAGGAATGGCCTCACTTGTTTGAAAATAAAATAAATTATTCCATGTATTCTGATTTCACAATGTACCATCAGTGGTAAATGCTCATAAATCACTTTTGTATAAATGTTGTGTATGCTAGATTTCGAGGACGAAATCTTTTATTAGTAGGGGAGAATGTGAGAGCCCAGTTCCTCAAGGCCCAGCCCAATGGGATTAAGTAAATTAAAATAAGTAAATAATAATAATAATCATAATAATCCTCAAACTTTTCCTCGGAAACCGCGTGCGTTCTTCCCGTAGCTTCTTTTCTTCATTTCTGTACATATCTCGTTCGCTTTGATCGACCAAATTTCCATCATCGATCATCGAAAAATTAAACTAAATATACGGTTGGGAAGCTCTCGACGTAAGCTTTCCGTTGATACCACTTTTGATAGGAAAAATCGAGATTCTCAAAAACCCGTCGGAAACCCGTCGCACGTTTCTTCGTTAAATCTTCGCCGTACGTCGCCGGAGTTCGAAAATTCATTGAGGGCTTTTGTTCTCTGGGTCATAAGCTTCATTTTGGTATATATATTGAGGTACAAATCATGATTCCAGCAAGGTTGCTGTATTTTTGTTGGGTTAAATTTGGTACCAATATTAATATTTGTTATATTATTGATTGTAGGTACAATAATTGAACCGATTAGAGGTATCTATCAGATTTTTGGAATTTATTTGGATTAAATTCGAAAATTCAGATTTATGTAATTGAGTTTTTGGATTTTAGTGTTCAATAATTAGATGTTTAGACGCTATAGAATTGACATATATTAATTTTAGAAATTTTAAATCCTAAATTAAGGATTTTTGGAATTTTAGGCTAAATTGTCAAAAAAAAAAATGGAACTTTATATGAAATGTATTATTTGCCACAGGATTGGATTCTGCGAGAAATCATTAAGATATTTCGGTGGTAAATTAAGTATTTAGTTGAGGTACGCATGAACTGTTTTATTATGACATCTATATGATGTGAAATGACGTTAAGTACTTTGTAATGAGTTGTGGCGTGCCTTATGTGTTTCTGTGAATACGTGATTGCATTCACGCATTTATTTGAGTTGATACTATTGTGGCATAGCATTTCGAGCCTTGACTCCTTTGATTGCTATTGATATTGATCTATCGAGATGTTGCGTCATCGATGGAGTGGGTGGGTAGGATTAGCACTCCTGATGACTTGCATGAGGACTGAGCGGGTCGCTGTCGTACCCTCGATGCTACGTGCATGGATGAGCGGCGGCATGATATTACGTTGCGGCAGTCCTGGCACGGGTGGCCACTGTTACTGTTGCTGATGCTTTTCATTTGGACTCCGCTTTGGTATCCATTATTTTGTTGTTACCGACACGCATTGCATTGCATTTCATTGCATTTTACTTGATGTTATTTCATGTCAGTTATATTTGTCGTAATATTACTAGTTCGTCGTACTGGGCCCGACCCCTCATTTATTTTTATGCTGTGGTTGTTTTTGATGCCATAGCAGGTTATCCAGGAGGATTTGACGCGTCTGGTGGAGCGTCAGGTAGTGGTGCCCAGTCGTCGAGTCATGGTTGAGAGTTCCCAGATATATATATACTATATTATGGAGTTATACATTTACCGGGGAGATGCCCCGTGTAGCTGTACTGTTATTTTTACGATGTTTTGAATTGATAGTTGTGTGATCGAGCCTTGCCGGCTCTATATGTGTTTAGTCCTGGCCAGTGCGGCTATAGGTTTATGAATTGATGTTATGAATTTATTTCGAGTATATAAATATTGTTTGTGTTGTTTGAAAATTTTTGGGATGTCCTACTTATGGGGAGGTCATGCCGAAATTTCTATTGGCCCAAAAGGAAAATTTTTAATCGCTTTCGTTGTTTACATTAATAAATCCTGGTTGTTTGGTCATTAAATATTAATCAGGAGCTCGGGCCCCCACAGTTAATCTCCTCTAAAATCTCATAAATCATAATGCGGAAAGCATGCGGTCCTCGGGTCGTGTCACCACGCCAGGTCTGCCTACTCAGAGTTCGACACCTCTAGTCCCCTCACCATCAAGATCACTAGCACACACATGCCTAGTGAGTTTAAAGACTCAATACACTTGTACCAGAAATACCAAGTACATATACATAGCACACAGCAGTGAAAAATACTATACTCAACATATATTTCGTGAACTTAAAAGCATGAACATAAACGTGTCGCGTAAAATATTATCGTGTCAAAACATGTCATCTCATGTCATCATATACGTATACATTTTCTTTCAATTGAATTCAGTTAATTGGTTCTGACTTTCATATTAGCTCTATTGTATCAGCTCTATTCGATGAATCAATTTACGTATAACCACGGTACCGGGAGGCGGGGACATTAGAGACAGCATTATCCGTCCACTGAGCCTTGGACTCAGCTCATCATATCTCATGTCATCGTATACATATATATCGTCAATCACAACCAATTCTCATCCTTCAAAGAAAAAAACATCATCATATTCACCACTTAAGAAAAAAACATATACGTAACTTTTTCCTTAAAATCAAGCATGTATCGTATTTAGCATAATTTCATAAAAATCATAAACATAAAGCATAAAAATTTAAAATATGACAAATTTGTGCTCAGGGCACTCACTGCCAGGACTAAAATCTCGCCCCGGGTGCAAAATGATCATTTTGGCCTTGGAAACCCAAAATTACCTTTTTTCCCCTGGAGCTCTAAAATTTTGACCCGAAGCTTACCAAACTCCTTGAAATGTCCCAAAACATATTTAAAAACATTCCTAGAAGTAAACTCGAGCCCATTATAAAACTTAATCGATTCGTTTTAAAACTTGGACCGGGGTCCCGGTTTTAATCCGAATCGACTCGAAACTTAATCGAAATTTTCCTAACTTTAAATGCAACTTAAACCTACAACTCCACACCCTAAACCACACTTTTCGTACCTCTCAAGACCCACGAGTTCATGACCAAAGGCTGCTGGATTTTTTTCTCTACTCGCCCTAGACAACTCTAGTCGTGACCCTAGCACCATTCTTCGACCCTAGACCAGAACCACTCAGATCAGCCGCCAACCATCCTCCCCTGGACCACCCTAGTACCCCTACTGTACCTACTGAACCTACGGTTATAGCCCCATGCAAGCCGTGAAGTTCAGCTACCTGAGCACATGAAGATGTCCCCAAGGTCGACCATAACTACTCCCGATTTCCACCTAGCCCGAGACCACAATGAAAGACCCCTCCTAGACCTCGGTTTGGACCTTTCTGGACCGTACCCTGCCCTGGTTGGGTTCCCCCCTTGTCCGAGCCTCTCCATTCTTTACCCCTAGCCAACACAAAACCCTAACCACAAGCCACCACAATCAGCTCTTCCTACTGTCATGAACAAAACCGTGATTCCAGTAGAAAAACACCCTCAACATCAACGTGTTCATCCTCTAAGGACGCTGGTTCGGCAGCCCCCTTGCATATGGTACAAAAATACGTGAGCAACATGCATAAAAATCGAAATTTCATGTCAAACTTTTCTCAAAATGCACGCATGATGTAGATCATAGAATTTCCATACAAAAATATTAAAATCAGCATACTTATGATGTGTATGAATAGAAATTGAAAATACAAGCGTGCCATGATGATTTCTACGCAAGAACGTCGAAGAAGCGATCGTTGGGGAAGCGCCGAAGAATTTTAATTGCAAGAACAAGCTATGGCCAAAGCTTTCTTTTTTAGGGTTTTCTGAAAACCGAGAGAACTGATAGGGGGAGGGTTTCGGCTGGTTGGTAAGAGTTTAGGTTTAGGTTTAGGGTTATTTAAATAGATAGCATTTTAGCTAATGGGCCCTAACTTTAATTTAAAAGAGATTAAAAGAATTTTGAGTCCAACAAGCTTAAAATATGCCCATCAAGTCCAAACACACTCCCAAAAAATATTTTAGTTTTGGTAAGTTTTTGAAAATAATATCCGAACCCTCAAAAAGTCATTCGTTTCGATAAAATTTGCGTACCGCTGAAAAATATGCTCTGCCTGGTAAAAATACCCAACAAAGCCCATTTCTTGAAAAATACTTTTAAAACATCTTATTTTAATTAATCAAAATTAATCATGTAATAAAAATAATTTTCCTGATAATTCTACAGTCTCCGTTCCTCGTTCGAGCGCGAAATACATCTAGAAACCCTAATGCATGAACTTTTAAAATTTCATGAAATAAATCCTATCATGCAATAATTATACATAAAATGCATAAAAATAATTAAACACGTAATTTAAATAAAATTCTAGATTGCATGCATTCAGGTTACGTGAATTAAATTCCTGGACCTTACAACTCCCCCCCCCCCTTAAATAAAATTTCGTCCTCGAAATTTAGAACGTACCGGATAACTCCAGGTAGCGACTCCTCATCTCGGTCTTGGTCTCCCATGTGGCCTCCTCCTCGGAATGATTCAGCCACTTGACCTTGACCATCTGGATCACCTTGTTCCGGAGCCTCTTCTCCTGTCTGTCCAAAATCGTGGTGGGTTTCTCCTTGAATAATAGGTGCGTTGTCAGCTGAAGTGGCTCATAGTTCAGCACATACGAAGGATTCGACGTGTACTTCTGCAGCATGGAGACGTGGAACACATTATGAACTCCCGCCATATTCGGCTGTAATGCAACTCTGGACGCAAGTGTCCCAACTCTCTTTAGGATCTCGTATGGTCCGATGAATCTAGGGCTTAGCTTGCCCTTCTTCTCGAACCTCATCACACCCTTCATCGGTGCGACCTTCACGAAGACATGATCCCATACTGCGAACTCAAGATCTCGCTGCCTTTGATCTGCATAACTTTTCTGGCGGCTCTGTGCAGTCTTCATCCTGTCCCGAATCCTGGCCACTAACTCTGCTGTCTGTCTTACAATATCCGGACCCAACTCTGCTCACTCTCCTACCTCGTCCCAATAAACTGGCGACCTACACTTCCTCCCGTACAGTGTCTCGTATAGAGCAATACCTATCGATGCCTGAAAACTGTTGTTGTATGTGAACTCCACAAGAGGTAATTTCGGCTCCCAGCTGCCCTAGAAGTCGATCATGCAAGCTGGGAGTAGGTCCTCCAGAATCTGAATCACCCTCTCCGACTAACCGTCTGTCTGAGGATGGAAAGCAGTACTGAACAATAACTTAGTACCTCGCGCCTGATTAGGGGTGAGTATTCGGTTACCGATCGAACCGAACAGAAATATTTATCCATAATCGAACCGACCGAATTAATTTTCATAACCGATGAGAACCGAACCGAATTAAAATCGGTTAATTCGGTTAACTGATTAGCTTTAAAAAAATTTTGTGATTTAACTTTAATTATATATGTAATTTTTCTTGAACACTACAGTTTACACAAATGCATAAAAATATAAATCACACACATCACAAATATATAAGTTTTGTTTGAATACAATTAATACATGTTTTTTTTAAATAACATAACATGGTGGGCATCGTCTCAACCATTGATGAGAGATGGGTGTGCAGCGGATGAATTCAAGAGTGGAGAATAGAGAATTGAGAACGAGAAAGCCAAGGCGTTTAGAATTAGATTAGAATTAGGGTTTATTTTAAAATTAAAAATTTAAATATATATAAAAATTGATAAATAATAAAAATTTATTAAATAATAATATTTATTGAAGAGACCACGACCCACTTTATATATATATATTTATGATTAGTATATATATATATATATATATATATATATTAATCATAAATCATAAAATCGAAAATACTAAATAAAATATCTCACCATTTCTAACAATCATAATAATTTAACAATTTAAATTTCAAGTGCATAAAATAAATTCTAAATCATCACATAACCAAACATTCCTAAATTGACCTTCAAAAAGATCAACTAACAATAAAAATAAAGCATAAAGTATCTCTAATAAAATCATTAACATAATCTTAAAAATCTTTAATCTAACAAGCTAGTGCGGAAACATAAAGGTCCTCGGATGTGTACTGCTGAAGTCGATCCCCTCAATCATCACCGCCTCCCATAAATCATCAAATCCTGCATCATAGAAACCTAGTAAGTCTAAAGATTCAGCACGTTCTAAACATGGATAGCAAATAATACATATACAAATGACATCCATTAAAAATCCTACTTTTATTTAAAATAGCTTTTGAACATAATTAAATCATTTAAAATCATTTAAGCATAATTAAATCATAAATCGTAAAATCATTTTAAAATAAGCTTTGAACATAAATAAATCATTTTAAAAATAGCTTTAATCATCATCATGAATCATATATCATAAAATCATTTTAATCATAAACTTTCAATCATATATCATTTTGGGTGAAGTTTGATCTTTGAAAGTGACTAGCTTTTATCCTTCTTTCGACTAATCAGTATTCAGCTCCACATGGCCTATGGGGGTGTGCACTAGGCTCAACCATAGAAATACGATCGTCGGGGCTCCCTTAGGGGCCTTTTTCCCATTGACGGGTTCCCTTTGGGCCTTTTCCCACAAATGGGTTCTCTCTGGGGCCTTTTCCCTATATGGACTTCCTCTGGGCCTTTTCCCCTCACGACATCTCAATAAAATTTTAAGTTCACCGTCCTCAACATAAACGGATCCCCCACAAATCATATATCATATGTCACAGTCAATTCACATCCCTCAAAATATTTTCTTTTTCTTTTAAAATTATAAAATAACATAACTTCCAAAAATAGCATTTTAAACAGTATAAATTGCACAACTTTTCCATAAATCATAAAAATACATATTATCACCAAAATAATCATTTTAAATCATATAATATCATTTTACAAGTATTATGATCTTCGGGACGCTGCCAAGCTTTTACATATTTTCCTAAGTGTAAAATTATCGTTTTGCCCCGGGACGTAAAAATTTTCGAATTTATCTTTTTCTCACATTAATGACATGAACATATTTATTTAAGCTAAAATCTAATTTTTCTTAATTTTATAAAGCCTAAAACTAGGCTGTTCAATTAATTCTTTCATTAATGTTTTGTGCGGCGATTAAGTTCCGGATAAATCCAAAACTTATTATTTTGATCCCAAATTTTAAACATAACATTTTTATTGTTTATTCTACCTTTGTGAGCCATGAACCACATCCGTGGACCCATGATTCCAATTTTAGCCTTTTAATTTTCGTTTTTGACACATAGACGAACACACCGAGCCATCTCCCAAAATACTCGAGCCACGCCCGAGCCACCTCAAGCCAAACCTGAGACAACCCATCTAGGAACCCTCATAACCAAGCCCAGCCCAAATAACCTAGCTCTGGCTTGCTCAAACTCTCCTGGACTTGACCCCCAAACCTGCGCACAAGGAGATTCTCGCCCAAGGACTCCTAGTGGCACAAGGACTCTCCCAGCCGAGCCACCACCGAGCCCACCTAACCCTAACCATCCCTGGACATGCCTAGACCCTACCCAGACCAACCCAAGCCCTTGAACCCACGCAGCAAACCACCCGAACACGGCAGCAGCCTGCACGCCTTTGCCTCCCTCACGCTAACCACTCCCAGTCGAGCTAGCGTCGAACCCCGGCCCTCAAGCCCCTGCCCCAACCCTTGACCATCTCCCTTGGACCCCGATGGACCACCCTGGCTTGCCCTTAGCTCCGCTGCACCCCTCTCTTATAGCACAGGAGTGCACAACGCATGGGGGAGAGTCCCACTTCACGTGGACTCTTCCATAGCCCATGACTCGAGCCCTAGCCCTCCGAGGACTCTTCCTAAGACCTAACCACGACCCTTAGGACCCAACCCCGAGACCTAGTCGAGCCCCATGACCCCTTACATAAGAACCGAACCCCTTGACTTTGCACAAACCCAACAAACCCACTGTACTTCTCTTGATTGTATCCTACGGTTCCATCACAATATTTCCTTCAATTTTATCATGTTTTGTTCACAATTAAATCATATTTTATCATGTTTTGGCAGTGTACTCGTTGGATTCGAAAACGTTTTTAAAACAAGCATAAAATCAACATATTTTTGAAAATAAACGTCCCACCGTAAAAATATTCAGACACATATTTTTTTCCATACATAAACAATTAAATCATGCATAATATGATTTGTATGATGTTTAAAAGAGTTTAGAAACGTGACTTTGCGTTTAAAACGCTCGAATATACGATCTTTGGCGAGGGTGCGACGTTGGACGACCGGAAGACGAAGAACACAAGCTTTTCTTCTCCCCAAATTTTTGAAAATACTTGGCGTGTGTGCAAGATGTATCTCGGATGAATGGAGGCTGAATTGGGGTGATAATAGACCTAGGTTTAGTTATTTATAGTTTAATTAAAAAGTTAAATGGGCTTTGGTTTTGGACTTGCAAGCTTAAGGGTAATTGGTCCTTCTTTAAATCATTAAATCGGGGCCAACAACACTTAATTAGTTAAATAATAGAAGTTTATAAAATAAGTTTCCATAAAATAATATTTTTAATCTTTTAAAACTTCTTGTTTGCCCAAAACCGGCTTCCCAGGAAAAATCGAGCTCGACTCGTAAAATAATTCGAACTCCAACATTTTTAGGAAAATTAAATCATATTTAAATCATATTAGGAAGCCTTGCCATTATTTAATGAAAAATAAATATTCTTGTCTTGGTCGTCCCCGATCTCCTTTCCCCTGCCTATTATCGAATATTCGGCTAAAATTCTTAATTTCATGTAAACATGTCATATTATCATTTAATCATGCATTTAATCATTTAATAAATATCATGCTAGCATTTAAAATCAATTAAATAATTTCGGACGTTACATTTATTATATCGGTTAATTCGATTAACCGATTTAAAAATTTTGAAAACCATACCGAACCGAATTAACCGATATAAGCGAATTTTTAATATGAAAATCGAATTTCCAAAATAACTGAACAGAATTTCCGAATTGGCTTGGTTCGGTCGGTTAATTCAGTTTAACCGAAATTTTGCTCACCCCTATGCCCGATGAAGGTTTTTCCAGAAAGCAGACGTGAATCTCCGATCCCTGCCTGACACAAAAGACACCGGAATCCTATGCAGACTTACTATCTCTCTGATGTACAGATCTGAGTACTGAGTCATGGTGAAAGTCTTCCTGATCGATAAGAAATGAGCTGATTTAGTGAGCCGATCAACAATCACCCAAATGACATTGAATCTTCCATTAATCCTCGAAAGCCCTGTCACAAAATCCATGGTGATATTCTCCTATTTCCACTCGGGAATAGGAAATGGTCTCAGCTTCCTTGCAGGTCGCTGATGCTCTGCCTTGACCTGCTGACAAGTCAAAAACTCGGAGACGAATCGCATAATATCCCTCTTCATGCCCGACCACCAATACAGAGTCTGTAAATTCTTATACATATTCGTACTCCCTGGATGGATGGAGTACGGGGTGCTGTGGGCCTCGCTCAAGATATCTGCTCGAAGGGAATCACTGTTAGGAACACATAGGCGGTCCCTATATCTGACTATGCCATCCACAACTGTATACAGTATCTGGACCTTAGTCTCATCCCTTTGTCTCCACTTCTGTAACTGCTCGTCGGAAGTCTGCCCGGTCCAAATTCTGTCTCTCAGAGTCGGCTATACTGTCAGAGTAGCAAGATTCGGGGCCTCGCCCCTGGCATAAACTGCAAGCTCAAATCTTTGAATCTCAGCCTGTAGCGGTCTCTGCACTGAAAAATGAGCAATCACTGCGTGCTTCATGCTCAGAGCTTCTGCAACCACATTAGCCTTACAGGATGGTAGCTAATTGATCGAGCAAAACTTGCACTGTGAAATCCTTAATAAAAATATGGTTTTATATGCTCCAAAATTAATCGCAAGTGCACGATGTCAAATAATAGTATAATGTACAGGAGTACGAGTATCGTTCCACTGAAGACTGTGTTTGACAATTATTATTTTCAGTTATTAAATCTTTAGCAACGAAAATTGATTGATTGTTTTATTACTATTGTGATTAAAGAAACATGCAAACAAAAATATTAACGAATTGAATAATGAAATAAAATATCTAAAATAGTTGATTTAAACTTCAAAGAGAAATGAATTTGTTGAGAATTTTGGTTCACCTTCCCCTCGTTAATTAATTAATTCATACGATAATGATTATATGCTTCCGACAGGATTTCCTATTCAATTGAACACACTCTCTCGAGCTATGCCAAACTAATTCTACTCAATGAAGTAATTTAATGTCTTTAATTATTTATCAAGAGCGAATTGCATGTCGATCTATGAAATCCCCTAGTTTTCGACCCTTAGGACTATAACTATCGGCGCGTATCCAATTTCATATCTCTATGTAAATTGTAGATCCACGGATTATAATACTCGTTCCTATCACAAGTTATTCTCTCGAACTCACTCGCAATAAAAATTGTTATTAAAGTTAGCTACGCTTTAACAAAACGATAAAACAATAGTATAATCAAGAATAAATCAGAAATCGATATGTGAATTCATTTAAATCAAAGGTTGGGGTAGGAACCCCTTAAATCCAAACAAAGATTAAAGTTTAGCTACTCAAATTCATATTAGAAATAAACAAAACTAAGTTTAAATGATAAAAACTGGATTAGAAATACTAGGCTAGACGAAAATGCGAGGAACGACGCTCGGAAATCTTCGAATCTTCAACTCCAAGCGCAAAATTCTCTCCCAAGCTCGCGGCGGCTGCTCAATGAAGTCTGAATGACCCTAAAAACGTCCAACCCCCCTTCCATATCATCCCCATCCACAACATAAGGTAAGGAATCGGCCAAGGAATATTTCCAAAAATAAGCGGCTCTCGGGCGGTAGAATAATACCGCTCGAGCGCCACATCTTCTGTAATTTCTCTTGGTGAATGCGGCATTCGCGCTCGGGCGGTAGAATATTACCGCCCGAGCGCTGAGTCTTCTGTAAGTTGACTTCGGAAATTAAATCTCGCGCCCGGGCGGAAGAAAATTACCGCCTGAGCGCCATACTTTCTGGACATCATCACCTCTTGCACCCGGGCGGTAATTTTCTACCGCCCGAGCGCCAGCCTTTCTGCCATTTTCTTCTTGGCTTGCGCACTTTGCTCCAGATTCGGTTTTCCGATTATTTTTCCTGCAAATTTGTCACACACGAGTGAGGCATGATCAAATGCAAATGTTTACTCTAAAATGAACAAAATGTAAATGAAATATACGCATGCATAATGCAAAAACACACAAACTAATGCAATAAAACATGTGAAAACCACGTCTATCAACCCCCTCATACTAACCTTTTGCTTGCCCTCAAGCAAAATAGGTTACAGATTACAACTAAAATAAGAAAAAAACACAAAGTGAACGTATTAAAATAATTAGATTGATGGCGAAGTAGCAAACTGACATCTCCTGTCTCAGCGGGTTTGTGAACCACATCCAATTATTCAAAACACACATCCATTAATACCCCTTTTAAAACATCACAAAACATCGGTATTTTTCCACAAAGTATGGTCGTGTGTGCTGTAGATTTTTCTAGCTTGTGTTTCAGACAGTATTATTCGCAAATCATGTGGGTCTTCGAATCGACAAGTCAACACAAGTTTCTCTCTCCTAAGTTCTGTTTCTATTCGGGACCAACCAGTAAACACATAAAGCGGTAGAGTTTCATAGTTGAACAACAAAATTTAGGGAGTTAATAGCCATAAGTGCTTAAGTGGTTTAGAAAGATTGGGAGTACGTAGATCATTTTCACTATGCACTTGTCAGAATTTTTTCTCTGACATTCCTCAACGCCTTACATCTCCATCTTTTTAGCCTTGGGATAGGATTTCATCCCTTTTTGGCTCCCCCATACCTTACATTCCCCTTTTTCTTTATTTATTTATATATATATATTTTTTGGCGCATAGTTTTCTCATGCGTACTCCCTAGACTTGAGATATAGGGTATGTTCATTTATCTGACCTAGGGATGAATTTTTACGTCCTATGCACGATTGGGATAAAGGGTATTTAAGGTATACGTTTGATTTTCTACACGAGTTCATGCTACTGGTCAGTCACTTATTTCAACGGAAATTCATTCAAGTTCTACTCGCATCTTATGTTTCTCCAGTTCCCCTCACAGATTATTTTGAACTTAACTGACATCGACACCACTATCAAAATCCACTATGTGTGCTTAAAAAGATTTCAATTCACGTAGGTATTCATAACAAGTGATAAGACTAAGCAACATGCAGCTCATTTATCCCACAATCATCATTGGCTACCAATTTAATAGTTTCACCATCATCTGACACTCATGCAAGACAACTACGAAAACGACCCCCTCATACTAAAGGTGTGCAATGTCCCCATTGCACAAAAAAACCGAAACCCAAACATGCAAACACGAAAGGGGACACAAAAACAAATGCAAAAATAAAGCACGAATGCAGCAACAATTAGAAAAAAAAATTAATTCAAGACAATAAAAATGTAAAGAAGGGGAAACAGTGAACTCCCCTGATCAAGGCTCCTCCTCATCGTGCTCCGGTGGTGATGATGCCTAAAAATAACATTAAAATAAGAAGACTGACTGACTCTAAAAAAAACGAAAATAATAAAATCGAATTAAATGCAAGATAAGGGAGAGAGGGGTAGTTCTCAATTTATAGTCGAGAGCTTGACTGTCGGTTCCTCTCAGCTCTGACTATTTTGGAATCGAGTGACTCCAATTTGTGGCTCCACTGCACCACCCAAATAATGCTTCAGTCGTTGAGCATGGACTGTGAACGGCTCATTTTTCCCATCTCGCAAAGTTAATACTCCCGAGGGGAATACTTTTGTGATCTAGTAAGGGCCCGTCCATCTTGACTTGCGCTTGTGAGGAAATAAGCGCAACTTGGAGTTGTGCAGGAGCACCGCTTCGCCTTCTTTAAATTCTCTTGGTGTAATGCGCTTGTCGGGTGCTAGCTTTTTACGCTCTACGTACACATACGTCAGGTGTGGAGGCAGCGGTTTGAACTCACATGTCGGCGGTTTCTCAACGCTTGACTTCTGAGTGGTCAAATCTCTTCGATCCCCCATGTCCTCCAATTTCATCCTTTCTGGCTTCTTCCATTGATGGTTGGCATTATAGTACGCCACTCTTGCAGATTTTTCTTCATCAAGTTCATCCCCCTTCAATTCAGTGGTGAGTGTGGCTTCCAATGGGTCCTTCATAGCATCCTGCACAAATTGACACACAAGTGAATCCGATGAATCAACTATAAAACAATCTGTGGGGCCCTTAGCTCCTAATCGTTATTACAACACAATCTGATTAGGGTTAATTAATTACAGCGGAAAACGAGTTTAAATTTTCTTTACAATGAGCCCAAATCATTTTATTTGAATACTAAAAATAGTATTCCATCTCACATCATAAACATGCCCACACATAATCAAAACCAATCATATACAAACAACTCATATCCTCGGGACATGCCCCGGTATATAGATAGATACATATACTGGGAACAAAATATAAAACCTCAACTCAAACTGTGACTCCCTCCAGAAGTACCCTCTCCGGTCTCCTGATATCCTGGAGTACCTGCCATTGTCCACACACAAAGACAACAACAGCCCCCCTTGGGGATGAGCAAAGCTCCGTATGGAACAACCATCATATATACCACAGATATCTAAACAATGATATATGGTATGCAATGCACGTATGTCGTGGAGGTATCGGGTCAAATGCCCATCCACTGAGCACATGTCAGAATCAAACGAATCGCTATCAAATCAATGCTCGAGCTGGCACACCGGCCTCAATAAGGGATACTCGTATGATAGCGTCGACAAAGCGCCATCAAATCCCAAATCTCATATCCAATCATCGGGGCCACAAATGTCTATGTCTTTAAGGGTCATGTAATACCAAACATAGCATTGTGTTCACAAACCCCAGAATCCAATCAAATCATATCAGGGTATTCAAGGATCATAGCTCAACGTGCATGTCATGTATCGATGTATGCATCAAACGATGTGTGTTAACAAAACATTTATTTTATACATCGATATTCAAATCACAATGTCATGTATGCCACATAAACTCAACAATTAAGGCATATAGACACATATTCTCAATCCAATCAGTCAAATCAATCCAACATATATCATATAATACAGATACCTGCCGTATGTTACCCGGTCGCAACATACCTCAATTCTTCGTTTCCAGTTGAATTAGTTTGAAGATATCAGTATAATAGTCTATCTACATCAATAACATATTTATTTCAATCAATAACATCAGTCAAATTCAACAATATGAGTTTCAAATATCTTTTGAAACTTCAAAAATTCATATCAAATCCAAATCATAACATAATTCAATTCCGACTTCGAGTATAAGTTTATTGTCGGTTATTCTACTACATATAAGAATCTCGACTTCAAATACATGTTATTCCAGCACCTCAATAATTAAAGGTGCTGAAACTAAAAGAAAATTACCTCAAAAGGAAGCTCTCGACTCGAGGATTTCGAATATATATTTTGTTCCAAGTTCGGACAAAATTTCAATATAGCTTTGAGGCTTAGAATTTGAATTTCCCTCTTTTCCCTAATTTCTTCTTCTCGTTTGCTCTTAATTATGTTCTTGCCTTTTGATTATTCTGATATTCCTATGCTATATTTACGTAAACTCAAGTCCACTACCCTATGTTCACGTAAACTCAAATCCACTACCCTTTGCAATTATGTGGACACGTATACCACATTTCAAATTGTTCAATCACAAATTACCATTTTGCCATCAAATGTAAATCAAGTAGTTGTCCAATTATTTACGAATTTTCCATTCAAATACATAATGTTTCAAATAAATTATGTACAACAATGCCACTAACACTATTTTAACATCGGTATATCTATTGGGATCAGTCAACGATCAAAATTTCCAAAACTCAAAACATGAAACTTCTATATCTTTGAGTTTTCTACGATATATCCAAATCTCAAATCATTTGGGCTAATATTCGGACAATTATGTTAAAATCCATAACATAATTACCATTTTACCCTTAAAATTAATTCATTATTTTTAAACTTATTTACCAAAATGCCATCGAAGCTATTTTATCTTCGGGGTCTCACATTTCTCCCCAACTTAAAAGATTTCGTCCTCGAAATCTCAAACATCTCTATATACATAACATTAGCAAACATATAATATGTCACCATTTATAGTACCTATCAAAACTAAAATCAGTAAACAGATCATTATATATTGAATATAATGGAACAGATGGAAGAGAATCAAACAAATGCGGATATGAATCTCGCATCTTGCTCTCCAATTCCCACGTCGACTCTTCCACCCCATGTCGTGTCCATTGCACTCGAACTAGCGGAATCGATTTATTACGCGATACTTTCTCCTTCCGATCCACAATGCGAACAGGTTGTTCAACATAGGAAAGAGAAGGATCAAGTTCAACCTCATCAGGTGCAAATACATGTGATGGATCCGGTTCATATTTCCTCAGCATAGAAACATAAAACACATCGTTAATGGCAGATAGAGCTGGTGGCAATGCCAATCGATACGCAAGATCACCAACTCGATCGAGAATCTCGTATGGACAAACATATCGAGGAGATAATTTCCCTCGCATGCCAAATCGAACAGTGCCTCTAAAGAGAGATATTTTCAAAAACACTCTGTCACCTTTCTGGAATTCCAAGGGTCGTCTTCGTTTATTCGCATAACTCGTTTGACGATCCTGAGCAGCTTTCATCCGCTGCCGAATCAACTGAACCTTATCATTCATTTCCTGTATCATTTCAGGTCCAGTCAATTGTCTCTCACCAATCTCATCCTAGAATAACGGTGATCTACATCATCTCCCATATAGAGCTTCAAACGGTGCCATACTGATACTCGTCTGAAAGCTATTATTATAAAAAAATTCAACCAATGGTAAGACATCTTGCCATCCCATTCTGAAGTCCATCACAACAGCGCACAACATATCCTCTAACGTTTGAATCGTACGCTTATTTTGGCCATCAGTTTGAGGATGATAAGCAGTACTCATAGCCAAACGCGTACCCATCGCTTCTTGAAAACTACCCCAGAATTTAGAAGCAAACCTGGGATCCCGATCAGATACAATTGAGACTGGCACACCGTGCAGTCTCACAATATTCTCGATGTATAAACGGGTCATTCTCTTATAAGGCTAAGTCCGTTCATACGGAATAAAATGCGCAGATTTCCAAAGCCGATCAATAATGACCCAAATAGCATCACATCCCTTGGGCGAACGAGGTAAATGAGTCAAAAAATCCATAGCAATATGTTCTCAATTCCATTTCGGGATTTCGAGACTATGGAGTAATCCTCCAGGTTTCATTCTCTCGACTTTCACTTGTTGGCAGACAAGACATTTCGAAATAAACTCAGCAATGTCCTTCTTCATATATTTCCACCAGAATTGAGGTCTCAATGTCAAATACATCTTTCGACCTCCAGGGTGAATACTGTATTTGCTACAATGTGCTTCTCGAAGAAGAGCAGATTTCAAATCAGAATCATCAGGAACTACCAGCCGACCATTAATTCGTAAAGAACCATCAGAAGAAATTTGAAATCCAGACTGATGTCCAGCAGATACAAGTTCTTTCGACTTTTGGATCTAAGCATCGCTTCGTTGGGCCTTTCGAATCTTCGATATCAAGTTCGGCTCAATTTGCAATGCTGAGACAGTGACAGAATTTCAATTCGAGTGAAAAGTCCAACCAGAAGTACATATATCCTCATGTACCTTGGCGACATTGACAGAAGCTAACACAGAATCATGCACCTTACGGCTAAGGTCATCCGCAGTAACATTCACCGATCCAGGGTGATACTGAATCTCACAATCAAAATCCTTCAGGAGATCCATCCACCTGGGTTGCCTCATATTCTAATCAGATTGAGAAAAGAGATAATTCAGACTTTTATGGTCCGAATAGATAACAAACTTCTCTTCATACAAGTAATGGCGCCAAATCTTCAGTGCAAACACAATGGCGGCCAATTCAAGATCATGAACAGGATAACGTGTTTCATGAGATTTCAATTAACAAGACACATAAGCAACCACTTTGCCATGTTGCATCAGAACACAACCCAAACCTTTATCAGACGCATCTGTACACACTACAAATCCTCCGGTACCTGAGGGAATAGTAAGCACAGGTGCTGTGGTCAATCTCGTCTTTAATTCAAGAAAACTAGCTTCACATTCATCTGACCAAATGAATCGCTGATTCTTCTGTGTCAGTTGAGTAATAGGTTTAGCTATTTTCGAAAATCCTTCAATAAAACGACGATAATATCCAGCTAAACCCATGAAGCTACGGATCTCAGGGACATTCGTAGGTCTCGGCCAATTCAATACAGCTTCGACCTTTGCAGGATCAACAGATATGACATGCCTCGAAATGACGTGGCCCAAAAATACTACCTTGTCCATCCAGAATTCACATTTGGACAATTTAGCATACAAATGACTAGTACGAAGAGTTTGAAGTACCAGTCTCAAATGTTCAGTATGCTCCTTTTTCGATTTCTCGATTTCGAATATACCAGAATATCATCAATAAAGACGATAACGAATCGGTCAAGATAATCTCGGAAGACACGATTCATTAAGTCCATAAAAACAGCAGGAGCATTCGTGAGACCGAAAGGCATAACCAAGAATTCATAGTGGCCATACCTCGTACGAAAAGCAGTTTTGGGCACATCTTCGTCTCGAACTCGTACTTGATGATACCCAGAACGAAGATCAATCTTAGAGTATACAGAAGTACCCTGAAACTGATCAAACAAATAATCAATACGAGGAAGTGGGTACTTGTTTTTCACAGTAACCCGATTCAATTGTCTATAATCGATACACATTCGCATAGTACCATCTTTCTTTCGAACAAATAAAACTGGAGCTCCCCAAGGTGATACACTCGGTCGAATATATCCCTTATCGAGAAGATCCTGTAATTGTTCTTTCAATTCTTTTAATTCCAGAGGTGCCATGCGATAGGGAGCTTTAGATATGGGAGCAGTCACCGGCATAAGATCAATACTAAACTCAACTTCTCGATGAGGAGGAAAATCAGGAATCTCATCGGGAAATACATCTGGGAATTCTTTCGCAACAGGAATCTCCGACAAAGAAGGTTCCTTCTTAGAGACATCAATAGCGTAGATAAGATAACCCTCATCTCCGCTAGTCAAAAGTCGAGACATTTCCAAGGAAGATACCAATGGAATTTTGGCTTGGGAACCCTTGCCATAAAAATTCCACTTGGGTCCATCAATCGGTCGAAATCGAACCACTCCATGACAACAATCAACAGTAGCTCGATTTGTTGTCAAGATATCCATGCCAACAATACAATCAAAGTCGTGTATTGGGAGGACAATCAAATTCAGAAATATCACATTATCCTCGTATATCAATACACAATTATGCACAACTTGTTCAGACAAAATAATCTTTCCTGCTGGCGTGGCTATCGACAAAATATCATACAACGGGGTACACTCAATATCGCGAGATGCAACAAATGCATGAAATATGAATGAATGAGATGCTCCTGTATCAAATAAAACACGTGCAGGATAATCGCAAAGCGTGCAAATACCTGCAATCACGCCTCCAGGAGCTTCTCTCGCCTGATCCTCAGTCATGACATACACTCTCACTTGAGGAGGAACTTGGGCACTCTGACCACCCGGTCCTCGATATCGTGGGACACTCAACTGCTGAAAAGATGGAACAGGAACAGCAGGTCTCATCATAGTACTAGGGCCACCTCTAAATCCTGGCTGGGGTTGAGCAGAAGTTGTACCCCTGTTCGGACATACTCGAGAGAAATGGCATTCCTGCCCACACTGATAACAAGTACCAAACATACCTCGACACTGCTCGATAGTATGTTTACCTCCACAATGACTACAGTAGGGAGCAATCACAGGACTCCCTCGCTGTGATCCACTCGAACTCGAAGAAGACGAAGAAACAGAGCCAGTCTTCTTGAACTTCTTGCCCTCGGCCGCAAAGTAGGCTGCTGAGCTGACACCGGAGGTGGAGGAGTATACTGTTGACCTCCTCTCCTAAGTCCAGCCTCGGCTGCCTTGGCTCGTTCCACTGCCTTTGCGTAGCTGGTAGGCAATCCAGAAACAACATAAGTATATAAAGCAGGATATAATCCATTTACAAACCTGTTATATTTTGCCCTCGCATTCCCAGCTACGTGAGGTGCATACTTCAACAGAGTAGAAAATTTTGAAGCATACTCCGCAACAGACATCGTTCCCTGCTGCAGATTATTAAATTCATTCTCCTGAGCAGTATAATAAGAAGGAGGAGAGTACTGCTCCAAAAACTGGGCCTTGAAGACATCCCATGTGACATCAATCCCGGCCTCTTTCAATCCAATCTCAGCGGTTTCCCACCAAGATTTAGCTCGGTCTTTTAACTGATAGAGAGCAAGTTTCAGTCTCCGAGGCTTGGAATATTCAACAATATTAAACAAATGCTCGATATCCTTTAACCAAGCCTCTGCTCTTTCTGCACTCTCGGTGCCAAAGAACCTCGGTGGTTTCAAATCATGGAATCGAGCCATCACTACATCCATGGACAATCCTTCAAATTGCCCAACTATTCTCTCAGTACTGCTACTAGCAGTTTCATTTGTGGGATCCATCTATAATCAAAAGATGAATATCACAAATCCATATAAATTTCACATCATTATCATCTCATATCATCAATCTCATGAGATACTTACTCAAACAAAATCAAGTAGGAGCAAGTAATACAAATAAATCAAACACATACGCACAATTCATTTGTGCCTATTCAAGTGTACACAAGACTCAATCAAGCATTCCCAGCTATGCTCTGATACCACTCCGTGTGGGGCCCTTAGCTCCTAATCGTTATTACAACACAATCTGATTAGGGTTAATTAATTACAGCGGAAAACGAGTTTAAATTTTCTTTACAATAAGTCCAAATCATTTTATTTGAATACTAAAAATAGTATTTCATCTCACATCATAAACATGCCCAGACGTAATAAAAAACCAATCATATACAAACAACTCATATCCTCGGGACATGCCCCGGTATATAGATAGATACATATACTGGGAACAAAATATAAAACCTCAACTCAAACTGTGACTCCCTCCAGAAGTACCCTCTCCGGTCTCCTGATATCCTGGAGTACCTGCCATTGTCCACACACAAAGACAACAACAGCCCCCCTTGGGGATGAGCAAAGCTCCGTATGGAACAACCATCATATATACCACAGATATCTAAACAATGATATATGGTATGCAATGCACGTATGTCGTGGAGGTATCGGGTCAAATGCCCATCCACTGAGCACATGTCAGAATCAAACGAATCGCTATCAAATCAATGCTCGAGCTGGCACACCGGCCTCAATAAGGGATACTCGTATGATAGCGTCGACAAAGCGCCATCAAATCCCAAATCTCATATCCAATCATCGGGGCCACAAATGTCTATGTCTTTAAGGGTCATGTAATACCAAACATAGCATTGTGTTCACAAACCCCAGAATCCAATCAAATCATATCAGGGTATTCAAGGATCATAGCTCAACGTGCATGTCATGTATCGATGTATGCATCAAACGATGTGTGTTAACAAAACATTTATTTTATACATCGATATTCAAATCACAATGTCATGTATGCCACATAAACTCAACAATTAAGGCATATAGACACATATTCTCAATCCAATCAGTCAAATCAATCCAACATATATCATATAATACAGATACCT
Source organism: Primulina tabacum (assembly GCF_025594145.1). NCBI lineage: Eukaryota > Viridiplantae > Streptophyta > Magnoliopsida > Lamiales > Gesneriaceae > Primulina > Primulina tabacum. The sequence continues at coordinate 20,524,515 of NC_134564.1, forward strand.
GCCGTATGTTACCCGGTCGCAACATACCTCAATTCTTCGTTTCCAGTTGAATTAGTTTGAAGATATCAGTATAATAGTCTATCTACATCAATAACATATTTATTTCAATCAATAACATCAGTCAAATTCAACAATATGAGTTTCAAATATCTTTTGAAACTTCAAAAATTCATATCAAATCCAAATCATAACATAATTCAATTCCGACTTCGAGTATAAGTTTATTGTCGGTTATTCTACTACATATAAGAATCTCGACTTCAAATACATGTTATTCCAGCACCTCAATAATTAAAGGTGCTGAAACTAAAAGAAAATTACCTCAAAAGGAAGCTCTCGACGCGAGGATTGCGAATATATATTTTATTCCAAGTTTGGACAAAATTTCAATATAGTTTTGAGGCTTAGAATTTGAATTTCCCTCTTTTCCCTAATTTCTTCTTCTCGTTTGCTCTTAATTATGTTCTTGCGTTTTGATTATTCTGATATTCCTACTCTATACTTACGTAAACTCAAGTCCACTACCCTATGTCCACAGAAACTCAAATACACTACCCTTTGCAATTATGTGGACACGTATACCACATTTCAATTTGTTCAATCACAAATTACCATTTTGTCATCAAATGTAAATCAAGTAGTTGTCCAATTATTTACGAATTTGCCATTCAAATACATAATGTTTCAAATAAATTATGTACAACAATGCCATTAACACTATTTTAACATTGGTATATCTCTTTGGATCAGTCAAACGATCAAAATTTCCAAAACTCAAAACACGAAACTTCTATATCTTTGAGTTTTCTACGATATATCCAAATCTCAAATCATTTGGGCTAATATTCGGACAAATATGTTAAAATCCATAACATAATTACCATTTTACCCTTAAAATTAATTCATTATTTTTCAAATTATTTACCAAAATGCCATTGAAGCTATTTTATCTTCGGGGTCTCACACAATCATTAGTGTGCAATGTGTGCTTAAGAGTGTTAAAAACATTAAAAGTGATTTCTTCCTTCCCCACTCTCAATCTCAACTTCCGTTCTTGCACTTCAATCACGGCCTTGCCGGTTGCAAGGAACGGTCTCCCTAAAATCAAAGGTATCTCCCTATCTTCTTCCATGTCAAGCACCACAAAATCTGTAGGAAATGTAAACTTTCCCACTTTCACCAATACATCTTCTTTGACTCCTCGTGGATATTTGACGGATCCGTCGGCTAGTTGCAAGGACATCTGTGTCGGTTTAGGCTCGCCCAATCCAAGTTTCCTGAATACAGATAAAGGCATAAGATTAGTGCTCGCACCAAGATCACATAAAGCTTTAGGAAAAGCAACATCACCAATCATGCAAGGGATAGAAAAACTCCCTGGATCCTTTAGCTTTGGTGGGATCTGGTTTTGTACCAATGCAGAGCAATTCTCAGTCAATTTTACCGTCATGTGATCCTCCAACTTCCTCTTATTAGCTAAGATGTCTTTCAGAAATTTAGCATAACTCGGCATTTGCATCAAGGCATCAGCAAAAGGAATATTGATGTGCAATTTTTTAAATACCTCAAGAAACTTACCGAATTGCGCATCAAGTTTTGCTTTTTTCAATGCTGCAGGAAAAGGAGGAGGTATAACAATTTTGGATCGTGCAGTGGGTTTTGGTGTAGAGTTTGAGAACTTACCTGTGTGCGTACCAACCGCTTCTTTTCCTTGATCCTCTTTTTCTTTTTCCTCTTGTTCAAGCACTTTTCCACTCCTCAATGCTATGGCTTTCACTTTCTCTTTCGGGTTAGTCTCAGTGTTGCTTGGCAAGGTGCCTAGCTCTCTACTTGCTATCAACTTCGCTAACTGCCCAATCTGATTCTCTATCCTCTTTATCGATGCATCCTGATTCTGTAGTCTAGTCTCGGTGGCTGAAATGAACTTGGACATCATCTGCTCCAAATTGGACTTTTCTTCTCGAGGGTCATGTCGATACATCGGTTGCTTACTGTACTGCTGCCCTCCTTATGGTCGAGTCTGACTGCCTTGACCACCCCATGAGAAGCTGGGGTGTTGTCTCCATCCAGGATTGTATGTACTTGAGTAAGGATCATTCCTCGGACGGTTTTGAATCCCCACTTGATTCACCGGTGCCTCCTCATTCACATAGAAAGGACAACTGTCTTGACAGTCCTTAACATAGTGTTTTCCTCCGCATTTTTCACAAAATATCTCTTGAAGGCGCATCGCTATCCCGTTTACGTTCATGCTGTCTATTTTCCTGTTAAGTGCTTCTAATTGTGCAGTGACAGCTGAAAAATCAGTTACCTGGTGTACTCCTGCATTCCTTCGCTGAGTGTTTCTCTCAGATTGAGGGTGATAGCTACTAGCAGTCATCTCCTCCAGTAACTCGTATCCTTCCTCGGCCGTTTTTCTCAACAGATTTCCACAAGCCACATCATCTATCATGGTACGGTTAAAGGAAATTAACCCATAGTAAAAAGTTTGGACAACTAACCCAAGAGGTAACTCATGGTGTGGGCATCTTCGTAATAAATCTTTGTAGCGTTCCCACGCTTCATAGAGTGACTCCTGCTCAAATTGAGAGAAGGTGGTTATGTCCGCTCGCAGCTTCATGGTTTTCGATGGAGGAAAGTATTTCAAGAGGAATGCCTTAGCCGTGTCTTCCCAAGTTGTGATTGACCCTATAGGCAAACAATTCAACCAAGATTTAGCTTTATCACGCAAAGAGAATGGAAATAAACGTAGTCTAACAGCATCATCTGAAACTTCATTAAATTTAAAAGTATCGCAAATTTCTAAGAAGTCATCGATATGAGTGTTCGGATCATCCAGCGCATTCCTCCCGAATTGGACAGTGTTCTGGATCATTTGAATTATGGCTGGCTTGATCTCAAACTGATTTGCCCTGACCGTTGGTCGCACTATGCTTGGACGTGCTCCATCAAGTGACGGTTGAGCATACTCAAGCATGGGTATGCGCCTTGGCTCTTCGACCCTTAGATCTTCGTAATGCTCCTCCTCACATTCGTTCCTGTTCATTATTTCTTTAAGCCTCTGCTGTTGTCGTCTCCTGCGTAAGGTTCTTTCAATCTCGAGATCGAATATCTCTAGTTCAGGCTCTAGAGACCTTGGCATGCACTGGAGAGATACCTGCGAAGAAATCGAAAGTGCCAAACAAAGTAAAATAGAGAATGCTAAAGTAAATAATTGAAAATAAAATTGTAGATTAACAGTCCCCGGCAACGGCGCCAAAAACTTGATCGAGCAAAACTTGCACTATGAAATCCTTAATAAAAATATGATTTTATATGCTCAAAAATTAATCGTAAGTGCACGATGTCAAGTAATAGTATAATGTACAGGAGTACGAGTATCGTTCCACTGAAAACTGTGTTTGACAAATATTATTTTCAGTTATTAAATCTTTAGCAATGAAAATTGATTGGTTGTTTTATTACTATTGTGATTAAAGAAACATTCAAATAAAAACATTAACGAATTGAATAATGAAATAGAATATCTAAAATAGTTGATTTAAATTTCAAAGAGAAATGAATTTGTTGGGAATTTCGGTTCACCTACCCCTCGTTAATTAATTAATTCATTCGATAATGGTTATATGCTTCCGACAGGATTTTCTATTCAATTGAACACACTCTCTCGAGCTATGCCAAACTAATTCTACTCAATGAAGTAATTTAATGTCTTTAATTATTTATCAAGAGCGAATTGCATGTCGATATATGAAATCCCCTTGTTTTCGACCCTTAGGACTATAACTATTGGCGCGTATCCAATTTCATATATCTATGTAAATTGTAGATCCACGGATTATACTACTCGTTCCTATCACAAGTTATTCTCTCGAACTCACTCGCAATAAAAAATTGTTATTAAAGTTAGCTCTGCTTTAACAACATGATAAAATAATAGTATAATCAAGAATAAATCAGAAATCGATATGTGAATTCATTTAAATCAAAGGTTGGGGTAGGATCCCCTTAAATCCCAACAAAGATTAAAGTTTAGCTACTCAAATTCATATTAGAAATAAAAAAAACTAAGTTTAAATGATAAAAACTAGATTAGAAATACTAGGCTAGACGAAAATGCGAGGAACGACGCCCGGAAATCTTCGAATCTTCAACTCCAAGCGCAAAATTCTCTCCCAAGCTCGCGGCGGCTGCTCAATGAAGTTTGAATGACCCTCAAAACGTCCAACCCCCCTTTCCATATCATCCCCATCCACAACATAAGGTAAGGTATCGGCCAAGGATTATTTCCAAAAATAAGCGGCGCTCGGGCGGTAGAATAATACCGCTCAAGCGCCACATCTTCTGTAATTTCTCTTGGGGAATACGACATTCGCGCTCGGGCAGTAGAATATTACCGCCCGAGCGCCGAGTCTTCTGTAAGTTGACTTCGAAAATTAAATCTCGCACCATACTTTCTAGACATCATCACCTCTTGCGCCCGGGCAGTAATTTTCTACCGCCGGAGCGCCAGCCTTTCTGCCATTTTCTTCTTGGCTTGCGCACTTTGCTCCAGATTCGGTTTTCCGGTCATTTTTTCTGCAAATTTGTCACACACGAGTGAGGCATGATCAAATGCAAATGTTTACTCTAAAATGAACAAAATGTAAATGAAATGTACGCATGCATAATGCAAAAACACACAAACTAATGCAATAAAACAGGTAAAAACCACGTCTATCACTAATGTCACAATCATAGTCCTTCACCAGCTCAAGCCACCTCCTCGGATGCATATTCAGCTCTTTCTATGTGAAGAAGTACTTGAGGATCTTATGATCTGTAAAAATCCCGTACTTCTCCCCAAATAGATAGTGTCTCCAGATCTTTAGGGCAAATACCACTGCTCCTAGCTTGATGTCATGTGTCAGATAGTTCTTCTCATGGACCTTCAGCTGTCTGGATGCGTAAGCTATCACTCTGTCCGGCTGCATCTGAACTGCGCACAAACAAAGTTTCGATGCATTTGTATAAACCACAAACTCTACCTGCCCCGATGGCATAGCTAGTACTGGTGCAGTGGTCAACGCTAGCTTCAGTCTGTCAAAAATCTCCTGACTCTGAGCTACGTGAGTTTATAAAACTCAATAAGTTGGCACTTATACGTATAAATATGCATCGAAGGAACATACATATCAAGTCGTGACCAACAAAGAATCTTTAAACCATGTCATATTATAGCATATATTCATGTTCATTTTGTACTTGAGCCTCATTAGTTGACCTGTACTACCGTGCTTGCTTTATTATATAGCTACTACTGTGTTGGACGTCAGGGAGCAACCTTTGACAACCCCACGCCCCATGAACATATATTGGCTAATAGGTTTGGTGGATTTAAAATCACCTATGATGTCAACAAGCTCCAGTAATTTTCCTTTCATGTTCATGTTCATGTTTATAACATAGCACCCATCATCAATATTCATGAGTTTCTTACATATTTAATACATAACAATTGAATATGGTGCTATGTTTTCATCAATAAGATACTAACAATGTACTTATAGCAATAATCAATGGGAAGTATTTGAAATCATAATATTACTCATGTATTACTTCAAGAACATGCAAACTTACAGTCCAAGCGTACGAATACTTGTTTGAGACGATATTTATCAGTCCTATGCTGTCAATAAACCAATAGTTCAATTACTATTTCTATACAAGGTGAAAGTTACCCCTTTACATGTAAAACAATTAAAGGAAAAGAAAACTTACACCCTTATAAGTTTCTTGTGATGGAGAACTAACTTTTAACTTCAAACTAATGAAAGAAGATGAAGAAGGGAGCTTTTGGAAGAAGTTTCCTTGGTTTCTCTCGAGTCTTGCTGAGAAAGGAATGAAGAAATGGTGAAAATGGCTCAAGAAAGTTGAAACTTATCCTTTTCTATGCAAGGCGGCGCTCGGGCGATCATTTTCTACCGCTCGAGCACGGAACATTCTGTCGAAAACAAAAAATCCAGAACTAGTGGCGCTCGGGCGGTCATTTCTTACTGCTCGGGCGTCGCTCTGCGCACAGCCACATCAAAGATCGCTCCAAAAACATCTATTCCTTCATAATTTGAAAAAGTGGTAAACATGAAAGTTGTAGCCCTATGTCTTGGCGTGAATCTCCAACTAGTTTCATGTCATTTGAATCTCTGAGTAAAAAGTTATGCTTATTCTCCTAAGATGTGTCAGTGAAGGAATGACGATACACACGACACACTTCGGGGCACTTTTGGCTTGTCTTCCACAATGATTTGGACAAAACCCAAAACATGAAGGTTGTAGCATTATATCATAACTTTCTAATGGTTGTGGCCTCACACAATTTTGATCAATATTCAAATCATTATGCTAAAACCCGTAAAAACTTTCATTTTTATAAGTTTTTAATTTGAGAATTTTATATTAAAGTTTGAAATTATTCGAGATTAAAACACATTAAAAATGAATAATTAAGGATTAATTGAAAATTCTAGTATTTAAGAAAAAATAATATTTTTGTAAATTTAATTTAAGCTTAAATAATTTTTTGGGACATGTTAGAGTCAATGGAATTAAGAAAAATTCAAATTCGAGGATTTTACGTCTAGGGGTAAAATGATAATTTTACACCTAGAAAATAATAAACGACATGGCAGTGCTCTGATTGATGTTTTATATGTTAAAATGCTTATTTTAAATGTTTACGGATTTTTATAATTTAATATGGACATTTAAAAGATATATTAATTGCTTAGTTTAAAAGAAAAACGATATTTATATGCATGTTTTTTATAAAGTGATGAGAAAACGAAATGTTGAAGGATGTGAAGGGATTGTGACTAATACAAACACGTGATACGATGATATGTTAATACGTAAGGCCAAAGCTCAGTTGACGGGTGACAGTGTCGTTGATGTTCCCGTCGCCTAGTACTGTGGTTACATGTAGATGGATCCATCGCCCAATACTAATACGAATACGAATACGAAAATCACAATCAATGATCTAAATTCAACAAATATGAATATGAATATGAATATGTTGATGATGAATATGAATATGTTGATATGAAAATGATTATGTTTAAGTTTATGCATCTTCATGAAAATGGTCTTTTTGAAAATGTTTAAAGTTAAACATGTTTATGAAGATGTTATTTTAAGTACAAGTATTTTAACTGTTGCATGTGATTTGTATATGTATTATTTTGTTATCAAGATTATGGAGTGTCGAGTCTTTAGACTCACTAGGTGTGATCGATGCAGGTGAGTTTTATGTTGATGGTAGTGGAGGTCTTGATGGATGATCTGACTGGACTTAAGATGCACATAACCCGAGGGCCAACGCTTATCTTTCCGCATTTATGTTTACATTTATGATTAAATATTTTACGGCTTTTATTTATGTTTTTTGAGAGGTTTTTAAGATGTTGATAGTATGGGCTATACTTTTCAAATATTGCTTATTTTAGGGTTGGTAAAATGTTGGATGATTTTATGATTTAAACTATTCCTTTGATTTTCAAATATAGTTGGTTGGTCTATTTTTAAAATGGTATCAAAAACATTTTATATGTCTTGTATGTATAGTTCGGCCGATTGAGTGTTTTTTTTAAAAAAAATTCCTAGTACTTTTTAAGAAAACGAGTAGTGGACATTTCACTTCGAGAATATAAGAATGTCTTCAATGAATAATATGACGAACTGATCTAGATAGGACTAAAATAATCGATTCATTAGTTCATGCTTATATCTAGTTCTGAAGGCTATCGTATGAACATCTGCATCCTTTACCTTCAGTTGATGATACCCAGATCGTAGATATATATTAGAGAACACTGTAGCTCCCTGCAACTGATCGAATAAGTCATCGATCCTTGGTAATGGGTATTTTTTCTTGATCGTTACCTTTTTCAGTTCTCGGTAATCGATACACAACCTCGTGCTTCCATATTTCTTCATTACGAAGAGCACTGGTGCGCCCCATGGTGAGAAACTAGGGAGGATGAATTCTTTGTCTAGGAGCTCCTGAATTTACTGTTTGAGCTCTAACATCTCTGCTGCAGCCAAACAATACGGTGCCTTATAGATTGGCACAGTGCCTGACACAAGGTCAATGGCGAACTCTACCTCTCTCTTTGGTGGAAGGCTTGTGACGTCGTCGTGGAAAACATCAGGAAAATCTCTGACACCGGTACATCAGTTATCGACGGGGTGGGTGCGTCAGGTGTCGAAATAATACTAGCCAAGAATGCCTGACACCCCTTATATATGAGTCTCCGTGCCTGCATGCAAGAGATCATGCGAGGGAAACTTATCCACCTGTCTAGCTCAAAAAGAAATTGCTCCATGCCCAACGGTCTTACCAACACTAATCTTTTTTGAAAATCAATTAGAACTCTGTTCTTCATCAGCCAGTCCATCCCCAAGATAACATCAAACTCTGGCATTGGCAGCACAATCAGGTCGGCATAAACTAGGTGGTCCTGTAGTTCAAGATCGATATCTCTGACCACGCTAGTAGCTGATTACTCCTCTCTTGATGGGACTGACACAGAGTAACTTACGTCGAGTCCAATAGACTTGACACCCAGATAATTAGCAAACGTCTCTGAGATAAAAGAGTGTGTGGCCCTGGAATCTAACAAGGCCTTCGTGGCTACTCTCTTTATGAAGATATTTCATGTGGGATGTTAGCACAACACATAAACTTATACCCCAAAATATTAATCTTAACTTCATGCATAGTTGGAAATCTCTATCCAAAGTCTCCAAAATACAAAAACAACATAATATTTTTCCGAAATAAAATCCCAAGCATGAATGGAGAAAATAATACGACGTTGAATTAAATAGGTTATCAGTCAGTAGAGTCGTGTCTGGGTTCGCCTTCTCAGCATGCATGGCGAACACTCTCCCCTGGGTTGGCTGCCTCTACTGCGGATAGTCCCTCAGCATGTTATCACTGGCTCCACACTTGAATCATTTTCCCGAACCCCTTAAACATTGACCCTCATGTGTGCGACTGCACTTCGGGCACGCTGGATACTCACCAGGCTTCTGAGGAGCCTTCTTTTGTAAAATAGGACCCTTTCCTTTTGGCAGTCTTTGAAACGGCTTTTTTCCCTGCTAGCCCTGAAAAGCCCTCTTAAAGTACTGCTGTTGAGAATGGTGCTGCTGGGGCGCCTTATAGGGCCTCTTACCCTGCCTGTCATTCTCAATGTCTTTCTGTTCCTGCTCTGCCGTCAAGGCTCTCGTCACGGCAACAACATAAGTAGTAGGACAGGCCACTCGAACATCACGGCGCAATACCGGCCGTAAACCATCGAGGAAGTGCCTCAACTTCTCTCTGACATCATTCATAATTAGGGGCACGAAGTGACACCCCCTCTCAAACTTCCTTACAAACTCTGCTATGCTGTTGTCTCCCTGTTGCAAAGTCATAAACTCCCTGGTCAGGCGGGATCGTACTTCCTCAGTGAATTACTTGGAATAGAAGACCTCCTTAAAGCCAGTCTATGTCAGGGTATGCAAATTTAATGACACAGACGCGCTCTCCCACCACAATCTAGAGTCCCCTGTCAACAGAAAAGTGCCACATATGACTCTGTCTGTATCCTGCAGCTCCATAAAAGTGAATATCACCTCGATGGACTTAATTCATCCCTCAGCGATCATCGGGTCAGTAGTCCCCGAGAACTCCTTTGGATTCATCCTCCTGAATCTCTCAAACACCGCCTCTGGCCTGGGCCTCGCTCATCATGTATCTACTCTAGCATTGTTGCTCGCAAACTGTGCGAAAAACTGTGTCATCCCTGCAAGCATATGTGCCTGCATATCTGGCGGTGGACGACGAGGAGTGGCACTGTCCCCATCCCGAAGCCCCTCTGTCCTCTTCACCTGCTCCACCAATGATCATACGTCTAGAAGGCATACTGTTTCAAAATTTACCCAACACATAAACCAACATGCATGAACATAATATCCATATCATCATAAGATGAACATAAATCCAACTTAAACATGTACATGCTTAAATTATGACTTTGATGCTTACTACATGAAATAATTTTAAAACTTTAAAACTTACAGAATTGAGGCATGACTTCGTGAGCTTCTCGCAACCGGCAGTAGGCATAACCTTTTACAAGAACACCGCTCTGATACCAACTATTACGTACCGTAATTTTAAACATACTTAAAATTTGTGGAAAATAAATTTTTTTTCTTAAATAAGTAATAATCTTTAAAAATTCAATACAAATAAAATGCTAGATTAAATATTTGGAATGTAACGAACTTGCAACAAGTACTTGTTTAAAATAACATAAAATAATTCATTAAAATCAGAGTAAGTGAGTTTAGCATGCATAAATATCCTTAAAAACTTAAGCGGTCCTCGGGTTAGGCATCCGCACAGTCCGAGCCAACTCACTGGTCCCCGCCTCTCGTCTCCTGATACTCGTCCTCACCTGCATCGATCAAGTCTAGTAAGTCTAAAGACTCAACATGTATAAACTGAGAATAACAAATAATACATAATAAAACCACATGAATTTTAAAGTAGCGCATACATACTTAATATTTGAACATACTTACATAAACATAGGTGTGCCCTCAATGCATAAACATTTTCATAAACGTGCTTGCATCATACATACTTAAACATGCATAAACATCGCCATTTTGCCTAGAGATATGTTTCAAAGAAAGTGACCCATAACATAATGCACCTAATCAGACTAAATCACAGTACTGGGCTGGTAGGGATGTCCATTGCCACATACATAAGATCCCCGGTCATGCTTTACAGGGTGGATTGGTCCCTGATCATGCTTTACCGATTCCCAATCCTGATCTTAACCCAATCCAAATGCAGCGCTACGGCGCTAACCCTACGCGAACTAAACCCCAAAAATGTCATCTTGTAGAACTCAAAAATCAGATTATGTATAAGCCATGCATAATTTATATTATTTAAATTAAAATGAATTTTTATGAAAATATGAAGTGTTTTAGTTATTTAAAAAAAATAGATGTTTAGTTTCATCTTTTCAGGATAAATACGCGAGGTCGGACCGGAGTTTGGAGATTAGAAATAAGATTAATAATAAGAAAATATTCCAAAATTTAATTTAAGTCAAGGAATAATTTAATTTAAAGAAATAGAATGTTTTAGAATTTATTTAATTAATTAGAGCTAAGTTGGTAAATAAATCCTTTTAGGTTCAATATTTAATTAAAGCTTAAATTAAAATATGTAAACAAGAGAGAATGAATTAATCTAAGTATGAAGTATTCAAGAAATTAAACATAGTATTTAAATGCTTAAAGTTAAATCCATGCAATGCCATGCAAGAGGTCATAATAAATTAAGGTGTAAATTCATTAAAATGTAGAATGGGTATTTAAAACCTTAAGCAATTAACATACAAGATGTAAACAATAAAACACCATGTAAATAAGTAATAATTTTGGGTCCAACATTTAAAATATTCAAAGGTGGATAACTCTCCATTCCAACAATTCCTAATTACAATTCATGGGGTATTCATTTCTCAATTTAATTATCTAATGGGTAGTAAATTTAAATGCAATAACATACCTCATTTCTACTCAACCTATTAGACAACAAAACCGTTTAAATGCAGTAGGAAATAAGGAACAAACCAACGGCAATAAGGGGATTAAGAAACAATTCAAAACCCTTCACCTCCTTCACTTGTAACTCTCATTTTAATGTATATTATGGACCCTTTAACACCATTATTAACATTCCTCTTCCTTACCTACATGTCCTACATTCATATGCTCAAAAAAAAAATCAGTAGGAAACATCTGAGAAAAATCGTGAATTAGCAGCAAGGAGGAGAGGGTAGGAACAACAACACTAGAGGAGGAAAAACAATTCATATCCATTCAACTTCTTGACTTGTAACCTCCAACTAAATGCACTTCAAGACTCCTTTATCATCCCTTGTAACCTTCATACTCATTACCTAGTAGCCCTTCATCCATAATTTTGAAATTTACAGAAGAGAACAGCAGCTAAAAATCGAGAATAACAGCACAAGAACAAGAAGGAATTCTCAACTCCGACTCCGTCGCTCGTAATTGTCGTATTGATTTGTTTTTGTCAAAACAAATTCCACGCATGTATATGTTGTTCATTTTCTCTTCAATCAAGTCCTATAGATATTTTTAAACCATTATATAACCATGAATCAAGCTAAATCACGAAATTGGCAGCAATCTTCCCAAGAAAAATCTGTACAGATTTTTATAAACTCTTTTGTTTCCAACTTCACGGTTTGAGATGTTTTGTTGATTACAGGGTGTTGCTTCGGTTCCAGGCTCACATGGCTGCTACTAGGCATGCATTAGAATGTGTTAGGGTGTTTTTGGTTCAATGGTTCAAGCCCATACACGCATAAACAAATAAATGACAGCAACTTTTCCCTTAAGTGCAGAATTGGAGTCAAGGTTTTATCATTTGGTTGTTTAGGGTGAGAGTTCAAATCATGGCTGTCCTAGGGACTGTAGCCATGGTTAGAACCCTTCCATATCATGTCTAGGACGTGACCAAGGTGTCCTTTCAAAGCTTGGTTCATGGTTCCATCAGATTTTTAAAGCAACAACACAAGCATCACTCGAAAAAAATTCTGTTTCTGGTTTGTGTGAGTAACTTCGGTTTTGAGGTGTTGGGATGGGCTGTGGCTGGCTTGTATCCCATAGCCATGGTTCATACAACACTCCATCATGTCTAGATCGAGCTATGGTTGACCATACAGCCACTGGAACGAAATAAGACAACAAATTCATTCGAATACTACAGCACAGAATTTCTGGGTGTTCTCGGTTTGAGCTGTGCATTGTCTTAGGTATTGGCTTGGCTTGTGGTTGGCTTCTAGCCCTTAGCCATGGTCCAAGCCATGCCTTAGGATGTTGGTAAGAGTCTTTGGGTGGTGGTTCAAGCCCTTGGTCATTAAATTTCAGAATTTCCCCTCAAATACACAAGCTGCTCCTGCTGTAATTTGACAGCAACTTGCTGTTCGGTTCATGAGGTTGGTTTGAGTTCTTGGCTGGCTTTTAGCCCATGGCCTTGGACTGGACAGTACCTCAATGAGTTAGGAAAGTCATGTTTTTGGCCGTTCGTGATTCGGTTGAGTTTAGAGGTCGTACGAGAATTTACGGTGAAAGGTGCCAAAATGACTCTCGAAAGAGTGTTTTATGTTTTTTGATTCCTTTGACCCATTTTCGTGTTTTACAGTTATTATGCATATTTTTCAGTATGTTTGGGGTATTTTTAATCATGGTTAAACGTCGGTTTAATGTTGGTTCGGGTTGGTACGAAGCCATGGTTAAAAATCAAGTTGTTGGTCCGAATCGTCTCGTTTTTTGTTCTATTGTTAAGATTTTATCAAGTTAAGATTTATTTCATGTGTCACATATTAGTAGTAAGTCGCAGCAAGCCTGGGAACGATCCAACTCATCCGGTAAAAAATTAAGTTTATAATTATATTACGTGCATAAAAATATAAAATGTTTATTTTTGAGATATATGCGATATGTCTTGTGGCCACCTTATGCTTATGGGTTTGGAAGTCGGTAGGAACAACCGAGGACCTCTCCGCTCGGTGACTTACGACCGGTTTATGATTATGTATGGGTACGGACATCCAGTCCAAGGGCTGTGATTGATCTCTACCGCCCAGTAAACTGTGGTTTAGTCTGATCAGGCGCTTACGCTATGTTATGGGCCACTAGCTTAGAAACATTATCTCTACCAGAAAATTATGATATGTTATGACAGAGCTCTATTGAGCAAAGCTTTTACGTATGATTTTTAGATATGCACGTAGTTATAATTATTCATGATATGATTTTTACCGTACGCTTTACGATACTTTATTTTTACGTTGCATGTGGTTTTATGATATATTTACTTGTTATTCACGATATATACATGTTGAGTCTTTAGACTCACTAGACTTGATTGTTGTAGGTATTGGTGAGGTCGGGACCGCGGACGGAGACCAGCGAGCGATCTTGGGACAGCAGTAGTAATCCCGAGGACCTCATGATTTAATTTATGCACATTTTATTATTCAAACTCAGTTTTAATACGTTGGATTATTTTTAAGTTGATGTTTACGTTTAATTATTTTTAAATTGTTGGTTGAAAACAATATTTGCTTCCGCTGTTATTTTAAAATTAAAATTATTTACAGGTTTACTTTAATTAAATGGGACAAGATAATTATTTATTTAGAAAATTTTTAATAATTCCGCAAAATTACGAATACGAAATACGAGCCTTTACAGTTTGTAACAGAGCCTATGATCTTGTAAAGGGTTGTACTACTACTGCTCTCGAGAAGCTAATGAAGTCACGTCTTCGGTCTGTAAGTCTTACGATTACGCATTTATTTTAAAGCATGAAACATTTTTTTCGTCATGATTGCATGAAATATTTTACGTCAAGATTACGATTATGCATTATTTATTTAAATGTAAAGAAATAGTGGAATTATGCATGTTGGTTACGTATGGGTTATAATTATGGAACAGCATGCCTCCTAGACGCCGTGTTGGACGCCCGAGAGGTGATGATGAGCGCGGTCATGAGGGCGGTGAGGATCAGAGACAAAGGGAGAACGAGGAGAGAGATCTACCACCACCCCCTCCACCAGACATGAATGCCCAGATGCTAGCTGGGATGACTCAGTTCTTCAGACAGTTTGCGGGGAACAATGCAGTGGGAGCCAGACAGCCGGGACCAGAGGCTATCTATGAGCGGTTCATGAAGATGCGACCAAAGGAATTTTTAGGGGCATCTGATCCTATGGCAGCCGAGGGTTGGATTAAGTCCCTTGAGGTTATTTTCGAGTTTATGGGGCTTGAAGATGGAGATAGGGTTCGATGTGCGACCTACCTGTTCGGAGGAGACGCCTCGCCTATGGTGGGAAGGAGCATCAGTGGCTTTGGATTTGACTACTTTGAGCTGGGAGCACTTCACAGAGGTATTCTATTCTAAATATTTTACTGAGGAGGTGCGTTTGAGGTTGACCACGGAGTTCATGACCCTGAGGCAGGGAGACTTGACTGTTACGGAGTTCATCCGTAAGTTCGAGAGGGGATGTCACTTTGTACCCCTAATTGCTAATGATGCTGGAGCTAAATTGAGGCATTTTCTGAATGGTCTACGGCCGATCATACGCCGTTATGTTAGGGTGGCTGGCCCTACTACCTATGATGTTGCTGTTTCCAGAGCTCTAGTGGCAGAGCAAGACCAGAATGATATTGAGCGCGATCGCCTTGGAAAACGACCATTTCAGGCACCACACCATCCTCCTCAGTCACAGCATCAGAATAAGAGACCTTTCCACGGTCCACCCAAGAACAGAGGGCCGCAGCAGCAATTGCAGGGACGAGCAGTCCCAAGGACAGTGGAGTATCCAGTCTGTGCCAGGTGCTCACGTCGTCATGCTAGGCCATGTATGTATGGTTCGGGAAAGTGTTACAAATGTGGTAGTACTAACCACATATTGAAGAATTGCCCACAGAAGAATCTGCCTACCCAAGGCAGAGTTTTTGCTCTCCATGATGCGGAGACTAACCCGGAGACGATGCTCATGACAGGTATCATAAATCCTTAAGTTGTATTTGAAGTTTAATGTTTTGGGTTAATATTTTAAACTTAGAATTTATGATAGGATTGCATGCTCTAATCAGTGTTATTTACGGGAACGTAGGTTAGAAGAACTTTGACATTTGCATGTCTATAAGCATAGTTCTTGTAAAACTATTGGGTTTAGCATAATATTCCAATCTTCCAGGGAGAATCTTTATAGCCGGTTCAGCTACGAAAGCCCTGATAGATTCAGGGGCTACTCATTCGTTCATTTCAGAAACCTTTGCAAATTCTCTCAAGATCAAATCAATTGGGCTAGACATAGCGTATTTCGTAACATTGCCTTCTGGAGAGGAGATGACAGCCACTACTGTGATCCGAGATATAGACCTTGAACTTCATGGTAATCTTGTGTATGCGGATCTTATCGTTCTGCCGATGCCAGAATTTGATATCATTCTAGGGATGGACTGGCTATTGAGGAACAGAGTTTTAATTGACTTCCAGCAGTGATCTGTTCTCGTCCGACCGCCGGGGATGGAACAATTCTTATTCGAGCCAGACAAGTATTTTAATTTACCGCGTATGATATCTTGTGTCCAGGCTAGGAAGCTCATTCGTAGAGGGTGCCGAGCATTTTTAGCTACTCTTGTATCCGTTCCCGAGACGTCCGAACAGTCAGCATCCGATGTTCCAGTTGTCCGGGATTTTCTAGACGTTTTTCCTGATGACATCTTTGGATTACCACCTGTACGAGATGTGGAATTTTCTATTGAGCTTATGCTTGGTACGACACTGATCTCAAAGGCGCCGTACAGATTAGCACCGACGGAGATGGCGAAACTCAAGAAACAGATTCAGGAACTTCTTGACAAGGAGTTCATTCGCCTGAGCTTTTCGCCATGGGGCGCACCGGTATTGTTTGTAAAGAAAAAGGATGGTTCTATGAGGCTCTGCATTGATTACCGGGAGTTGAACAACGTTACAGTGAAGAACAAATACCCACTCCCGAGGATAGAGGATTTATTTTATCAATTGGAGGGAGCTTCGGTATTCTCCAAGATTGATCAGCGTTCTGGTTATCATCAGCTGAGAGTGAAAGACGCCGACGTTCTCAAGACTGCTTTCAGGACTCGTTATGGCCACTTCGAGTTTCTTGTGATGCCGTTCGGCTTGACGAATGCGCCAGCGATCTTCATGGATCTCATGAATCGCGTATTCCAGCCATATCTTGATCAGTTCGTGATAGTATTCATAGATGATATTCTCATCTACTCAAAGAATCAAGAGGATCACAGCAGACATCTGACCACAGTACTGCAGACCTTACAAAAGCACAAACTATTCGCGAAGTTCAGCAAATGCGAGTTCTGGTTAGAGAAAGTGGCGTTCTTAGGCCACGTCATTTCTAGCAGTGGGATCGAGGTAGACCCGGCGAAAGTTGCAGCAGTCAGAGATTGGGTTGTGCCTCAAAATGCATCCGAGATCTGTAGTTTCCTTGGACTAGCAGGATACTATCGGAAGTTTATTCGAGGATTCTCCTCCATCGCAGTTCCACTCACATCATTGACGAAGAAGAATGTTAAGTATGTGTGGAGCGAGGAATGTCAGAAGAGCTTCGATACATTGAAGCAAGCTCTTATTTCAGCGCCAGTATTGGCCATGCCTTCAGGACCCAGAGATTTTGTTCTGTATAGCGATGCTTCAAAACTTGGGTTAGGCGCAGTATTGATGTAGCATGGGAAGGTGATAGCATATGCTTCTCGTCAGTTGAAGACTCATGAGAAGAATTATCCTACCCATGATCTAGAGTTGGCAGCCGTAGTATTTGCATTGAAGATTTGGAGGCATTATTTGTACGGAGTGAAGTGTCAGATCTTCACCGACCACAAAAGTCTCAAATACTTCTTTACACAGAAAGAGTTGAATATGCGGCAGAGGCGTTGGTTGGAGCTAGTAAAGGACTACGACTGTGACATTAGCTATCATCCTGGCAAAGCTAATGTAGTTGCAGACGCGTTGAGCAGGAAAGTTGCAGGGATGGCTCATTTGGTGGTTTCGAGACCTCTTCAGTTTGAGATGCAGAGATTTGATTTAGAGACATATCCTCGAGGTAGAATTCCTCATCTATCTACCTTGACGATCCAATCTTCTCTCTTAGACCGTATTCGCAGTGGGCAGTTAGCAGATGAGCAATTGGCTAAGTGGAGACAGAGAGATGAAGCCAAGGGCAGTATCTTGTACACAGTTGGAGACGGTATTGTCAGATATCGAGACAAAATGTGGGTTCCGAACAGCGATTCTATTCGAGAGGATGTCTTATCTAAGGCCCATATGTCGTCGTACTCAATCCATCCTGGGAGTACGAAGATGTACAAAGACCTGCAGTTATTATATTGGTGGCCAGGGATGAAGAGGGATATCAGACGATTTGTTTCCGAGTGTCTTACGTGTCAGCTAGTGAAAGCGGAACATCAGAGACCAGCGGGTATGCTCAAGCCTCTTTCTATCCTCGAGTGGAAGTGGGAGAATGTCACCATGGACTTCGTTGTCAGTCTGCCGAAGTCAGTCAGAGGGTCGAATGCTATATGGGTGATTGTTGATCGTCTTACGAAATGCTCATTTCTTGCCTATTAAGACTACTTTCTCCATGATCCAGTATGCAGAGTTATATATCCGGGAGATCGTTAGACTTCATGGCATTCCTGTTTCTATAGTGTCTGACCGAGATCCTAGATTCACTTCATCATTTTGGAAGAGTCTACACTCAGCTATGGGTACAAAGTTGTTGTTCAGCACAGATTTTCATCCACAGACAGATGGTCAATCCGAGAGAGTTATTCAGATTTTGGAGGATCTTCTTCGTGCATGTGTTCTTGATTTCTCTGGGAGTTGGGAATCAAAGCTACCGTTGGTGGAGTTTACCTATAACAACAGTTTTCAGTCGTCTATCGGTATGGCTCCATACGAAGCACTGTACGGTCGCAAGTGTAGATCTCCTATTCATTGGGATGAAGTGGGGGAGAGATCAGAGTTGGGTCCGGAGATTGTGCAGCAGGCTGCTGATGTAGTAGTCAAGATTCGTGATAGGATGAGGACTGCTCAGAGTAGATAGAAGAGTTATGCGGATCAGAGGAGGAGAGATTTAGAGTTTGCTGTTGGTGACCATGTTTTCGTGAAGATTGCACCGATGAAAGGTGTCATGCGGTTCGGAAAGAAAGGAAAGCTCAGTCCGAGATTCATTGGACCATTTGAGATCCTCGACAGAGTTGGGACATGAGCTTATCGTGTTGCTCTTCCGCCGAATCTGGCCGGAGTACACAACGTGTTTCATGTCTCTATGTTGAGGAAGTATATGGCGAATCCATCGCATATCTTGAATTTTGAGCCGTTGCAGCTCACTCCGAACTTGTCTTATGAGGAAAGACCGGTGCAAATTTTAGACAGGCAGGAGAAAAAGCTTCGGAACAAAATGATCAAGCTAGTGAAAGTCAAATGGCTCAATCATTCGGAGGAAGAAGCTACGTGGGAACCTGAGCCAGAAATGAGGAGTCGTTATCCCGAGTTATTCGGTAAGTTTTAATTTCGAGGACGAAATTCCTTTAAGGGGGGTAGAGTTGTAGAACCCGAAAATCAGATTACGTATAAACCATGCATAATTTATATTATTTAAATTAAAAATGAATTTTTATGAAAATATGAAGTGTTTTAGTTATTTTTTAAAAAAAATAGATGTTTAGTTTCATCTTTTCAGGATAAATACGCGAGGTCGGGCCGGAGTTTGGAGATTAGAAATAAGATTAATAATAAGAAAATATTCCAAAATTTAATTTAAGTCAAGGAATAATTTAATTTAAAGAAATAGAATGTTTTAGAATTTATTTAATTAATTAGAGCTAAGTTGGTAAATAAATTCTTTTAGGTTCAATATTTAATTAAAGCTTAAATTAAAATATGTAAACAAGAGAGAATGAATTAATCTAAGTATGAAGTATTCAAGAAATTAAACATAGTATTTAAATGCTTAAAGTTAAATCCATGCAATGCCATGCAAGAGATCATAATAAATTAAGGTGTAAATTCATTAAAATGTAGAATGGGTATTTAAAACCTTAAGCAATTAACATACAAGATGTAAACAATAAAACACCATGCAAATAAGTAATAATTTTGGGTCCAACATTTAAAATATTCAAAGGTGGATAACTCTCCATTCCAACAATTCCTAATTAAAATTCATGGGGTATTCATTTCTCATTTTAATTATCTAATGGGTAGTAAATTTAAATGCAATAACATACCTCATTTCTACTCAACCTATTAGACAACAAAACCGTGTAAATGCAGTAGGAAATAAGGAACAAACCAACGGCAATAAGGGGATTAAAAAACAATTCAAAACCCTTCACCTCCTTCACTTGTAACTCTCATTTTAATGTATATTATGGACCCTTTAACACCATTATTAACATTCCTCTTCCTTACCTACATGTCCTACATTCATATGCTCAAAAAAAAAATCAGTAGGAAACATCTGAGAAAAATCGTGAATTAGCAGCAAGGAGGAGAGGGTAGGAACAACAACACTAGAGGAGGAAAAACAATTCATATCCATTCAACTTCTTGACTTGTAACCTCCAACTAAATGCACTTCAAGACTCCTTTATCATCCCTTGTAACCTTCATACTCATTACCTAGCAGCCCTTCATCCATAATTTTGAAATTTACAGAAGAGAACAGCAGCTAAAAATCGAGAATAACAGGACAAGAACAAGAAGGAATTCTCAACTCCGACTCCGTCGCTCGTAATTGTCGTATTGATTTGTTTTTGTCAAAACAAATTCCAGGCATGTATATGTTGTTCATTTTCTCTTCAATCAAGTCCTATAGATATTTTTAAACCATTATATAACCATGAATCTAGCTAAATCACGAAATTGACAGCAATCTTCCCAAGAAAAATCTGTACAGATTTTTATAAACTCTTTTGTTTCCAACTTCACGGTTTGAGATGTTTTGTTGATTACAGGGTGTTGCTTCGGTTCCAGGCTCACATGGCTGCTACTAGGCATGAATTAGAATGTGTTAGGGTGTTTTTGGTTCAATGGTTCAAGCCCAGACACGCATAAACAAATAAATGACAGCAACTTTTCCCTTAAGTGCAGAATTGGAGTCAAGGTTTTATCATTTGGTTGTTTAGGGTGAGAGTTCAAATCATGGCTGTCCTAGGGACTGTAGCCATGGTTAGAACCCTTCCATATCATGTCTAGGACGTGACCAAGGTGTCCTTTCAAAGCTTGGTTCATGGTTCCATCAGATTTTTAAAGCAACAACACAAGCATCACTTGAAAAAAATTATGTTTCTGGTTTGTGTGAGTAACTTCGGCTTTGAGGTGTTGGGATGGGCTGTGGCTGGCTTGTAGCCCATAGCCATGGTTCATACAACACTCCATCATGTCTAGATCGAGCTATGGTTGACCATACAGCCACTGGAACGAAATAAGACAACAAATTCATTCGAATACTACAGCACAGAATTTCTGGGTGCTCTTGGTTTGAGCTGTGCATTGTCCTAGGTATTGGCTCGGCTTGTTGTTGGCTTCTAGCCCTTAGCCATGGTCCAAGCCATGCCTTAGGATGTTGGTAAGAGTCTTTGGGTGGTGGTTCAAGCCCTTGGTCATTATATTTCAGAATTTCCCCTCAAATACACAAGCTGCTCCTGCTGTAATTTGACAGCAACTTGCTGTTCGGTTCATGAGGTTGGTTTGAGTTCTTGGCTGGCTTTTAGCCCATGGCCTTGGACTGGACAGTACCTCAATGAGTTAGGAAAGTCATGTTTTTGTCCGTTCGTGATTCGGTCGAGTTTAGAGGTCGTACGAGAATTTACGGTGAAAGGTGCCAAAATGACTCTCGAAAGAGTGTTTTATGTTTTTGGATTCCTTTCACCCATTTTCGTGTTTTACAGTTATTATGCATATTTTTCAGTATGTTTGGGGTATTTTTAATCATGATTAAACGTCGGTTTAATGTTGGTTCGGGTTGGTAGGAAGTCATGGTTACAAATCAAGTTGTTGGTCCGAATCGTCTCGTTTTTGGTTCTATTGTTAAGATTTTATCAAGTTAAGATTTATTTCATGTGTCACATATTAGTAGTAAGTCGCAGCAAGCATGGGAACGATCCAACTCATCCGGTAAAAAAATAAGGTTATAATTATATTACGTGCATAAAAATATAAAATGTTTATTTTTTGAGATATATGCGATATGTCTTGTGGCCACCTTATGCTCATGGGTTTGGAAGTCGGTAGGAACAACCGAGGACCTCTCCGCCCGGTGACTTACGACCGGTTTATGATTATGTATGGGTATGGACATCCAGTCCAAGGGCTGTGATTGATCTCTACCGCCCAGTATACTGTGGTTTAGTCTGATCAGGCGCTTACGCTATGTTATGGGCCACTAGCTTAGAAATATTATCTCTACCAGAAAATTATGATATGTTATGACAGAGCTCTATTGAGCAAAGCTTTTACGTATGATTTTTAGATATGCACGTAGTTATAATTATTCATGATATGATTTTTACCGTACGCTTTACGATACTTTATTTTTACGTTGCATGTGGTTTTATGATATATTTACTTGTTATTCACGATATATACATGTTGAGTCTTTAGACTCACTAGACTTGATTGTTGTAGGTATTGATGAGGTCGGGACCGCGGACGGAGACCAGTGAGCGATCTTGGGACAGCAGTAGTAATCCCGAGGACCTCATGATTTAATTTATGCACCTTTTATTATTCAAACTCAGTTTTAATACGTTGGATTATTTTTAAGTTGATGTTTACGTTTAATTATTTTTAAATTGTTGGTTGAAAACAATATTTGCTTCCGCTGTTATTTTAAAATTAAAATTATTTACAGGTTTACTTTAATTAAATGGGACAAGATAATTATTTATTTAGAAAATTTTTAATAATTCCGCAAAATTACGAATACGAAATACGGGTCTTTACACATCTTCTACCTATTCGCTTTCCTATGACTTATAATGTGACCGAACCCATACTGACTCGAAACAAAACACCGATTAGCATCTGACCAAAACCCATGACATACCTAAACGCAGCAATGATCATATGATGATTCCCAACAAAGCCTGCAACCAATAAAACTCAAGAAACATGTAGAACATATTTTATAACATCACAGTTTGAGCAGTCACACGAGAATAATCATAACTCACTCGTTTCTTGTCGGAAAATTACGAACTTACTGTCAAATCAAATATATCAAAAAGTAATACATTTTACATTTTGAAAGTTTTTCCAGAACACCGACCGAAAATTTGCAGGATTCGAAATGACATCATATTCGGTTTTTGAGATCTAAAAACTTGTTCGAAATCGTTTCAACCATTTTTGCTCAAACTTTGCATAACATAACTTGATTTTTACACACAATAAGCATCAAAATACTTACTACGACAAGATCGATGCAGAAAATAAAAGAAAATACATGCGTTTGTATTAGAACGTACAAAGATAACAAATATCGACGCGGTGGATTACTTGAGATGATCGGGAGACGCTTACTACACAATTCTTGCTTGAAAGAAATCTTAGAACCCTAGTTTTTCCCTAGTAATAAATGATGAAACTTAAAATTAATAATTTATTATATGTTAAAACCTGTATTTTAAAATTTAAGTTTTATTAAAATTATAAAATTATGTTATTTTAGTATTGTTTGTTTATATTTAATTGTCTTACTAAATATGTTTTATTTTCAGGTTTTCTACGTGTTGGTAGAATAATGATAACTCAAGCTAGAAAATTCAAATGGAGGTGACTCAAACATGTTTAAAATCCTTGAGAAATTATCTACAACTTTGCAGAAGACATGATTGCCTAAAAAGTTCCTTAAGATGATCAAATTGTGCAAATATCAAAAAGAGGACAAATTTACTTTTACTATGACCAGCATATAGTAAAAATATCATAACTATTTCAATATTTAACGAAATGAGGTGAACTAAGTGGCCAAATTCATCTACAGACAATTCCCCACATGTTTGCCGTTTTGAGCAGAGTCAAATTCGGTGATTAAAGTCGTGGAACAAAGCATTAAAAGAAGGGACATGGAATTGAACTTCGAGGAGACAAAGAATACTATTGCAACTACATGGCATTAATAAAAATTTTGACCCTTTCTCTCATTTGGCTTATAAATAGAGGCCTTGTGCTAGCTTGAGAATCATTCTATCTCATTGTAAAATATAGTGTGAGTGTGTATCAAAGTTCTAAGTTCCAATCTATTTTCTTTCATATTCTCAACTATGAGTGATATTTTAGTGTTGATCAAAAGTAAGCTTATGGCAAGCTAAATCTATTATGTCAAGGTGAAGAGAATGCATTCTTGGTGAAGTAAGATTGTTTATATTTTGTATATTCTTTTTTATTTCTTTTCATTTAGCTAACTTATTTTTATTGTAGGTATAAAAATGAATTATTTGTTGTTATCAATTTACATCAAATGCTTGATACCATTAAAGTGGTTATCTTGATTTGTTGTTTAATTTTGATACAATAAATATTTCATCACTTATTATTATATATATATAGATATATATATATATTTATATAATAATACCATAATATTTCATTTAGACGATAGCATGGCTCTACCGGTTGTTCTAAATGAAATATTATGATTTAATACTAACATCTAACAATCTAACATTTACTTTATCGCAACTAACTTTTATTTTTCGCATCTAACTTTTACTTTCTCGCAACTAACTTTTACTTTATCGCAACTTACATTTACTTTATCGCAACTAACTTTTACTTTACCGCAACTAACTTATTAAATCAATATATTTCATTTAGGCAATAGCGTAGCTCTGCCGGTTGTTCTAAATGAAATATAATGATTTAATTTAACATTTACTTTATGCAATTATTTATTTATATAGTCATAATTATAATCATAGGTATCATATATAAAATATCGGTTAATTCGGTATTTTCTATAGTGGGAACTATATTATATCATGTGTGTGTTTAATTTTTTGGAACCATTATTTATCGTGGTTTCTTTTGTTTTACTTTTAGTTAAACAATATTACATAAACCAAGAATAAATCCTCAAGCCTTGACAAAGTTTATAATTTTTAAACTTAATTCTTGCATTTGGTAATCTATAAATTAATAAATTTAAACTCAAAATAACCTCTCTGTGGATCGATCTCGTACTTACGAATTATATTAGTTGCAGACAACCTACACTTGGGTAAATTATTATTTAAGTAGTAGCAAGTTTTTGGCGCCGTTGCCGGGGAGGTATAAATTAAGTTTATATTTGTTAATTATGTTTTATTTAAAAGTATTGTGTTTTTTTTTTTTTTGTATGAGTATTTGGAGTCGAAAAAAAAATGGTAGACTTATTCGAGTATCTGAAAATAATTTAAACATGGATGATAATTCAAATAATCAAGATAATAATAATAATAATAATAATCAAGAACATGATCAATTAAGAACACTTAGGCACCATATGAACCCTATTAGAACTAGTGCCCCATCTTGTTTAGTTTTTTCTCCTGATGCATCTATTTCAACTTCAAACCTCAAATTATTCAACTTTTATCAAATTTTCATGGTTTAGATTCTGAAAATCCATACTTGCATCTAAGAGAATTTGAGGAAGTTTGTAATACTTATAATGATCAAAATTGTAGCATGGATATAGTTCGATTAAAGCTTTTTCCTTTTTCTTTAAAAGATAAAGCTAAAACATGGTGCAACAACAATTTCTCAAAAAGTTTTTCCCTTCCCATAGAACAAACTCTTTTAAAAGACAAATTACAACTTTTTCTCAAAAACAAGGAGAAACGTTTTATCAATGTTGGGATAGATATAAAGAATTACTTAATACATGCCCACATCATGGTTTTGAAACATGGAGAATAGTTTCTCACTTTTATGAAGGTCTGATACCTAAAGATAGGAAAATGATAGAATTCATGTGTAATGGAACTTTTGAAGATAAAAACCCAAATGAAGCCATGGAATATTTGGATTCATTAGCAGAAAATGCTCAAAATTGGGATAATATAGGCACAATAGAACCACCAACAACTAAAAACAATAATTCAACAAATGGGGGTGGTATCTATAATCTTAAAGATGATATAGATATTCCAGCTAAACTTGCATCTTTAGCAAGAAAAATTGAGTAATTAGCAATGAAAAGGAGTGGTCAATTAAAAAGTATTCAAGAAATTGTTTGTCATATATGTGATACACAAGATCATGCTACAAAAGATTGTCCAACATTACCTTCATTTAAAGAATGTCTCCATGAACAAGCAAATTATGTTAACAATTATAAAAAACCAATACTAGATCCTTTTTCACCATCATATAATCCTGGATGGAAAAATCATCCTAATTTTAGTTGGAGGAATGATAATAATGCACAACCGTCACAACAATATTTTCAAAATAACCAAAATCATCAAGGTTATATTCCTTATGTTACACCTCCAAGAAAAAACTTTGAAGATGTAATTCATGCATTTATCCAAAAGCAAGAGTCTATCAATATTCAAAACAGTCAATCTATTAGCGATTTGAAAGAAACTCTTGCAAAATTTGCATCTACACTTAATATTCATGAAAAAGGAAAATTTTCATCTCAACCTCAACCTAATCCTAAAAATCAAAAACAAGAATTAAAAAATGAAAAAATTGATCAAATAAAATCTGTTATTACCCTTAGAAGTGGTAAAATAGTTAATGATCCATATAGTAATGAAAACAAGGATCATTTAAAATCAAAGAGTAAGGATGATAATCCTGATACTTTTGAGAATGATGATACCTTAAATTTTAAGAATAATATGGTGAAGGATAAATCATCTGAAATAGTAAATAAGTCAAATAAACCTCCACCATTTCCTCATGCATTAACAAATCATAAAAAACAAAAAAGTGATTCTGATATCTATGAAGTTTTTAAACAAATGAAGATAAATATTCCATTATTAGATGCTATTAAACAAGTACCTTCTTATGCAAAATTTTTAAAAGACTTATGTATTGTAAAGAGAAAATTGCATGTGAAAAAAAAAGCATTCTTGGCTGAACAAGTAAGTTTTATTCTTCAAAAAAATTCTAATTTAAAATATAAAGATCCTGGTTGTCCAACAATTTCATGTATTATTGGAGAAAATAAAATTAAAAAAGCTTTGTTGGATTTGGGAGCAAGTGTGAATTTACTTCCTTATTCAGTTTATGAAAAACTTAATTTAGGAGAATTAAAACCCACTTCTGTTACTCTCTTACTGGCGGATAGGTCAATCAAAATACCTAGAGGTATTGTAGAAGATGTGTTGGTTCAAGTTGATAAATTCATATATCCTGTAGATTTTATTGTTTTGGATACACAACCAATAGAAGTACATAATGAAATTCCAGTAATATTGGGACGACCATTTCTAGCAACTTCAAATGCTTTAATTAATTGTCGAAATGGAATAATGAAATTTTCTTTTGGAAATATGACTCTAGAACTTAATGTGTTCAATTTATGTAAACAACCAAGTATTAATGAAAATGAATATGATAATGAAATTGAACCAATTGTGGAAGAAAATATACAAGAAGAAAACTTAAATCAACAATCTGAAGTTTTTTCAATAAAAATTTTTGAGTCTAAAAATAATTTTAAAGAAGATGATAATACAAAACTTGAATTAAAAGTTTTACCATTAGAATTGAAATATGTATTTCTTGGTGAAAATAAAACATTTCTTGTTGTAATTTCTTCCACTCTTTTGCCAAATCAAGAAGAAGATTTGATTAAATTACTTAAAAAATATAAAAATGCAATTGGATGGACTTTAAAAGATATAAAAGGTATGAATCCTTTAATTTGTACACATAAAATTCACTTGGAAGAAAATGCTAAAACATATCAACAACCACAAAGAAGGTTAAATCCACATATGAAGGAAGTTGTTAAGAATGAAGTATTAAAACTATTAGACGCTGAAATTATCTATCCAATTTCAGATAGTAAATGGGTAAGTCCAACACAAGTAGTACCTAAAAAATCCGGCATCACTGTTATAAAAAATGAAAAGGGAGAGTTATTACAAGCTAGGATTCCATCTAGTTGGCGTATGTGTATTGATTATAGAAAATTAAATGATGCAACTAGAAAAGATCATTTCCCACTACCATTTTTAGATCAAATTCTAGAAAAAGTAGCAGGAAATTCTTATTACTGTTTTCTTGATGGGTATTCGGGCTATTATCAAATACCTATATCATTAGAAGATCAAGAAAAAACTTCTTTTACTTGTCATTTCGGAACTTTTGCATTTAAAAGAATGCCATTTGGTTTATATAATGCTCCGGCTACTTTTCAAAGATGCATGTTAAGTATTTTCAGTGATATGATTGAAGAATATGTAGAAGTTTTTATGGATGATATAATTGTTTTTGGAAACTCATTTGAAAATTGTCTTAAAAATCTAGAAGAAGTATTAAAAATATGTGAAAAAAAAAATTCTTGTTTTAAATTGGGAAAAATGTCATTATATGGTTAAATCTGAGATTGTTTTAGGACATGTGATATCTGAAAGAGGAATTGAAGTTGATAAAGCCAAAGTTGATGTTATTGCTAATTTAACATCACCAAAAACGGTCAAAGAAGTTCGATCATTCTTGGGTCATGCAGGATTTTAAAGAAGGTTTATAAAAAATTTCAGCATAATATCTAAACCAATTTCAAATCTTTTAACAAAAGATACACAATTTGAATGGACTCAGAAATGTGAAAATGCTTTTAAAAAAATTATTAATCTTTTAGTTACATCACCTATTTTACAACCTCCAGATTGGTCTTTACCATTTGAATTAATGTGTGATGCAAGTGATTATGCTATAGGAGCTGTGTTAGGACAAAGAAAAGAAGGAAAACCTTATGCAATCTATTATGCTAGTAGAACCTTAAATAGTGCCCAAATAAATTATTCAACTACTGAAAAAGAATTACTTTCAGTAGTATTTGCATTAGATAAGTTTCGATCTTATATAATTGGTTCTATTACTATTGTTTACACCGATCATTCTGCCATAAAATATTTATCAAATAAACAAGATGCTAAGCCAAGATTAATACGGTGGATTTTATTGTTACAAAAATTTGATATTATAATTAAAGATAAAAAAGGAAAAGAAAATGTTGTAGCCGATCATTTATCTAGAATAATGATTGAATCATCTCATAATGAAATACCAATAAATGAAAATTTTCCAGATGATCAGTTGTTTTATGCTACTATTATGCCATGGTTTGCTAACATAGTAAATTTTCTTGTGACAAATAAAATGCCTTCTCATTGGAATTCAAAGGATAAGAATAAATTCTTGATAGAAGTTAAAAAATTTTATTGGGATGATCCTTACTTATTTAAGTATTGTCCTGACCAAATTTTTCGACGATGCATACCCGACAATGAAGTAAGTAATGTTATTAAATTTGTCATTCTGAAGCATGTGGAGGTCATTTTTCATCCAATAAAACAGCTATAAAAATCTTACAATGTGGATTTTATTGGCCGTCTTTATTCAAAGATACGCATTTATTTTGCAAATCTTGTGAAAACTGTCAGAAGATGGGATAAATTTCAAAACGAAACATGATGCCTTTAAATCCAATCATAATTTTGAAATATTTGATAGTTGGGGGATAGATTTTATGAGTCCATTTCCATTATCTTTTGGATATAAGTACATTTTAGTCGCTGTTGATTATGTTTCAAAATGGATTGAAGCAATTGCATGTAGAACTAATGATCATAAAGTTGTTATAAAATTTTTAAAAGAAAATATTTTTAGCCGATTTGGAATACCTAGAGCAATAATTAGTGATGGGAGAAGTCATTTTATAAATAAATCATTTTCCTCTTTGTTAAGAAAATATGGCATTACACATAAAGTTTCTACCCCATAACATCCTCAAAGTAATGGTCAAGTTGAACTTGCAACTAGAGAAATAAAACAAATTTTAGAAAAAATAGTTAATCCAAATCGAAAAGATTGGTCTTTAAGATTAACTGATGCATTATGGGCATATAGAACTGCATTTAAAACATCATTAGGGATGTCACCATATAGGTAAGTTTTTGGTAAGCATTGTCATTTACCGGTTGAACTTGAACATAAAGCTTATTGGGCAATTAAAGCATTTAATATTAATTTAGATGATGTATCTAAATTAAGAAAATTGCAAATAAATGAACTTGAAGAATTAAGAAATGATGCATATGAAAATTCAAAGATTTATAAAGATAAAACTAAAGCCTTTCATGATAAAAATATTATGAGAAAGTCATTTGAAATTGGACAAAAAGTTTTGCTTTATAATTCTCGTTTGCATTTATTTTCAGGTAAACTAAGATCGAGGTGGTCAGGACCATTTATAGTCAAATTTGTTTATCCTCATGGTGCTGTTGATATTGAAAATCATAAAAACAATGACGTGTTTAAAGTTAATGGGCAAAGACTTAAGCCTTTTATAGAAAATAAAATTCTTAATAATGAGTTTATGCCTTTATATGATCCACAATAGTTGTTTGATATTTTCATTTTGTTTTGCAGATTCTAGTTCATTTCCTGGTTAAGTGGCGGATAACGGTACTCCGTGACTGTTTAAGTCGGTTTCTTCAGTTTTCCCAAAATAATTTGAATATATATAATAATAATAATATGGATGCGTGTATTATGAATCTTCGTAAATATTTTGCTTGTTTACCTGATAATGCGTTGAAAAAAATTTATAAAGCTAGATGTGAGCGGCTAAGGTTGATGATGTCATATGGCATACCAAATGATGTCTGTTTGATAATTGAAGCAAAAGTCCGATTGGTTGGGGAAGCAAGTGAATTAATAATAAGACATATGCCAGGATTTGGTAAAAGCACATATGCCAAAAAGCGAAGAGCTAAACGTATAGGCGGATGTCATAAATGTGCAAGGTGGACTTGTAAAGGAAAATGCAAAAATGTTGGAATGACATCAATGAATAGAGAAGATAAAATTTTATTCATTAAGAATGGTCTGAGTAAAGAGCCTTTGGATAATTTTCTAGAGGTTCTTGATACGCATTCTAGTGGGTACGTGCAAAATGAACTTCTTAAACTATGGTGGCAATTTAAACAGGAGGAATATCAATATGGACGGTGGAATCAGCCTTACAAAGATCCTACTGAAGTAACGCATATCTATTTAGATAAGTAAATATATATACACAATTTCGTCTTGGGAATCTGACGTTAAAAGACTCTGTTTGCCAATTTATAAGAAAATTGGATGGGAAGCATATCCTCGACTCATAGAAGGCGTTGAAGCCATTACTGAACGTAAAATCAGAGGAAGATGTGAGCCACAATCACAACTACGCTGTATATATTTGTTTTAATTTTGTCATTTTTATTTTCTTTTAATAATAATAATTTCCTGTTCAAATATTGACTTTTGGCATGTTACGCTTATAAATTCATATGCTGTGATCTAACAATTACAGAAAACATATTTCTCAACATGTCAACGTCCACGGTAAGTAAAATAAAAAATATTTGTGTATTTTGTGGATCTTGTGCAGGAAAAGATTTAATTTATGAAGAAGTAGCAGAAAATCTTGGAATAACACTTGCTAAAAAAAAGATTCATTTGGTATATGGTGGTGGTGAAGTTGACCTCATGGGAAAAGTTGCAAAAGCTGCGCATGCAGGTGGAAGTGAAGTTTTAGGCATTATTCCGATTACCTTAGCCAATCTTACAGGACCAACAATAGGAGAAGAAATGAAAGTGGACAACATGTATGAACGAATCACTCAAATGATTGAACATTCAGATGCTTTCATTACTTTGCCAGGAGGTTTCGGTACTTTGGAAGAAATATTTCATACTGTTCGTTGGGCACAATTAAATATCCACAATAAGCCAATTGGTTTGTTAAATGTTAACAATTATTATGATAAACTGTTATCGTTTCTTGATGATGTTGTGGAACAAGGATTTATTTCATTAGCTTCGCGAAGGATGTTAGTTTCTGCTACATGTGAAGGTGAAGTTATTGATTTACTGCAAGGATTTAGTCATGAACCAGATCCATCCTTATCTCAACTTAATTGGCCAACATCCAAGAGTAAGAAAAGAAAATTCATGTGATGCTAAACTTGTGATTCAACGGTATGTTTTAATGTTTTTCTTTAAGGTATGAATAATTTCTTCTTCTTCTCCTCTTAGTTTTTTTTATATAAAAAATTAAAATATATACTTATATATAGTAATAATAATAATAATTTTTAGTTCAATGTCGAGTAAGGTGTCAGTAAAATGCACCTGGGACGCATTAGTTAATAATTATTGGAAAATCACAATACACTAGATTTTAATATTCAAAATACAGACTAAAAGAAAAATTAGTTTTTCATATGTACCAATTTATATATATTTTTTGATCAATTAATATAAAATATAAAATAGAAAAATTAGTTTTTCATATGTACCAATTTATATATATATATATATATATATATATATATATATATAATTGTATGTGTTTTCAAATATAATAATTTCTAAAATTTTTATGAGAATATAGTTAAAAGATATAGTTTGTATGGCTGTTAACATGTATAATTGAAAGAATTCTTTTGTAAAAGTATAATATATACTCACACATCTTTTGTGAGTGAGTGGTGAGAAATAAGAAAACAATTAATAAACTTTTATTGATTATTAAAAAATGGTTAATTACAAGAATATAACTTCCCTAAAGAAAATATTTATTGAAAAAAGAAAAAAAAAGAAGTAAATATATAACGGACTGCAAAATACTTTATTCATTGTAATTTTTTAGATTTGATTGATGTACTATCAATGTGTTCTAAAACATCAATATTGTGTTAAAAAAAAAACAAACAAAAAGATTTGTTTGTGCTAGATGAGTTTCAAAGGTAGTCGGATGTATCCGTTATATAAATGTTTATATACATATATATATATATATATATATATATATATATATATTTATGGTAGAATGTTTGGATAAAAAAATTTTATGTTATTGTAAAATTTTGCAGTCACGTTATTTAAAAAAAAAACAATAAGCTAAAAAAAAAAATGGGATTTTATTCTTTGTAAATTTTCCTATTTTGTTTTCAATATTAGTTTAATTAATTGTCTGCTTTAATACTTAGTCTTTTTCAATGAGAGTTAATATTCATTCCAACTCCATGAGTGAAAACTAGCTATTCCTTAAACATTTTGACCTGAAAGAATATATGAAGTTGAGGCTTTTACAATAATATTCCTGATATTATACATGTTATGGTGGGTGGTGTGAATTATCTTTTTGACTATATTATTATAAAAAATTTAGAAATTTAAAAAAAATTATATATATATATTGTTATTTTATATATTATGTGAAAATAAAAATAATAATAAAAACACATCTAATTATATATTATTATATTAAACGAAAATATATATATATAAATCCGTATATGATTTTGTTTTTAATGAATATGTTTGTATTTGAATATATAAAAGGAATAAAGAATCTAGGTTGTGATTTTTCGATAAATTTTATTACTAAGGGACTAGTAATAAGATAGTGTGGGGGTGTGATGAAACTTAAAATTAATAATTTATTATATGTTAAAACCTGTATTTTAAAATTTAAGTTTCATTAAATTTATAAAATTATGTTATTTTAGTATTGTTTGTTTATATTTAATTGTCTTACTAAATATGTTTTATTTTCAGGTTTTCTACGTGTTGGTAGAATAATGATAACTCAAGCTAGAAAATTCAAATGGAGGTGACTCAAACATGTTTGAAATCCTTGAGAAATTATCTACAACTTTGCAGAAGACATGATTGCCTAAAAAGATCCTTAAGATGAT
This sequence comes from Primulina tabacum, assembly GCF_025594145.1. NCBI lineage: Eukaryota > Viridiplantae > Streptophyta > Magnoliopsida > Lamiales > Gesneriaceae > Primulina > Primulina tabacum. Next base: position 20,558,157 of record NC_134564.1, read on the forward strand.
CAAATTGTGCAAATATCAAAAGGAGGACAAATTTACTTTTAATATGACCAGCATATAGTAAAAATATCATAACTATTTCAATATTTAACCAAATGAGGTAAACCAAGTGGCCAAATTCATCTACAAACAATTCCCCACATGTTTGCCATTTTGAGCAGAGTCAAATTCGGTGATTAAAGTCATGGAACAAAGCATTGAAAGAAGGGACATGGAATTGAACTTGGAGGAGACAAAGAATACTATTGCAACTACATGGTATTAATAAAAATTTTGACCCTTTCTCTCATTTGGCCTATAAATAGAGGCCTTGTGCTAGCTTGAGAATCATTCTATCTCATTGTAAAATATAGTGTGAGTGTGTATCAAAGTTCTAAGTTCCAATATATTTTCTTTCATGTTCTCAACTATGAGTGATATTTTAGTGTTGATCAAAAGTAATCTTATGGCAAACTAAATCTATTATGTCAAGGTGAAGAGAATGCATTCTTGGTGAAGTAAGATTGTTTATATTTTGTATATTCTTTCTTTATTTCTTTTCATTTAGCTAACTTATTTTTATTGTAGGTATAAAAATGAATTATTTGTTGTTATCAATTTACATCAAATGCTTGATACCATTAAAGTGGTTATCTTGATTTGTTGTTTAATTTTGATACAATAAATATTTCATCACTTATTATTATATATATATATATATATTTTTATATAATAATATCATAATATTTCATTTAGACGATAGCTTGGCTCTGCCAGTTGTTCTAAATGAAATATTATGATTTAATACTAACATCTAACAATCTAACATTTACTTTATCGCAACTAACTTTTATTTTTCGCATCTAACTTTTACTTTCTCGCAACTAACATTTACTTTATCGCAACTAACATTTACTTTATCGCAACTAACTTTTACTTTATCGCAACTAACTTATTAAATCAATATATTTCATTTAGGCAATAGCGTGGCTCTGCCGGTTGTTCTAAATGAAATATATTGATTTAATTTAACATTTACTTTATGCAATTATTTATTTATATAGTCATAATTATAATCATAGGTACCATATATAAAATATCGGTTAATTCGGTATTTTCTATAGTGAGAACTATATTATATTATGTGTGTGTTTAATTTTTTGGAACCATTATTTATGGTGGTTTCTTTTGTTTTACTTTTAGTTAAACAATATTACATAAACCAAGAATAAATCCTCAAGCCTTGATAAAGTTTATAATTTGTAAACTTAATTCTTGCATTTGGTAATCTATAAATTAATAAATTTAAACTCAAAATAACCTCTCTGTGGATCGATCTCGTACTTACGAATTATATTACTTGCAGACAACCTACACTTGGGTGAATTATTATTTAAGTAGTAGCAATGAACATGTAAGTGTGTGTAGTGTGTGCCGATGTGTGTGTGATTAGGGAGTTAATTAAAGGTTAATTAGTTTAAAAAAACTAATAACCAATTAACATGCTAAATAAAATACTAATCTAACTATTTAATCCCACTCAAATATTTAATAAAATAATTGAGTACCAATTTTCAAGATTAAAATCTCTAAAAAATTCAAAATAGTATTTGAAAAGCTTAAAATCTTAAAATCACCTAATAAATTAAATTAAGCTTTGAAATGCTTAAAATTTCATAAATCCTTTAGAAAACAAATTTTCTTGCCTTGAAATAACATACCACATTTTCATAAATCGCCTAAATCGTCACCGGTCTCTTTTCCCGACCCCGTATCGAATATTCGCCTGAAACATACAACTTAAGAAAACGTTTTAACGTGCATCAAATAGACATATAATAATTAAAAATAATGCAAATCATAAATCATGCATCATTAAAAATAATTTTAAAATTAAATAAATAATTTAAAATTTTAATAAATGCATGAGTTTTTCGTGGACTAATTTTAGGCTCTACATGAAGTGTTGCAACGATCTTGAGTCAGACAAACAACTAGCTGCCTTGGACATGATCTCTGTGTTGTCAAACTATTCGGGCTGCCTCAAACTGGACTCAGCTGATGCTGAACCACATTGATCATATACTTGATCTGATATATCAGTTAAGCGGCAGTATACTGCTGATGATTAAGCTCAACTTTAATCATACAACATCTCAACATAGCTGGGCTTTTTTGTTGATTAGCTTAAACTGGTAGGTTGACAGCTGAAACCTTGTCTTCCGATCAGTTTTGCTGAATAACCAACAGGTAGGACTCAAATCCCTGCAGGTTGATTAAAGCCCCAAAGCTTTGAGTCGAGTGAAGTGGCTACAATGTTAGTTGCAGAGCCAATCCTCTCTACTCTTCACAATGAGCGTTAGATAAAAATTTTCAAATATTTTTGAAATAATATAAAATATTTTAAATAGCTTTTAAAGCTATTTTAAAGTAAAATAATTTTAATCAGTTTTCAAATGTCCTTCTTAGAATAACAAGCTCTGACACCAATTGTAAGGATGGGTTCGGGCACCTACGAGGGTGCTTCAAAAACAATATTCTTAATGAGCTGCAATAGCTCGTGTTCTAAGAATACATACACCGTTGAATTAGATCGAGTTTGGTTTAAAACCAAGCGGAAAACACTCGAAGTATTCCTTCGTTAAGAAAAACTGATAGATTTTAGTGTAAACTGATCCACTGAAATACTGAGAATCAGTTATGGCTTCTATCAGTTCAGCTATGGGCAGAATTGAACTGATATCAGCTCAACTGATCAAACTAGTTTAAAAAACACAGTTGAGAAGTTAATACACAAGATATGTTTATGGATGTTTGGAGACTTGAACTGCTCCAACATCACCCCTTCTACCACCTCGGGTAGGATTCACTAGAAGATTTTGATTAATACAACACTTTGTAAAAACCCATCTAGCTTAGGACTTACCCACTGCCTAACTGAACTACTAGTCTAGATAGAAGGCTTCACCTTCCAGCCAACACTTGTTTAACGTCTATGTGTCAAAGACTACATACACAAGTTTATTGTCTTTGTGCAAGACTATATTTGAATGGTACTCTGTGTGTGAGAACTGATATCTGAGTTCAACAAGAAAGTATTCTCACACACTGATGAAATTGTGTTTTTAATCTAAGCTGGTAACACGATAAAGTGTTCTCTCTAGGCTGATTGCTTCTTGTAAGAGGATATGCAATATTCGTGCCCTTTTTCTCTGTATCTTCACACACTTGTTGTGTATTGGTCTTTATTGATCTTCTATTTATAGGAGAGAAACTGATCGTACGGTGAGACTCAATAATTGTATCCGTTGCAGCTTAAATATGTTCGTTGAGATTCGTGTCTCGACTTTTTCGACATCTATGCTGGAACTTTTTGTCTTTAAGTGTTGCTGCAACGTCCATTATTGTACCTTGATCGTATAATATCTTTTGTATCGTTGTGTGTAGCTGGAATCCACTTAGATAAGCTTGTATTGATCTGGAATTGATTGAATCCCAATTGATGCACCTAACTGATCATTTGAACTGATATTCAGTTGGGCTGGTAAAATCAGTTGACTCGTCAGTTGAACTGATTTTACTCTTTCAGTTGAACTTGGTCAGCTGGGCTCTTCATTAGTTGAGCACTTTATTAGTTGGTCGGGCTTCTGAAGGTCTTCTGCTGAACTACCTATCAGCTGGAAAATCAGTTGAAGTGTGCTTTGATATATCAGTTGAGCTGATTCAGTTTGGGCAATCAGCTGACACTTTTAGTTCGCATCTGTTAGCTTCAGTTTTGGCTCGTTTAACTAATTAGTTTGAAGCCTGATCAGTTCCAACTTCCTGCGCACTTATGTAAATCATTAGAAACAAAATAATAAATTTTGTTATCATCAAAATCAAGATTGCGAACATGAAATATTCCAACACGTTTTTAAATCAATTCATTTTGGACTGACACGTGTCCAAAAAATTCGAACAGTCACCAACATAAGAAATGAACCTGCTTCATTTTAGTTTCTTTACGAGCATTTCAACTTACCGAGCATATCAAACTACCAAAGTTTTTTCTCTTACGCATATCCTCCAACAATTCAAGAAATGGCAAGCCAAATTCCCGCTTACATTCTTAATGCTATGGCTATTAATTTTGATTCAGTCCTCTCTATTAAGGATAAATCCATTAGAAGTGTCTTTCTGAAGCTGGAAGCAGCTGGATTGAAGAATTTTATTGTGTAATCTACTCAAGAAATCTATTTTAAAGAGGTTCAAGACTTCTATGATAACAGTTATCACTGCTGAAGGGAAATTCACAACCACTGTCGGCAGTAAGTTGCTATTTTTAGATGAAGAATCATTCAGCATCTTTTTTCAACTGCCCTCGGATGGTCTTTCTCACTTCTATGAAGTGAAGGTTGTAATTGTTGAGGATATTCTCACACTTTTATCTGCTGATTGAAAGAAGATAAAAGGAGATTGAGACGTAGGCAGCCCCCAAGTCAGTAAAGAAGGCTAAGGACTCGGCAAAGTCAAAGAAAGAAATCGAGAGGAAATTGATTGTCAATGAAACTGAATTGTAGAAAACTCCTTCTCCAAAAAATCTTCAAAAAGCCAAAGACCCAGAAAACCAATCCTATTGCAGCCATCCCAGTTGAGATACTAAAGCCAACTGGAGCTGAACAACCCATAATTTAAATACCGATCAGGGCAGTTCCAGTTGCTTCCTCAACTGATCCTCAGCAACCTCCTCCAACTGCTCCCGCAAAGAAGACTATCACCGAATCTGGTGATAAACAAAAACATGTTGGAGTGAATGCATCACTGATCACTATTACCGGTCCAACTACACTACCTTCAACAGTTTCCGGGATGAGCATTACTCATGACCTCTCTGACTTCAAAAGGTAAGGGTAAGATGTTTGAAGAGCCCAGACCAACGAACCCGATTCAGACTCATATTGACCTGATATGTGAAGAAATAAATGAGTTCTCTGAATCAAAGATGAAAGCATACAATGAATGTGTCAGATTCAGGACTGAAGTGTTTGCCAAGCGATTGAAGAAGAAATCAATTTTGAAAAAAATCATCGCTCTGGAAACAATAGTCCTCAAGGTAGTTAAAGTTGCCTCAATTGCTCAAGCGCTGGAGAGGAATAATAACTTCTTTGATCAGATGCGTGCCAATAATCTAGCTCAAGTGATAGCTCAGCTACACACAAACTTTGATCCTACTAGTCCAACTGCCTTTAATGACAAAACAGTTTTTGATCAGCTGAACATGGATTTATTATCATTGCAAATGAAGATCAAAGATTGGGAAATGAGACAAGAATTGGTTATTCCAGCTACTTCCCAAAGTCAATCAACCAAAGAGCAGGCTGAACCTTCGACTCATCTGCCAGAGCCATCCAAGGAAGCAGTTGTTGAACAGTCTGAGCAAGCAACAGTTCTTTCTTCGAAGGATGCTCAGCCTTCATCTTCTGCTCTTCAATCTCCTCCAGCAGGTCTTCAACTATACTCTGACACTGAGCTATCACTGGCAAACGTTGATGAAGTAATACAATTGATGCGACTTTGATCGTTGCACTCCCAAGAGCAGTTTGTCCACAAGTAGTATAATTCGATGAGTCCGAATATCGTATCCACATGGAAGCTAAGATAAATACAAGTCCACTACAATGTCTTTTTGTTTTTGTTTTTCTTTTTCATTTAATTGTTTGAATCTTTAATTGGTAATTTTTAATTGCTAAAATTTTAATTTAAGTATTTGAGATTAAAGGATCCACTCTTGGTATTTTAGTAAAGTTAGCATTAATGAACATTATTGAAATCCGCTTAATAAAATGATTCCAATATATTAAATAATCATATTTATATTATGTTATATATTATTATCTTATAAGTATATATACCAAAAATTATAAATGTTGTCAAGTATTTATTGTGCTATATATATATTAGTAAACATCAAATCAAGGTTCCCAGTTTAAATGGTTGGTAAAACAAAACTAACATTTAAATGGTACCAAGAAATTAATATTATGATATATTGATATATAATAAATAAAGACATCTATTTTAAATGGTTGGTAATACCAAACAAACATTTAAATGGTATCAAGAAATTAATATTATGATATATTCATATATAATAAATCAAAGCATCCAATTTAAATGGTTGGTAATATCAAACTAACATTTAAATGGTTCCAAAAATTTAGTGTAACATATAGCAACAATAAATCAAAACTCCCACTTATAAGTAGGGTATAATAATGCTTAAAGAAATAAATATAACATAAACAATAAGTAATGATTAAATAATATAAAATATAGATTCTTACATTTTAATAACCTTATTATCATGCCAAGAGTTTCACCTTTCATCTCAACTTTGGGAAGTTAGCTACTCATTGTTCAAAGTGTAAAACTTTGAATATGAAATTAACATGCTAATTATATTTAAATGAAAAAATAAAAGAAAAACAAAGAGAAAGATATTATGAACTCAAAGGTTTGTTCATAAAATTAGGCATATCTCAATTTATTACAATGCACTCCTATTTATAGCTAAATTAGGGGAGACAACCACAAATAAAATATTAATTTTTTACACATAAGTCTTCCTTGGTGTTCCAAGAAATTATATTTTAATACACATCACTTTTGAAAATCTTTCCATCCGAATTTTCTTTTACACATAAAACAAAACATGTAGATTATTTAGTTGTTTGAATTGTGGTATTTTTTTAACCATTTGACCAAGCAATTTGAGAGATATGGTCAAAATGCTAGAGCATGATAAAACTACCACTTCTTTGGTAACTTTATTTGTTGCTTAATTTGATCCCACTTGTGAGAAGATTTTTATCTCATGCTTGCCACTAATATTGTAGATATTAACATCAACTTTCTACAGGTCCAAGAATTCTCTTAATCTCATTTGCAACCCCAAAGTTATTCTTGTTTTATCGAACCTGTAAAAATAGTAAAAACTTATAATTACACAACAAATTATATTTTATACAATTTAGTATAAAACATATAATATTTAAACATTTAATAAAACAAAAACTATAAATTTATATTATAAAACATTTAATTAATATACAATTTTTATCTTTATCACACTCCCCAACCAGCTTATTGCTAGTCCCTAGCAATTTAAGCGTTAATAGCAACTCAAAACATATTGATTAATTTAAATAGAAATGTAATCAGAATTATCCAAGTGTAAATTAAATTTGAAAACCTATCAAAGTTATATCAAGATCATTACAATCTGAACTAATCAATTCAAAGCTTATTTTCAGGTATTTAAATGTACATGGGCTCCAGAAATTCTTAATAAGAGTCTCGACTCCATATCCTCACAGGTTAATAAATGTTTCAATTTATAGGAACGATTTATCTCATGGAGTTGGAATACAGATAAATGCTCAAGAAAATGGTTTACAGAATGCAGACAGACAAACGAGCCAAACTAATCAAAAGATAGGAAATCCATTAATTCAAAATCTAGTTGTTGTTATTATATATTTTTTCCTGATCATTTTTTTAACTTCATGGAATCAGACTAAGTTTATGCTTCTTGACCACATATTTATTTAATCTGTACAATATATATATTTTTTTTAAAATTTTTATGAGAGATAAATGGGTCGTAGCATATAACTTAAAAATTACATAGATCTTCAACATCTTTTTTTTTTTCTCTTTTTTTTCAGGAAATATCATTTTTTTTTCAAAATAAGAACTCAAGATCTAAACAATAGATAGCCTCTCTGATGATCAATAAAGTCTCGCAAGCTGTTTTCTCAATCCTCTCCACTCACTTACAAAAAATGTGTGAGTTTAAAAATTTTAGACACTCTTATCAGGTATACCTTGGGCCATATAATTTAATAACTGATCTTATCACAATGATTAATCATTCAAAAAGATTTCATAAATCATATTTTTATAGTCATCAAAATATTAAAGTTGACTTTTTTTTTCAAATAAAAATTTAAACATCCTTAGATAGATTAATACATTTTCTAATTTAAACCTTTCAAACATGTAATTTAATGATATTTTTGAAAAGATACAAACAATGAACATGGTTTTATATTAAAATAATATTTTTAAATGTTTTTTATTAAAAGTTTTTTTTATAAGTTTGTTCTCTCCCCAATCAAAACATGACATTGTCCCTAGTCAAAATAACTATTAATAAAGAGTATATAATGAAAGAGATATCACCTGAAATTTTATTGAAGATAACAAACTGAAACAAACGCAAACCAATTCACGACTTTTGAATCAATGATCCAACTTTCTGTTCTTACTGCTTGATTGCGACCAATTGATCTTTGTTATCATCGGATCAGGCTTATAAACAAAAGCTTCCAAATCATCAATTAATTGGTCAGCAGTCGAAGCAGAGATGAGCACCCTTCGTGAATTTTCTGAAATGAAATTCTGTTCCACAGCTTTATCAAGAAATGTCAACAAACTGTCATAATAATTATTAATATTCAACAAGCTCACAGGTTTATTATGCATATTAAGTTGTGCCCAAGAAACAGTGTGAAAAAATTTCTTCTAATTTACAAAAACCACCTGGTAGTGCGATAAAAACATCAGAATTTTCAATCATTTTGGTTATTCTTTCATACATAGAAGAAACTTTTAATTCCTCTTCAATCGTAACTCCTATAATATTTCCTTCAACTTTCTTTCTTGCTTTTGATTGCTAGCATGTTTTACTGCTTTCAATATTACATGTTTACTGAATTATCTGATTTGATATGGTAATCTGTATATTGAAAATGAATCAGAACCGATTCTTGATCAGAGGTAAGATGATCAGAAAGGGACTGAAACAGATTTGTTTTATTGGATTGCTAACCCTTTTAATAATCAGATATGCCTCCCAGACGAATCCCAGAACAGGGTAGTACCTCAAATCCTCCGATGGATGTCACAGCAACTCCAATGGAAACATTGCTGAAGAGATTTCAGTCTTTCCATCCACCGACTCTGAAAGGTACTGAGACTTCAGTGGATTGTGAGAGTCAGCTAGATGACATAGAGATGATGTTTGATTCATTGGACTATACAGACGAGCGGAGAGTGAAACTGATAGGGCACCAGTTGCATGACGTTGCAGAGAACTGGTGGATTAAAACGAAGAGGGCATTGGAGCATAGAGGTACAGTGATTACGTGGAAAGTGTTCCGAACTGAGTTTTATCAAAGATTCTTTCCAATGTCGTACAGAAAGGAAAAAGGGGCAGAATTTGCGAATTTGAGACAGGGTCAGTTGAACATTGAAGAGTATGTGGCCAAGTTTTCTACCCTACTGCGATTTGCTCCACATGTGGCTGAGCATGAAGAAGCTATTGCTGATCAGTTTATCAATGGCCTGAATCCTGACATATTTACATTGGTAAACACTGGACGACCAAACAACTTTGCGGATGCACTGAATAGAGCAAAGGGAGCCGAAGTCGGTCTGATTAGACAGAGAGGAGCTTCGTATGTAGCACCAGCACCGAGACCACAACCACCATCCTCAGCTTAGTTTCCACAGCCTCCTCCCAGATTTGAGAGTGGCAGTAGCAGTGGAAGGAGAGACCAGCTGAAAGCCAAGGGGAAACAGTTAAAGAGATCTGGAAGCAGTTCATCCAGTTCTATTGGCTCGAGACAGACTGCCCAGAGCCAGAGTTATACCGGGTCTTATTGCAGCACTTGTGGAGGGAGACATTCAACAGAGCAGTGCCGAGGAGTGTCTGGCAGTTGTCGTATATGTGGACAGCAGGGACATTTTGCTAGAGTTTGTCCCCAGAGAGGTTCTCAGGGATTCCAGGGTGCCGAGTCATCTGGATCAGTAGCTCAGATTGGTAGATGACCACCAGCTGCAATGCACTCATTCCAACCAGCCCCATCGACCCAGACACAGCAGATGCCAGGAGGGAGCCAGACAGTTAGCCAGCCTCCTAGACAACAGGCCAGAGTGTTCGCTTTGACTGAGGAGCAGGCACATGATGCACCCGATGATGTTGTTGCAGGTAACTGTTTTATTTCTGGTTATCCTGCATATGTATTGATTGATACTGGTGCATCTCATACTTTTATTTCTGAGAGATTTGCATTGATACATGCATTGCCTGTTGAGTCCCTATCTGCTGTAGTATCTGTCTCTTCTCCTTTGGGGAAATGTTTGATATCAGTGACTTCTGTGAGAAATTGTATATTACAGTATGAGGGGCATGAGATTGAGTTAGACTGTATTGTGCTTGGGTTATCTTACTTTGATTGCATTATTGGTATCGATATGCTAACCAAGTACAGAGCTACAGTTGATTGTTTTCACAAGATTGTAAGATTCAGACCTGATATGGCTGAGGAGTGGAAATTGTATGGTAAGGGTTCTAGATCTAGAATTCCTTTGATATCTGCTATGTCTATGACTCGATTGCTGCAGAAAAAAGCAGAAGGTTTCCTTGTCTATTCAGTTGATTTACTGAAATCGAGTCCATCATTGGCGGATTTGCCAGTGGTATGCGAATTTGCTGACGTCTTTCCAGATGAGATTCCTGGTTTGCCTCCAGTCAGAGAGATATACTTCAGCATTGAATTGATGACAGGTACAGTTCCGATTTCTAGAGCTCCGTACAGAATGGCACCGATTGAGTTGAAAGAGTTGAAAGAACAGTTGGAGGATTTACTGGCCAAGGGTTACATTAGACCGAGTGTATCTCCTTGGGGTGCTCCAGTGTTATTTGTGAAGAAGAAAGACGGTTCAATGAGACTATGCATTGACTACCGGCAACTGAACAAAGCAACGGTAAAGAATAAATATCCATTGCCTCGCATTGATGATTTGTTTGATCAGTTGCAGGGATCATCTGTCTATTCCAAGATCAATCTGAGATCTGGATATCATCAGCTGAGAGTCAGAGATTCTGATATCTCGAAGACAGCGTTCAGAACCAGGTATGAACACTATGAGTTTATTGTTATGCCTTTTGGTCTTACGAATGCTCCAGCTGTTTTTATGGGTCTGATGAACCGTGTGTTTCAGAAATACCTTGATGAGTTTGTGATTATATTCATTGATGATATTTTGATGTATTCAAAGAATATGATTGAGCATTCGGAACATTATAGGACTATATTGAGGATTCTGAGCACTGAGAAACTATATGCAAAACTGTCGAAATGTGAATTCTGGTTGAGACAGGTTGTATTTCTGGGTCACATCATATCTGGTGATGGGATTTCTGTTGATCCTAGCAAAGTCGAGGCCGTGATCAGTTGGCCTAGACCGACATCTGTGCCCGAGATACGCAGCTTTATGGGTTTAGCAGGCTATTATCGACGATTCATTAAAGATTTTTCCAGCATTGCTAGACCTATTACGCAGTTGACTCAGAAGAATGCTCCATTTGTTTGGTCAGAAGCTTGTGAGTCAAGTTTTCTGGAATTGAAGAAGAGATTGACCAGTGCGCCTATATTGACGATCCCTTCAGGTACTAATAATTTTGTAGTTTATTGTGATGCTTCTCACAGAGGTTTGGGTTGTGTGTTGATGCAGCGAGGACACGTCATTGCTTATGCCTCGAGACAGCTGAAGCCACTTGAGTCTCGCTATCCAATTCATGATCTTGAATTGACGGCCAATGTCTTTGCATTGAAGATATGGCGACATTACCTCTACGGTGAGAAATTTGAAATTTATTCTGATCACAAAAGCTTGAAGTATCTGTTTTCGCAATCAAAATTGAACATGAGACAGCGTAGATGGCTTGATTTGCTGAAAGATTTTGATTGTGAAATCAAATAATATCCGGGAAAATCCAATGCAGCAGCGGATGCACTGAGTCGAAAGGTATGTTCTTTATCCTTACCGACGATAGGTGTTTCGAATTTGATAGAGAATTGCTGTTTGTCTGGATTAGCATTTGAGATAGATTGCCAACCGTTGAAATTATACGCTATTCAAGCTGAACCAGAGCTAATTTTGAGAATCAAAGCTCAGGAAGTTGATCAGAACGTACAACATTCGATATCGATGGTCAGAGCGGGTCATCAGTCAGAGTATTAGGTACGTGATGATGTACTGTATGTGAATAATCGTATTGTTGTGCCGAATGTTTCAGAGTTGAGACAGCAGATATTGACAGAAGCGCACAGAAGTCATTTTAGCATTCATCCTTGTGGCAGAAAGATGTACAATGATTTGAAGACACAGTATTGGTGGAAACAGATGAAATCTGATGTTACTGAATTTGTGTCAAAGTGTCTGAATTGCCAACATGTCAAAGCTGAGAGGAAGAAACCAGGAGGTCTACTGCACAGTTTGTCGATTCCTGAGTGGAAATAGGATCGCATTTCCATAGATTTTGTGACGCAGTTACCGAGATCCTCCCGAGGTGGTGATGCAATTTGGGTCGTGATTGACAGATTGACCAAATCAGCATGCTTTATTCCATACATGATGACATACAGATATGACCAGATGGCTGAGATTTATGTCAGAGAGGTGGTCAGATTACATAGAGTGCCAAAGTTGATTGTATCAGACCGTGATCCTCGATTTACTTCGCACTTTTGGCAGAGTTTACAGCAGGCTCTAGGTACGAAGTTACATCTGAGTACCGCATTTCATCCACAGACAAATAGACAGTCAGAGCGGACTATCCAGACATTGGAAGATATGCTGAGAGTTGTAGTGCTAGACTTTGGCACTGGTTGGCAGGATTCTTTGCCATTATGTGAGTTTTCATACAACAACAGCTATCAGAGGAGTATTGAGATGGACCAATTTGAAGCGTTGTACGGAAATAAGTGCAGATCCCCTCTGTATTGGGACGATATCTCTGAGGTACCTGAGATTGGACCTGATATGATCAGAGATATGATTGAGAAAGTGAAGCTGATTCAGAAGAGAATGAAGACAGCTCAGGAAAGACAGGCCAAATATGCCGATGTTCGACGCAGACCGTTGGTATGTGAGGCATGAGACCGAGTATTCCTGAAGATTTCACCTTTCAGAGGAGTTGTCGGATTTGGCAAGAAAGGGAAGCTGTCTCCACGTTATATTGGGCCATATGACATTCTCGAGAAGATAGGAGATTGCGCCTATCGACTCGCATTACCGCCTTCTCTATCTAGAATACATGATGTCTTTCATGTATCTAAGTTACGAAAATATCTCCCCGATGATTCCTATATTATCCAGCCAGACGAGGCTGAGCTTGATGAGTCTCTGAGTTATATTGAGAAACCGGTTCAGATTATTGATCGTAAAGAAAAGCAACTCAGAACGAAGACCGTCCCACTTGTGAAAGTCCAGTGGACTCGTCATGGTATTGAAGAAGCTACTTGGGAGACTGAATCAGATATGAGATAGGAATTCCCAGAGTTATTCCACTGATGTGAGTTTACTATTTCAGTTTCTTTTATTTCTGATTTGATTGCCTGTGATATGATTGCTTGAGATTCGAGACGAATCATGTCTCACAGAGGGAGAATTGTAAGGCCCGAGATTATATCACTTTAATCCGAGATTATTTAATTTACGAATTTTGGAATGATGAATTAGATTCCACGGTTTTTGTAATTAATTAGGATTGAAATTGAATTAAAAGATTGAGCGGGGGCCGAATTGCAAATAGTGAAAAGTTGAGGGACTAAAGTGCAAATATGAAAAATTGAGTGGGACACTTGTCTTGGTCATCCCTTGAACGTGTCATTGTTCACTTCAAAATTCAGAATTGGCATGGGAATAACCGAGAGTATCCATGGCTAGCTTCCTTATTGGTTTTCTTATCTTCAAAGCTTCATTTTGCAACATCCAACCATCAATTTATTAATCCAAGTATAGATTCTTGATCCTTACCTTAAGAGCTTCAAGGGGAGGTAATTTTCATCCAATTCTAGCATGTTTCAAAATTTAGATGTTGGAGGATTTGTGATTTAATTGTTGATATGTGTTCTTAAGTATATGGAGAGTATAGAACCGTAATCGGATCGAAGAACGGACATCGTATGAATTGGTTTGGAAAATTCAGCATGTTGTTCGAACCTAGTAGGTGAAGATGTTATTATGTTGTGGTTGATATTGTGATGTTTTTAGTTGTTGGTATGAGATTATTGATGTTTGAGTTACCGAGTATATCGAATTTGCGCCATTATGCCGCCGGAATTGATATAGATTGAGTTGTGATCAAACCAAATCTTACTTTGAATTGTTTGATTGATATGGTGTTGTTCGAATTGTGCATGTTCAGAATTGGTGTAGAAGATTCGGACTCGAGATCGTAGCTTCAAAACCGGAAAAAAAAAGGTATAAGTCAATGTTAACCGGGAGATTAACTTGAGTCAGATTGGACTCTAGTTTCCCTAAAACCACATACTTTTATTTATTGCATTGATATTTGCAATTGTTTGACATTGATATGATTAATCTATTGAATTATAGAAAATAGAGAATAGCTGATAGCTATTGAGCGAGAGTCATTGACAGAAGGGCCAGATTGTGACTGAGTTGTCATTGGCCCATTGCACAAGTCATAGGATAGCTTTGGCAGGATATGCCAAGTCTGTGGGGGATATGCCAAGACACTGGATTATTGAATTATATCGATATTGCTTAGGGGTGGATCGACTCCTATCGCTGAGATTCGATATATGTATCAATGTCCAGGAATCGGGATCCCTAGATTAGAGGTTAGTTGAGTCGGAGATGACGAGTCACTAGTTGAGTTACGGTTTTATATCGATTCATGTTTTCAGATTATATTATATGTTATTAATATCTGTTTCATGCTTTTATATGTTGGATATGATTGCATGCTTACATTGCTTATACTGGGATTATATTCTCATCGGAGTTATCCGACTGTTGTCGTGTTTGTATGTGTGCATGGCAACAGGTGGGGCAGGATCAGGGTCGAGAAGATGAAGAGGAGAGATCGTGATTAGAGTGGAGTCTTCGGACTTTGATGTTGATAGGGTTTTGGACACTTGATGTTTAGTGTTGAACCTTAGTTTTCGATAAATGTATATTGTACTAGATTCGTACTTTTATATACTGATATGTATATTAGATGAATTCCATTACGTTCCGCATTTGTATACAAAAAAAATTTAGACCCAGATTAATTAAATTGATCTTATTATCCCAATGACGATTGAGAAAATGATTAGCGTCCGGGTCCCCACAACTCGATCCACAAAATACACATATTTTTCAATGTTTGTGCAGATGATCCACCCATGTTTTACTTTCTTTTGGATCTGCAAAATAGAGAGAAAGATGAGAGATTTTATGAGGGTAATATGTTATCATGACAAAACTATGGGTCACAGCTGTAAGCAGAATAAATAGTAAAAACAATAATGACGCACATGCATATAAAAAGTAGTGTGATTGTGGCTCACAATATTCCTCTAGTTTTACGTCCAGAAACGGCTTCAACGCCTTCTATGAGTCGAGGATATGCTTTCCATCCAATTTTCTTATAAATTGGCAAACATGATCTTTTTTAGTCGGATTCCCAAGACTATGACGCTCATTTTGGAATTTTTTCCATAAACGGAGAAGTTCAATATGCACGTGTCCACTAGAATGCGTATCAAGAGTCAATAATATGTTATCTAAAGACTCCTTACTCAGCCCATTCTTAATGAAACTAATTTTATCTTCTTTGTTATTGGAAACACATCCCAAAGATCTGCATCGTTTGTCACAAGTCCATCTTGTACACTTTTGACAAACCCCTAACATTTTGGCCCTTCGTTTTTTTGCATAAGTGTTTTTTCCTAATCCAGGCAAATACCGAATGAGCAATGATTGTGGAACTTCTCCTCCTAATCGGACCTTAGCTTCTATTACAATGAATATCTTCTGGAATTCCTTTTTGCATTAGCAATCTCAATCTTTCACACCTACCTGCATAAATTTTTCTTAGAACATTTTCAGAAAAGAGGGAAAATATTTACAAAATTTTGAGAGAATTTCATCCATTTTGAAAAGAAAAAAAATTATTAAATTTTTTTATTTTTGTATCAGCAATTGTGGGAAACTGATTTAACCGACTATGAGAGTCACGGAGTACCCTTATCCGCCATTTAACGGGAAAAATAAAAAAGATTAAGGAAACCTCAAATAAAAACAAACAAAATTAAATACAACACATAAAAAATCAAGGATCAGAAAGGGAAATAAACTCTTCCTGAAAGATTTCATTTTCTGAAAATGGTTTAAGCCTTTATCCACTTACTTTAAAAACATCACCATTTTTAGGATTTTCAACGTCCACAGCTCCATAAAGATACACATGCTTTACAACATATGGGCCTGTCCATCTTAATCGTAATTTTCTTAGGAATATGTGAAGTCGAGAATTATAAAAGCAAAACTTTTTTACCAATCTGAAAAAATTTTCTAAGAATTGTTTTATCATGAAATGATTTGATTTTTGCTTCATAAATCCTTGAATTCTCAAACGCGTCATTTCTAAGTTCATCAAGTTCATTAAGTTGCAATTTACGCAATTTGTTGTAATCATCCATGCTTGAATTAAAAGTTTTGATCGACCAATAAGCTTTACGTTCCAATTCCACAGGTAAATAGAAATTTTTTCCGCAAACCAACCTATAGGGAGACATATTCAATGATGTTTTAAAAGCTGTTCAATATGCCCAAAGTGCATCATTAAGTCGCAGAAACCAATCTTTTCTATTTGGGTTAACAGTTTTTTCCAAAATTTTCTTTATCTCCCTATTAGCTAATTCAACTTGTCCATTTGTTTGAGGATGATAAGGAGTAGTTACTTTGTGAGTAATACCATATTTTTCATTAATGAAGCAAATGGTTTATTAACAAAGTGAGTTCCCTCATCACTTATCATGGCTCTAGGAATTCCAAATCTACTAAAAATATTTTTTTTCAAAAATTTGATGACGATTTTATGATCATTTGTTCGACATGGAATTGCCTCTATCCATTTGGAAACATAATCAACTGCAACTAAAATATACAAGTATCCAAACGACGGTGGAAAAGGTCCCATAAAATCAATTCCCCAACAGTCAAAGATTTCAATTTCAATGATAGGATTCAAAGGCATCATGTTTTTTTTGAAATCGCACAATTTTTGACAATTTTCACAGATCTTGCAGATTTCGTGGGTGTCTTTAAACAAAATGGGCCAATAAAGTCCACATTGCAATATTTTTGCAGCCGTTTTCTTTGAAGAAAAATGTCCTCCGCATGCTTCTGAATGACAAAATTTAATTACATTACTTACCTCATTGTCGGGTATGCAACGTCGAAAAATTTTATTTGGACAATATTTGAACAGATACGGATAATCCCAATAAAAGTTTTTTACCTCATTCAAAAATTTTCTTTTATCTTGGGAACTCCATTGCGGTGGCATTTTTCCTGTCACAAGAAAATTTACTATGTTAGCAAACCAAGGTGTAGTAGTAACTGAAAATAGATGTTCATCAGAAAAATTATCGTTAATTGGTGTCAGTTCACAAGATGATGTTGTTACTAGTCTCGATAAATGATCGATTACGACATTCTCGGTTCCTTTTTATCTTTGATCACAATGTCAAATTCTTGGAGCAACAAAATCCATCGTATCAGCTGTGGCTTTGCATCCTGTTTGGTCAACAAATATCTAATAGCAGAATGATCAGTAAACAAAATAGTCGTTGATCCAATCAAATAAGAACGAAATTTATCTAATGCAAATATTATAAAAAGTAGTTCTTTTTCAGTTGTGGAGTAATTCATTTGAGCATTGTTTAAAGTTTTACTTGCATAATATATCACATATGGCTTACCGTTTCTTCTTTGACCCAATACTGCACCGACTGCATAATCACTCGCGTCGCACATGATTTCAAATTGTAAAGACCAATCAAGAGGTTGCATAATAGGAGATATTGTTAAATGTCGAATGATTTTATCAAAATCATTTTGACATTCTTGAGTCCACTCAAATGCAGTGTCTTTTGTTAAGAGGTTACAAAAGGGTTTAGAGATTGAATCAAAGTCCTTTATAAACCTCATATAAAATTCAGCATGTCCCAAAATGAGCGAATTTCTTTAATGGTTTTTGGAGGGGGTAAATTGGCAATGACATCAACTTTGGCTTTATCAACTTCAATTCCATGAGATGACACAACATGTCCCAAAACAATCCCAGAAGTAATCATGTAATGACATTTTTACAAATATAAAATAAGACCTTTTGCTCGCATCTTTTTAAAACTTTTTCAAAATTTTCGAGACAATTATCAAACTTATACCCAAAAACAATTAAATCATCCATGAAAATCTCTAAACATTTTTCAACGTACCATGTCACTAAAAATGCTTAGCATACATCTCTGAAATGTTGCTGGGGCATTGAATAATCCAAATGGCATCCATCTGAATGAAAATGTTCCAAAAGGACATATGAATGTAGTTTTATCTTGATCTTAAAGTGCAATGGAAATTTGATAATAGCCTGAATATCAATCAAGAAAACAGTACTAGGGATGACCTGCTACTCTTTCTAAAATTTTATCCAAAAATGGTATTGAAAATGATCTTTTCTAGTGGCGTCATTTAATTTTCTATAATAAATACACATCCGCCAACTAGATGGGACTCGACTTGTTAACAATTCACCTTTTTCATTTTTTTATCACTGTGATGCCAGATTTTTTTTGAACTACTTGTGTTTGGCTTACCCACTTACTATCAGAAATAGGGTAGATAATCCCAACATCAAGTAGTTTGAGAACTTCAGTTTTCACAACATCGTTCATGTGTGGATTTAATCTCCTTTGTGGTTGTTGAGATGTTTTAACATTTTCTTCTAAATGAATTTTGTGAGTGCAAATTAGTGGATTAATGCCCTTGAGATCTTTTTGTGTCCAACCAATTGCATTTTTATGTCTTTTAAGCATATCAACTAATTTATCTTCTTGATCACTTGCAAGTTTGGAAGAAATTACTACCGGTTATGTTTATCTTCTCCAAGAAATGCATACTTCAATTCTTCTGGCAAGGGTTTTAACTCCAATATGGGTGGTTTGTCTTTGTTCTCATATTTTGCCTCAAATTCTTTCTCTGATCCTGGTAATGAGTTATACCTGATAAAATTATCAAGATCAATTTCCATATTTTCTTTAACAGTTTCAATTGAAAAAATATCTAATTGGTCACGAGTACTCTCTTCTTGAATGTTTTCTTCCACAAGAGTTTCAATAAGATTTTCATCTTCACTTTCATCTCCTTTGTCATGTGGTTGCTTACAAAGATTAAAAACATTAAGTTCCAAGGTCATGTTACCAAATGACAACTTCATTATTCCATTCCTGCAATTTATAAGAGCATTAGAAGTTGCTAAAAATGGACGACCCAAAATTACAGGAATTGCATTACAAGCTTCGATAGGTTGTGTATCTAAAACTATGAACTCGACAGGATATACAAAGTTATCAACTTGGACCAACACGTCTTCTACCATACCTCTTGGAACTTTAACATATCTATCGGCAAGTAAAATGGTTACCGAAGTGATTTTAACTCGCCTAGATTGAGTTCTTGATAAACTGAATATGAAAGTAAATTCACACTAGCTCCAAGATCAAGCAAGACTTTTTTAATCTTTCGTTCTCTAATAATACATGAAATAGTAGGACAACCAGGGTCTTTTTATTTCAAAGTATTATTATTTTGAATGATATCACTTACTTGTTCGGCTAAAAATGATTTTTTTTTCACATTCAATTTTCTTTTCACAGTGCAAAAGTCTTTCAAAAATTTGGCAAATGATGGTACCTGCTTTATTGCATCTAATAAAGGAATATTAACTTCTAATTTTTTTTAAAATATCATATATATCAGAATTCAAATTTGATTTTTTTGTATTTTTCAATGCATGAGGAAATGGTGGTGACATTATATGTTGATCCTCCTCTTCGTAAGTTATGGGTTCCACTTCCTTACCCTTTGGAGTTGATTTATCATCATCTTTACAAAGTTCAAGAATGGATTTTTCGACAACCTTACCACTGGGAAGGGTAATATTAGATTTTACCTGATCCATTGGTTGAATTCCAAAAGTTCCAGTTTGTGAATGATGATCCTTGGGATTAGGTTGTGGTTGTGAAGGAAATTTACCTTTTTCATGAACATTAAGTGCAGATGCAAATTTAGCAAGAGTATCTTTCAAATCTGTCATGGTTTGAGCAGTTTGAGTATTGATAGACTCTTGCTTTGCAATGAAAGAATTCAATATATCTTCCAAGTTCCTTTTAGATGGAAGAACATAAGGTGAATAATTTTGAAAATTTTGTTGATTTTGAAAATGTGGTTGTGAAACTTGTGCAGCATTATCATTCCTCCAACTAAAATTTGGATGATTTCGTCAACCTGGATTGTAATTTTGAGAAAATGGTTCAAAATTTGGCCTTTTCAAATTGTTCAAAACATTGGCTTGTTCATGGAGACATTCTTTAAAATAGGGCAAAGTGAGACAATCTTTTGTAGAATTATCACTTGTATCACAGATGTGACACGTAATTTCTTGAACAGATTTTAATTGGCTATTCTTTTTCAATTCAAGTGCCTCAACTTTTCTTACCAAAGAGGTAAATCTAGCTTGGAGATCATGTTCATCTTTGAGGGTGTACATACCTCCACTAGATGTGGGAGATTGAATCTTGTTTGATGGTTCGATTGTACATATAGTGCCCCAATTTTGAGCATTTTCAGCTAATGAATCGAGATACTCAATTGCCTCGTTTGGATCTTTATCTTCGAATGTTCCATTACACATAAATTCAACTATTTGCCTATCTTTAGGTGTTAAGCCTTCATAAAATTGAGAAACAACTCTCCAAATTTCAAAACCATGATGTGGACAAAGATTAAGCAATTTTTTGTATCTATCCCAACACTGATAAAAAGTTTCTCCTTGTTTTTGAGTGAAAGTGATTATTTGCTTTTTGAAAGAATTTGTTCTATGAGATGGAAAAAACTTTTTCAAAAATTGTTGTTGCAATTTATCCCAAGTTCGAATGGATGCCAATCTAAGATTTTGTAGCCAAGTTTTAGCTTTATCTTTTAAAAAAAAAAAGAAAAAGCTTAAGTCGAATGGTGTTCATGCAACAATTTAGATCATTATATGTGTTGCACACTTCTTCAAACTCTCGTAAATGCATGTATGGATTTTCAGAATCTAAGCCATGAAAGTTGGGTAAAAGTTGGATATTACCAGACTTAAAATTGAAATGAGATGCATCAGGGGGAAAAACTAGACATGAAGGTGCACTAGTACGTGTAGGATTCATGTGATCTCTAAGTGTTCTTCTTCTATCATGATTATGTTGAGATTGAATTTCATCTTCATTTTCTTGGATGGGTTCTTCCGCCATGTTTTGTAAAAATAAAGGGTTATTTCGAATGAGTCGACCACTAAGCGTACGTGACCAAATGCTCATGCAAATGCAAAAAATAAACACACAAAAGCAATAAAAATTCAAATAAAAAAAAAATAAACTATAAACAAAATTAAATAAACTTGAAATTAAATTATACTTCCCCGGCAACGGCGCCAAAAACTTGATGCGACTTTGATTGTTGCACTCCCAAGAGCAGGTTGTCCATTAGTAGTATAATTCGGTGAGTCCGAATATCGTATCCACAAGGAAACTAAGGTAATCACAAATTCACTACAATGTCTTTTTGTTTTTTTTTTCGTTTAATTGTTTGAATCTTTAATTGGTAATTTTTAATTGTTCAAATTTTAATTTAAATAGTTGAGATTAAAGGATCCACTATTGGTATTTTAATAAAGTTAAGATTAATGAACATTATTGAAATTCGCTTAATAAAATGATTCCAATATATTAAATAATCATATTTATATTATGTTATATATTATTATCTTATAAGTATATATACCAAAACTTATAAATGTTGTCAAGTATTTATTATGCTATATATATATATTTGTAAACATTAAATCAAGATTCTCACTTTAAATGGTTGATAAAACAAAACAAACATTTAAATGGTACCAAGAAATTAATATTATGATATATTGATATATAATAAATCAAGGCATCCACTTTAAATAGTTGGTAATACCAAACAAACATTTAAATGGTACCAAGAAATTAATATTATGATATATTCATATATAATAAATCAAGACATCCACTTTAAATGATTGGTAATACCAAACTAACATTTAAATGGTTGGTAATACCAAACTAACATTTAAATGGTTGGTAATACCAAACTAACATTTAAATGGTTCCAAGAATTTAGTGTAACATATAGCAAAAATATATCAAAACTCTCACTTATAAGTAGGGTATAATAATGCTTAAAGAAATAAATATAACATAAACAATAAATAATGATTAAATAATATAAAATATAGATTCTTACCTTTAAATAACCTTATTATCATGACAAGAGTTTCACCTTTTCATCTCAACTTTGGGAAGTTAGCTACTCATTATTCAAAGTGTAAAACTTTGAATATGAAATTAACATGCTAATTATATTTGAATGAAAAAAAAACAGAAAAATAAAGAGAGAAATATTATGAACTCAAAGGTTTGTTCATAAAACGAGGGATATCTCAATTTATTATAATGCACCCCTATTTATAGCCAAATTTGGGGAGACAACCACAAATAAAATATAATTTTTTTATACATAAGTCTTCATTGGTGTTCCAAGAAATTATATTTTAATACACATCACTTTTGAAAATATTTCCATCCGAATTTTCTTTATCACATAAAACAAAACATGTAAATAATTGAGTTGTTTGAATTATGGTATTTTTTTAATCATTTGACTAAGTAATTTGAGAGATATTGTCAAAATGCTAAAGCATGGTAAAACTGCCACTTTTTTGGTAACTTTATTTGTTGCTTAATTTGATCCCACTTGTAAGAAAATTTTTATCTCATGCTTGCCACCAATATTGTAGATATTAACATCAACTTTCTTCAGGTCCAAGAATCATCTTAATCCCATTTGCAACGCCAAGGTTATTCTTGTTTTATCGAACTTGTAAAAATAGTAAAAACTTATAATTACACAATAAAATATATTTTATACAATTTATTATAAAACATATAATATTAAACAGTTAATAAAACAAAAACTATAAATTCATATTATAAAACATTTAATTAATATACAATTTTTTATCTTTATCACTAGGATCCACCATGGAAATACGATCGTCGGGGTTTCTTCGGGGGCCTTCTCTCATAGACGGGTTTTTTCTGGGACCTTTTCCCACAAATGTGCTCCCTCTGGGGCCTTTTCCCGTAGATGTGCTCCCTCTGGGGCCTTTTCCCCTCACGACATCCCCATAAAATTGTAAGTTCACCGTCCTCAACATAAACGGATCCCCCACAAATCACATATCATATGTCACAGTCTATTCACATCCCTCAAAATTTTTTTCCTTTTCTTTTAAAATCATAAAATAACACAGCTTTCCAAAAATAACATTTTTAAACAGTAGAAATTGCACAGCTTTACCATAAATCATAAAAATTAATATTATCATCAAAATGAACATTTTAAATCATAAAATATCATTGTACAAGCATTATGATCCTTCGGGACGCTACCAAGCGTTTAAGTATTTTCCTAAATGAAATTATCGTTTTGTCTCTCGACGTAAAATTTCTCGATTTTATCTTTTTCTCACTTTTTAATGACATGGAATTATTCTAAATAATTATTTATCCTACCCTTGGGAGCCATGAACCGCACCCGTGGACCCATGGTTCCGATTTTAGTCTTTTAAATTTCGAATTGACACGTGTAAGGACACACCGATCCATCTCCTAAAATACTCGAGCCATGGTCTAGGCGCCTCGAGCCAAACCTGAGCCAACCCACCTAGGCACCATGTTGACCAATCTCAGCCCAAAGAACTAGCCCCTAGCTCGCCCAAACTCTCCTGGAAACTGACCCAAGTTCTGTACACATGCTGCCTATTCACTCGAGACTCCTAGTGACCCTAGGACTCCTCCAGCCGAGCCACCACCGAGCCAACCTGACCCTAACCATCCTTGGACCACACATAGACCCAACCAAGACCAGCCCAGCCCCTGGAACCCATGCAGCGAACCCACCCTTGAATCAGAACTAGTTGCGCGTAATTGCATCTACACGCAGGAGTCTACCTCTCGCATGGGACTCTTTTGTCCAAGCCACCACCGAGTCCTACACAACCTAGCCATACCTAGTCAGCGTCTAGACCACCTATCCCATCCCCTAACCGAGCCACCCCCATGAAATTCTCGGCCACACAAGAAACACCCTCGTGATGAGTCCTATGCAGCGAGGACTCTTCCCCAGCCCTGCAGCGCAAGTCCTAGCCCACGAAGACTCCAACAAGCCCTCTCCCCTGACCCTCCTAGTGCCCCAGCCAGCCCTGGCCAAGCCCCAAGGGACCATGCAAAGCAACCGAGCCCTTGCACCCCAACAAGCACACACACCATTTAAAAACCCCACGGTTCTTTTCTTCCCTTTGCACGATTGTTCCAGTTTGTTTTTCTTTTCAATATTATCATGTTTTGTTCACAAACCATCATATTTTATCATGTTTTGGTAGCGTGTCCGTTGGGTTCATAATGATTCTTTTAAAATAAGCGTAAAATCGTAAAAATGTTGTAAATACGTATCATACCGTAAAATAATCGAACCCACATATTTTTCATGAATAATCAATTAAACACACATATTATGATTTGTATAATGTTTCAAATGGTATAGAAAATGTGCTTTTGCGTTTATACGCTCGAATATACGATCTTCGGCGAGGGTGCGACGTTGGACGACCGGACGACGAAGAACACAAGCTTTTTCTTTCTCCCAAATTTTCGAAAATATTAGGTGTGTGCTTGGTGAATTTTTGGCTGCTGAGGTAGTGATTTATGATGATAAAAAGACCTAGGACACTTATTTATAATTAAATTAACATGTTAATGGCTTTGGTTTTGGGCTTGCAAGCTTAAGGATAATTAGGCCTATTCAAATTAATTAAATTGGTCCCAATAACACTTATTTAATTAAAACTAAAGTTTATAAAATAAGTTTCCCAAAAATAATATTTTTGATTTTTTAAAATTTCTTGGTTGCCTAAAACCGGCTTTCTGTGAAAAATCGAGCTCGACTAGTAAAATAATTCTAACTCCAACATTTTTAGGAAAATTAAATCATTTTTCAATCATATTAGGAAGCCTTCCCATTATTTAATAAAAATTACATATTCTTGTCTTGGTCTTCCCCGGTCTCCTTTCCCCTACCTATTATCGAATATTCGGGTAAAATCCTTAATTTCATGTAATCATGTCATATTATCATTTAATATGAAATCATATATTTAATCATATAATAAATATCATACTAGCATTTAAAATCAATTAAATAAAAAATTAAGCAATTAAAATAATTTGCATGCATGTGTTTACATATGTTGGTTTTTCAGACGTTACAATATGATACATGTTTTACTGCGATTTACAGTACATGTTTAGATGCTTTCATGATTTAAGGATTAAATTTTTTGAAAAATTAGATTAAATTGCATGATGGGTTACGTTTAGAATCTGAACTATAATCAGATATCATGCCTCCCATACACGCCCCTAGAGCTGATCGCCGGGATGATACTATTGGAGGCGATAGAGGGCACCCACCTCCACCACCACCGCGAGGGGACGCAGCAACATGTGTACTAGAGTGTATATCCAGACTTATGGAGCAGGCGCAGCAAGCTCCTCGACCCCAGATTGACATCTATGAGTATTTCATACGGCTCAACCCGAAGGAGTTAGGGGGTGCCATGGATCCTTTCGTGGCGGAGGTTTTGATTCGATCCTTAGAACTATATTTTCAATATCTAGATATGAAGGATGGAGATCGGGTCAGCTACGCCACGTATATGCTAAGGGATGACGCGTCCCTATGGTGGGAGGGAGCCGCTCATGAGGTGGACTTGGCTACGCTTACTTGGTGCCAGTTCAAAGAGATCTTTTTCAACAAATTTTTTCCATCTGATGTCAGGGGTCGCCTGACGAGGGAGTTCGTGAGTTTTCAACGGGGGAACTCATATGTGGCATAATTTATCAAGAAGTTTGACAGAGGCTGTCACTTTGTGCCCTATATTGCTAGAGATGCCGCTCAGAAGCTGAGGAATTTCATTGAGGGACTGAGACCCACTTTGTGCCAGGATGTGATGTTTATGAGACCGGCGAGCTATGATGAGGCCACCGCCTGTGCTTCTCAGGGGGAACAGGTCCTCTGAGATATTGACGTCGAGATGCAGCAGAAGAGAGATCAGGACCAGCCTAGATCATAGCAGCAGAAGAACCAGTTTACAGGGCCAACGAGGCATCAGGGGTAGCAGAATCCTTAGGGACAATTTAAGAGGCCGGGACAACAGAGACCACCACAGGCACAAGGAGCTCCTAAGCCGGGGGACATATAGCCGTGCAAGCAGTGCAACCTGTTACACTTCGGCAAGTGCATGTGGGGGATCTTCAAATGTTTCATATGCGAGAAAGAGGGTCACAAGGCAGCAGATTGCCCAAAGAACAAGGGCCGCACTACTAGCAGGGCGTATGTGATGAACGCGAAGGAGGCATAGGCGGAGCTAGACTCTACGCTGATCACCAGTAACCCTTATGTTTAATGATTTAAATTTATCGTTGTGATTGCATGGGTTATATGATTGTTGTGAGAATTAATTAATGAGATTGAGAACATATAATAAATCAGGTTGCATGATCTACCTAGTTGAACTTCAGGATTGAATCAAAGGAGTTGGGAACTTTAAAGACCTAATTGCAAAAAAAAAAAATTTAACGGAATTTTTATGGTTATTTTCGAATTTTAGCAAATTGTTTTGAGTAAATTCGTAATTTCTGAGAGTTTTAATATTAATTGGGATAAATTCGAAATTTTAGGGGGATAAAAATGCAATTTTCAAAACCTTAAGGGCCAAATGCAATTTTCGTAATGTTCGAGGTAAATTCGAGATTTTTGATTGGGTACTAGAATTAAATCAGTAGTTTTCGAGGATTTTGGGATAATTTCTAATATAAAATATCTTAAGTTTCAATTCGATCAGATTTGATGGTATGCTTTGTGGAATGAAGGATATATATCTCAGGTGTAGCCACGTATGCATTGCTAGTTTCCGGAGCTACAAATTCGTTTATATCCGAATATTTTTTCAAGAGACTATGAATCATACCAGGGGCTATGGCCTTGGGTTTAAGAGTATCGATCCCATCTGAGGATCAGATGTTTACCTCACAGATAGTGAAGAGAATAGTGCTTCGGTTACAGAAGAATGCGGTGCAGACAGATTTGATTGTGCTACCGTTACCAGAGTTCGACATCATTTTGGGTATGGACTGGATCTTTTCGTACGGAGCTGTCATAGATTTTCGACGGAGATCGGTATCTGTCTAACCACCCAGCGGTAAGCCATTTTTATTTGAGGCAGCCAGACACCACCAGATGCCGCACATCATTTCTTGCATTTGTACGGGGAAGCTCATGGGGATGGGTTGCCAGGCATTTTTTGCCATTATCGTGACAGTGACCGAGCCAGTCAGTCAGAGGCTAGAGGAGGTCGAAGTGGTCAGAGATTTCTCCGGTGTGTTCCCTGGCGATGTTTCAAACATTCCACAGGACAAAGAGGTAGACTTTTCTACCGAGCTCATGCCAGATACAGTGCCGATTTCTAAGGCACCCTATCGCCTAGCACCTACAGAGATGAAGGAACTGAAGGATCAGATACAGGACTTGCTAGATAAGAGTTTCATTCGCCCTAGATTTTCTCCATGGGGTGCAACGATACTATTTGTTAAGAAGAATGATTGCAGTATACGGCTCTGCATTGATTACAGAGAACTGAACAGGGTCACAGTCAAGAACAAGTAACCACTGCTCAGGATCGAGGATCTATTTGTTCAGCTTCAGGGAGCATCAGTATTCTCAAAGATTGATCTCCGATCAGGATATCACCAGCTGAAGGTGAGAGAGTCTGATGTGCATAAGACGGCATTCAGGACGCGTTATGGGCACTATGAGTTTATGGTGATCCCTTCGGATTGACGAACGCGCCAGCGATCTTCATGGATCTCATGAATCGCGTTTTCTAGCTGTATTTTGATCAGTTCATCATAGATGACATCCTGATCTATCCGTAGAACAAAGAGGAACACAGTCATTATATGAGGACCGTACTGCAGAATTTACAGGACAGATGCTTGTATGCCAAAAATCATTTAAAATAAACCATTTTTAAAATCATTTAAGCATAATTAAATCATAAATCGTAAAATCATTTTTAAATAACTTTCAGCATAAATAAATCCTTCAAAAATAATTTAAAATAAGCTTTGAGCATAAATAAATCATTTAAAAATAGCTTTAATCCTCATCATAAATCATATATCTTAAAATCATTTTAATCATAAGCTTTCAATCATATATCATTTTGGGTGAAAATTTGATCCTTGAAATTGACTAGGTTTTATCCTCGGTCGACTGATCAGTCTTCAGCTCCACATGGTCCATGGGAGCGTGCACTAGGCTCCACCATGTAAATATGATCATCGCGGTTCCTTCAGGGGCCTTCTCCCATAGACGGGTTTTCTCTTGGGCCTTTTCCCACAAATGGGTTCGCTCTGGGCCTTTTCCCGTAGATGGCTCCCTCTGGGGCTTTTTCCCCTCACAACATCCCCATAAAATTGTAAGTTCACCGTCCTCAACATAATCGGATCCACGCCAAATCAGATATCATATGTCACAGTAAATTCACATCCCTCAAAATATTTTTCCTTTTCTTTAAAAAATAAAAAAATAACACAGCTTTCTAAAAATAGTTTTTTTAAACAGTAGAAATTGCACATCTTTACCATAAATCATAAAAATACATTGTATCATCAAAATCATCATTTTAAATCATAGAATATCATTTTACAAGCATTATGATCCTTCGGGAAGCTGCCAAGCGTTTACGTATTTTCTTAAGTGTAAAATTATCGTTTTGCCCCTAGACGTAAAATTTTTCGATATCTTTTTCTCACTTTTAATGACATGGACTTATTCTAAATAATTATTTAAGCTTAAATGTAATTTTCCATAATTTTATAAAGTTTAAAACTATGCTTTTAAATTAATTCTTTAATTAACATTTAGTGCAGCGATTAAATCCCGGATAAATTCAAAACTCATTATTTTGATCCCAAAATTTGAAACATAACATTTTTATTATTTATAATACCCTTGGAAGCCATGAACCGCATACGTCGACCCATGGTTCCGAATTTAGTCTTTTAAATTTCGAAATTGACACGTTAAGGACACACTGAGCCATCTCCTAAAATACTCCAGCCATGGTCAAGCCGCCTCGAGCCAAACCCGAGCCGACCCACCTAGGCACCCTCCTAACCAAGCCCAGCCCAAAGAGTTAGCCCCTAGCTTGCCTAAACTCCCCTAGAAACTGACCCAATTTCTGCACTCATGCTGCCTATTCACTCGAGACTCCTATGACCATAGAACTCTTCCAGTCGAGCCACCACCAAGCCCACCTGACCCTAACCATCCCTAGACCATGCCCAGACCCAACCTAGACCAGCCCATCCCCTGGAACCCAAGCAACGAACCCCCCCTGAATCAGAACAAGCTGCGTTTAACTCCATCTGCACGTAGGATTCTCCATCTCGCATGGGAATCTTTTGCCCAAGCCACCACTGAGTCCTATACACCCTAGCCATCCATAGTCACCGTCCAGACCACCTAACCCAGCCCTTAACCGAGCCACCCCCTGAAATTCTAGGCCACACCACAAACACCCTCAGGATGAGTCCTACGCAGCGAGGACTCTTCCCCAAGCCTGCTGCGTGAGTGGTAGCCAACTAGGACTCTACCAGGCCCTCTCCGCAGACCCTCCTCGAGCCCCAGCCAGCCCTGGCCAAGCCCCAAGGGACCATGCAAAGCAACCGATCCCTTGCACCCCAACAAGCACACACACCTTTTAAAAACTCCACGTTTCTTTTCTTCCCTTTGCATGATTGTTCCAGCTTGTTTTTCTTTTCAATATTATCGTGTTTTGTTCACAAACAAGCGTGTCCGTTGGGTCCATAACTATTCTTTTAAAACAATTGTAAAATCGTAAAAACGTTGAAAATACGTATCATACCGTAAAATAATCGAACCCACGTATTTTTCATGCATAATCAATTAAACATACATATGATGATTCGTATGATGTTTAAAAGGGTTTAGAAAACATGTCTTTGCGTTTATAACGCTCGAATATACGATCTTCGTCGAGGGTGCGACGTTGGACGACCGGACGACGAAGAATACAAGATTTTTCTTTCTCCCAATTTTTCGAAAATAATAGGTGTGTGCTTGGTGAATTTTCGGCTGCTGATGGAGTGATTTATGATGATAAAAAGACCTAGGATACTTATTTATAAATAAATTAACATGTTAATGGCTTTGGTTTTGGGCTTGCAATTTTAAGGATTATTAGGCCTATTTAAATTATTTAAATTGGGTCCAATAACACTTATTTAATTAAAAATAAAATTTTATAAAATAAATTTCCAAAAATAATAGTTTTGATCTTTTAAAACTCATTGGTTGCCTAAAACCGGCTTCAGGGGGAAAATCGAGCTCGACTCGTAAAATAATTTGAACTCCAACAATTTTAGGAAAATTAAATCATTTTTAAATCATATTAGGAAGCCTTGCCATTATTTAAAAAAAATTACATATTCTTGACTTGGTCGTCCCCGGTCTCCTTTCCCCTGCACATTATCGAATATTCGGGTAAAATCCTTAATTTCATGTAATCATGTCATATTATCATTTAATCATGCCATCATATATTTAATCATATAATAAATATCATGCTAGCATTTAAAATCAATTAAATAAAATAATTTGCATTTATGTTGTTTACATAGGTTGATTTTTCGGACGTTATAATCCATCCCCCCCTTTAAATAGAATTTCGTCCTCGAAATTTTCCTTGACTTGATAATTGCAAAGCTTAGATTTTCTTATCCATCTCAAACTTAACCTCTAACTGTAATCTTACTCTTCAACTCGGTCCTCAAAATCTTTAAAATTGCATTTCTAACCCAAAAATTCCTAAAGTCGACTTCTAAATCCAGCTCAAGTAGAATATCCAGCCTATTTTCTTATAAGTTCTTCATTATCCCATTCAATTCCTCTACCCAACATGCATTTAATCATTCTTCATGTTGCTTGCAACTAACATGTATATCATGTATCATATAAGCATTTAAAATAATCTTAAGCATATAAAATATAAAG
Organism: Primulina tabacum; assembly: GCF_025594145.1. Classification (NCBI taxonomy): domain Eukaryota; kingdom Viridiplantae; phylum Streptophyta; class Magnoliopsida; order Lamiales; family Gesneriaceae; genus Primulina; species Primulina tabacum. The sequence goes on from NC_134564.1 coordinate 20,589,531, forward strand.
CAGTAAAAACTCACATAGTTGAGGCGTGACTTCTTGAGCATCTCGGAGTGACAGTACACAACTCTTTGGGGAAAACCTTGGCTCTGATACCAACTGAAACGACCTCGACTTTTTTTCTAATCTTAAATCATAAATTCTAAATTTCTACATAAAATAATTTAACAAAATCATGGATCATAATAATTTAACGATTTAAAATTTAAGTGCATAGGAAATCCTAAATCATCGATTAACCAAAACTCCTAGATCGATTTTTAAAAAGATCAACTAACATTAAAAATAAAGCAAAAAATATTTCAAATAAATTCATTACCATAAATCTTTAATCTATCTAGTTAGTGCGGAAACATAAAGGCCATCGGGTGTGTATTGTTGCACTCGATCCACTCAAGCGTCAACGCCTCCCATAAATCATAAAATCCTGCATCATACAAACCTAGTGAGTCTAAAGAATCAACACGTTCTAAATATAGATAGCAAATAATATATATACAATCACATGCATTGAAAATCATATTTTTATTTTTAAAATATCTTTTGAACTTAAATAAAAAATTTAAAATCATTTAAGAATAATTAAATCTTAAATCGTAATCATTTTAAAATAACTTTAAGTATAAATAAATCCTTCAAAAATCATTTAAAATAAGCTTTGAGCATAAATAAATTATTTTAAAAATCATTTAAAAACAGCTTTTATCCTCATCATGAATCATATATCTTAAAATCATTTTAATCATAAACTTTCAATCATATATTATTTTGGGTGAAGTTTGATTCTTGAAAGTGACCAGCTTTTATCCTCAGTCGACTGAGCAATCTTCAGCTCCACATGGCTCATGGGGGTGTGCGCTAGGCTCCACAATGGAAATACGATCGTCAAGGTTCCCTGAGGTGCCTTCTCTCATAGACGGGTTTTCTCTGGGGTCTTTTCCCATAAATGAGTTCTCTCTGGGGCATTTTCCCGTAGATGGGCTCCCTCTAGGGCCTTTTCCCCTCACGACATACCCATAAAATTGTAAGTTCACCCTTCTCAACATAAACGGATCCCCCAAAAATCACATATCATATGTCTCAGTCAATTCACATCCCTCAAAATATTTTTTTTTCTTTAAAAATCATAAAATAACACAACTTTCCAAAAATAGCTTTTTAAAACAGTAGAAATTTGCACAGCTTTACCATAAATCAAAAAAATAAATATTATCATCATAATCATCATTTTAAATCATAGAATATCATTTTACAAGCAATATGATACTTCGGGACACTGCCAAGCGTTTAAGTATTTTCATAAGTGTAAAATTACCGTTTTGTCCCTAGACGTAAAATTTCTGGATTTTATCTTTTTCTCACTTTTAATGACATGGACTTATTCTAAATAATTATTGAAGCTTAAATATAATTTTTCATAATTTTATAAATCTTAAAACTAGACTTTTCAATTAATTCTTTAATTAACGTTTAGTGCGGCGATTAAATCTCGGATAAATTCAAAACTCATTATGTTGTTCCCAAATTTGAAATATAACATTTTTATTATTTATCCTACCCTTGGGAGCCATGAACCGCACCCGTAGACCAATGGTTCTGATTTTAGTCTTTTAAATTTCGAAATTGACACATATAAGGACACACCGAGCCATCTCCTAAAATACTCGAGCCATTGTCGAGCCTCTGGTGTGCTGTCGTTGACCACCAAATTAATTCCTACTGTTTTAAATAAAAGCGAGTGTAATGGTGAGTAGGGTCGAATCCACAGGGAACGGTAGATTTATTTCCTTTGATACTAAAAATAAAAAAGGGGGGATTTGTTTTGATAATTACTAAATAAAATAATTTAAACTAAAATTAACAAGCTAGAAAGAATACTGAATCTAGAATTGAAAATTAATCGACAAGAATAAATTGAAGAATTTAATGCGAGAAAAATACTGATTCAAGGGGATTCCACTATTTAATTATTTCACTGTTCATCGGTTAACCAATCATTTATTCATGTTATTCCAAGCAATTAACCTTAAAATAATAGGGATAGCCGCTAAAATTCTTGCGTTTTCCTAAATTAATTGACCGAACCCAGCATCCAGTCAAAACTTACCCATAATCAACTGGGCACGATAGCATTCCATATTAATTAAAGATAGCATTTTAGTTTCGTGAAAACAGTTAATCCTAAAATCTAACAACCGAGATAGCTTCAATTGGAAGATCTAGTTCCGTCGATTTATTTAGATTACACAAGTTATGATAGCACAACACATCTAACCTATTGCTACTCACGTACCAATCGTTCATGACAATTACGGATCACTGAATTCATGGTTAGCATTAGAAAATCATACATCAAATTAAATTGTCAGATTAATTGACGTATAACTTTCGTATAAATAAATAATAAATCAACGAATACTTGGGGAAACAAGAATGATAAATTAAAGTGCAAAAACCTCACAATAATAAAATTAAAATAGTAGACTATCCCTTGAATCAGACTAGAAAATTAACCTAACATAGTTTGATCTACAATATCAATGAAAGTTAAATAAAGAAAAATAAACAAAATTATGAAAACTACATTCAAAGGAAAATTGACACCACAAAAATCATTTGCCTTCCACATGAGTTGTTAGTGATTGGATGAAAATCTTCTCTGCCGCCTCCCTTGTACTTGTGTTACGTGAGATTAGAAATTGGTTCAGGAGATCTTTTTTTCAGTCTGATTCTTTTTTTATTCTTGTGCTGCGGCTGGAGTGGTTGATTTGGGCCTTTTTTATTTAAGCTAAAAAGCCCACTAATCTTAATTAATCATAAATAATATATATAAAATAATAGAAAATATTTTATCTATATTTTCTCTCCTTGCAATTTTTGGCAGCTGAACTATTGTCACAAGGCGTGGCCACGCCTTATTCCAGAACTTCTTTTGGTTTGGTCATTCACTTTCAAACTCTATCTTGGAAACTTCAAATATGATAAACATCACATTTTTAACTCAAATTTGCTCCAAGACCGCGAAAGTTCCTCCTACAATAAAATTACACAAAAAATGTATCAATTAAACATATCGGAGGTTGAAATAACAGAAAATATGAAAATAAAATACTAACTATTATGAACCTATCAAAATCATCGAGCCAAACTTGAGCCAACCCACCTAGGCACCCTCCTGACCAAGCCCAGCCCAAAGAACCAGCCCCTAGCTAGCCCAAACTCTCCTGGAAACAGACCCAAGTTCTACACACAAGCTGCCTATTCACTCGAGACTCCTAGTGACCCTAGGACTCCTCCAGCCGAGACACCACCGAGCCCACATGACCCTAACCATCACTGGACCACTCCCAGACCCAACCCATACCAGCCCAACCCCTGGAACCCAAGCAGCGAACCCACCCTTGAATCAGAACAAGCTGCGTGTAACTCCATCTGCACGTAGGAGTCTCCCTCTCGCATGGGACTCTTTTGCCCAAGCCACCACCATGTCCTACACACCCTAGCCATCCCTAGTCACCATCCAAACCACCTATACCAGCCCCTAACCGAGCCACCTCCCTGAAATTCTCGGTCACACAATAAACACCCTCGGGATGAGTCATATGAGACGAGGACTCTACCCCAGCCCTGCTGCGTGAGTGGTAGCCAACTAGGACTCTACCAGGCCCTCTCCCCAATCCATCCTCGAGCCCCAGCCAGCCCTGGCCAAGCCCCAAGGGACCATGCAAAGAAACCGTGCCCTTGCACACCAACAAGCACACACACCTTTTAAAAACCCCATAGTTCTTTTCTTCCCTTTGCACGATTGTTCCAGCTTGTTTTTCTTTTCAATATTATCATGTTTTGTTCACAAACAATCATATTTTATCGTGTTTTGGCAGCGTGTTCGTTGGGTTCATAACGATTCTTATAAAAAAATCGTAAAATCATAAAAACGTTGAAAATACGTATTATACCGTTGAATAATCGAACCCACATATTTGTTATGAATAATCAATTAAACAGACATATTATGATTCATATGATGTTTAAAAGGGTTTAGAAAACGTGCATTTGCGTTTATAACGCTCGAATATACGATCTTCGACGAGGGTGCAACGTTGGACGACCGGACGACGAAGAACACAAGCTTTTTCTTTCTCCAAAATTTTCGAAAATAATAGGTGTGTTCTTGGTTAATTTTCGGCTGCTGATGGAGTGATTTATGATGATAAAAAGACCTAGGACACTTATTTATAAATAAATTAACATGTTAATGGCTTTGGTTTTGGACTTGCAAGCTTAAGGGTAATTAGGCCTATTTAAATTAATTAAATTGGGTCCAATAACACTTATTTAATAAAACTAAAAGTTTATAAAATAAATTTCTCAAAAATAATATTTTTGATTTTTTAAAACTCCCTGGTTGCCCAAAATCGTCTAACCGAGAAAAATCGAGCTCGACTCGTAAAATAATTAGAACTCCAACATTTTTAGGAAATTAAATCATTTTTAAATCATTAGGAAGCCTTGCCATTATTTAATAAAAATTACATATTCTTGTTTTGGTCATCTCCGGTCTCCTTTCCCCTGCCTATTATCGAACATTCGGGTAAAGTTCTTAATTTCATGTAATCATGTCATATTATCATTTAATCATACAATCATATAATAAATATCATGTTAGAATTTAAAATCAATTAAATAAAACAATTAAGCAATAAAAATAATTTGCATGCATGTGGTTTACATAGGTTTGTTTTTCAGACGTTACAATATGATACATGTTTTATAGCGGTTTTACATGTTTATATGCTTTCATGATTTAAAGATTAAATGTTTAGAAAAATTAGATTAAATTTCATGATGGGTTACATTTAGAATTTGGACTGTATTCAGATATTATGCCTCCTATACGCGCCCTAGCACTGATCGCCAGGATGATACTACTGGTGGCGATAGAGGCCACCCACCTCCACCACCACCGTGAGGGGACGCAGCAACCTTTGTACTAGAGTGTATTTCTAGACTTATGGAGGAGGCGCAGCATGTTCCTCGACCCCAGACTGACATCTATGAGCAGTTCAGATGGCTCAACCCGAAGGAGTTAGGGGGTACCACGGATCCTTTCGTGGCGGAGGTTTGGATTCGATCCTTGGAGCTACATTTTCAGTATCTGGATATGAAGGATGGGGACCGGGTCAGCTGCGCCACGTATATGCTGAGGGACGACGAGTCCCTATGGTGGAAGGGAGCCGCTCAAGGGGTGAACTTGGCTACGCTTACTTGGTGCCAGTTCAAAGAGATATTTTTCAACAAATATTTTCCATCTGATGTCAGGGGTCGTCTGACGAGGGAGTTCGTGAGTCTCTGACAGGGTAACTCGTCTGTGGCAGAATTTATCGGGAAGTTTGACAGAGGATGTCGCTTTGTGCCCCATATTGCTAGAGATGCCGCTCAGAAGCTGAGGAATTTCATGGATGGACTGAGACCCAATTTGTGACGGGATGTGATGCTTATGAGACCGGCAAGCTATGATGAGGCCACCGTTTGTGCTTTTCAGGCAAAACAAGCCCTCCGAGATATTGACGTCGAGATGCAGCAGAAGAGGAATCAGGACCAGCCTAGCTCATAGCTGCAGAAGAACCAGTTTATAGGGCCACCGAGGCACCAGGGGTAGCAGAATCCCTAGGGACAGTTTAAGAGGCCGGCATATCAGAGCCCACCACAGGCACCAGGGGCTCCTAAGTCAAGGGACAGATAGCTGTGCTAGCAGTGCAACCTGTTACACTTCGGCAAGTTTATGTTTGGGATCTTCAAATGTTTCATATACGAGGAAGAGGGTCACAAGGCGGCAGATTGCCCTAAGAACAAGGGCCGCACTACTAGCAAGGCGTATGTGATGCACGCGGAGGAGGCATAGGCGAAGCCAGACTCTACGCTGATCACCAGTAACCCTTATGTTTAATGATTTTAATTTATCGTTGTGATTGCATGTGCTATATGGTTTCTGTGAGAATTAATTTATGAGATTGACAACATATAATAAATCAGGTTTCATGATCTACCTAGTTGAACATAAGGATTGAATCAAAGGAGTTGGGAACTTTAAAGACCTAATTGCAAAAAAAATCGGAATTTTTATGGTTGTTTTCGAATTTTTACAAATTTTTGTGAGTAAATTCGTAATTTCCGAGAGTTTTAATATTATTTGGGATAAATTCGAAATTTTGTGGGGATAAAAATGTAACTTTCGAAACTTTAAGGGCCAAATGCAATTTCCGTAATGTTCGAGGTAAATTCGAGATTTTTGATTGGGTACTTGAATTAAATCAGTAGTTTTCGAGGATTTTGAGATAATTGCTAATATAAAATTTCTTAAGTTTCAATTCTATCAGATTTGATGGTATGTTTTGTCGTATGAAGGATATATATCTCAGGTGTAGCGACGTATGCATTGTTAGTTTCCGGATCTACACATTTGTTTATGTCCGAATCTTTTGTCAAGAGACTAGGAATCTTACCAGGGGCTATGGACATGGGTTTCAGAGTATCGATCCCATCTGAGGATCAGATGTTTACCTCGCAGATATTGAAGAGAATGAAGCTTCGGTTACAGAAGAATGTGGTGCATACAGATTTGATTGTGCTACCGTTGCCGGAGGTCGATATCATTTTGGGTATGGACTGGATCTTTTCGTACGGAGCTGTCATTGATTTTCGACGGAGATCGGTATCTGTCTAACCACCCAGCGGTAAACCATTTTTATTTGAGGCAGCCAGACACCACCAGATGCCGCACATCATTTCTTGCATTTGTACGGGGAAGCTCATGAGGATGGGTTGCCAGGCATTTTTTGCCAGTATCGTGACAGTGACCGAGCCAGTCAGTCAGAGGCTAGAGGAGGTCGAAGTGGTCAGAGATTTCTCCGGTGTGTTCCCTGGCGATGTTTCAAACATTCCACAGGACAAAGAGGTAGACTTTTCTACCGAGCTCATGCCAGATGCAGTGCCGATTTCTAAGGCACCCTATCGCCTAGCACCTACAGAGATGAAGGAACTGAAGGATCAGATACAGGACTTGCTAGATAAGAGTTTCATTCGCCCTAGATTTTCTCCATGGGGTGCAACGATACGAAGAATGATTGCAGTATACGGCTCTGCATTGATTACAGAGAACTGAACAGGGTCACAGTCAAGAACAAGTAACCACTGCTCAGGATCGAGGATCTATTTGTTCAGCTTCAGGGAGCATCAGTATTCTCAAAGATTGATCTCCGATCAGGATATCACCAGCTGAAGGTGAGAGAGTCTGATGTGCATAAGACGACATTCAGGACGCGTTATGGGCACTATGAGTTTATGGTGATCCCTTCGGATTGACGAACGCGCCAGCGATCTTCATGGATCTCATGAATCGCGTTTTCTAGCTGTATTTTGATCAGTTCATCATAGATGACATCCTGATCTATCCGTAGAACAAAGAGGAACACAGTCATTATATGAGGACCGTACTGCAGAATTTACAGGACAGATGCTTGTATGCCAAAAATCATTTAAAATAAACCATTTTTAAAATCATTTAAGCATAATTAAATCATAAATCGTAAAATCATTTTTAAATAACTTTCAGCATAAATAAATCCTTCAAAAATAATTTAAAATAAGCTTTGAGCATAAATAAATCATTTAAAAATAGCTTTAATCCTCGTCATAAATCATATATCTTAAAATCATTTTAATCATAAGCTTTCAATCATATATCATTTTGGGTGAAAATTTGATCCTTGAAATTGACTAGGTTTTATCCTCGGTCGACTGATCAGTCTTCAGCTCCACATGGTCCATGGGAGCGTGCACTAGGCTCCACCATGTAAATATGATCATCGCGGTTCCTTCAGGGGCCTTCTCCCATAGACGGGTTTCCTCTTGGGCCTTTTCCCACAAATGGGTTCGCTCTGGGCCTTTTCCCGTAGATGGCTCCCTCTGGGGCTTTTTCCCCTCACAACATCCCCATAAAATTGTAAGTTCACCGTCCTCAACATAATCGGATCCACGCCAAATCAGATATCATATGTCACAGTAAATTTACATCCCTCAAAATATTTTTCCTTTTCTTTAAAAAATAAAAAAATAACACAGCTTTCTAAAAATAGTTTTTTTAAACAGTAGAAATTGCACATCTTTACCATAAATCATAAAAATACATTGTATCATCAAAATCATCATTTTAAATCATAGAATATCATTTTACAAGCATTATGATCCTTCGGGACGCTGCCAAGCGTTTACGTATTTTCTTAAGTGTAAAATTATCGTTTTGCCCCTAGACGTAAAATTTTTCGATATCTTTTTCTCACTTTTAATGACATGGACTTATTCTAAATAATTATTTAAGCTTAAATGTAATTTTCCATAATTTTATAAAGTTTAAAACTATGCTTTTAAATTAATTCTTTAATTAACATTTAGTGCAGCGATTAAATCCCGGATAAATTCAAAACTCATTATTTTGATCCCAAAATTTGAAACATAACATTTTTATTATTTATAATACCCTTGGGAGCCATGAACCGCATACGTCGACCCATGGTTCCGAATTTAGTCTTTTAAATTTCGAAATTGACACGTTAAGGACACACTGAGCCATCTCCTAAAATACTCCAGCCATGGTCAAGCCGCCTCGAGCCAAACCCGAGCCGACCCACCTAGGCACCCTCCTAACCAAGCCCAGCCCAAAGAGTTAGCACCTAGCTTGCCTAAACTCGCCTAGAAACTGACCCAATTTCTGCACTCATGCTGCCTATTCACTCGAGACTCCTATGACCATAGAACTCTTCCAGCCGAGCCACCACCAAGCCCACCTGACCCTAACCATCCCTAGACCATGCCCAGACCCAACCTAGACCAGCCCATCCCCTGGAACCCAAGCAACGAACCCCCCCTGAATCAGAACAAGCTGCGTTTAACTCCATCTGCACGTAGGATTCTCCCTCTCGCATGGGAATCTTTTGCCCAAGCCACCACTGTGTCCTATACACCCTAGCCATCCATAGTCACCGTCCAGACCACCTAACCCAGCCCTTAACCGAGCCACCCCCTGAAATTCTAGGCCACACCACAAACACCCTCAGGATGAGTCCTACGCAGCGAGGACTCTTCCCCAGGCCTGCTGCGTGAGTGGTAGCCAACTAGGACTCTACCAGGCCCTCTCCGCAGACCCTCCTCGAGCCCCAGCCAGCCCTGGCCAAGCCCCAAGGGACCATGCAAAGCAACCGATCCCTTGCACCCCAACAAGCACACACACCTTTTAAAAACTCCACGTTTCTTTTCTTCCCTTTGCATGATTGTTCCAGCTTGTTTTTCTTTTCAATATTATCGTGTTTTGTTCACAAACAAGCGTGTCCGTTGGGTCCATAACTATTCTTTTAAAACAATTGTAAAATCGTAAAAACGTTGAAAATACGTATCATACCGTAAAATAATCGAACCCACGTATTTTTCATGCATAATCAATTAAACATACATATGATGATTCGTATGATGTTTAAAAGGGTTTAGAAAACATGTCTTTGCGTTTATAACGCTCGAATATACGATCTTCGTCGAGGGTGCGACGTTGGACGACCGGACGACGAAGAATACAAGATTTTTCTTTCTCCCAATTTTTCGAAAATAATAGGTGTGTGCTTGGTGAATTTTCGGCTGCTGATGGAGTGATTTATGATGATAAAAAGACCTAGGATACTTATTTATAAATAAATTAACATGTTAATGGCTTTGGTTTTGGGCTTGCAATTTTAAGGATTATTAGGCCTATTTAAATTATTTAAATTGGGTCCAATAACACTTATTTAATTAAAAATAAAATTTTATAAAATAAATTTTTAAAAATAATAGTTTTGATATTTTAAAACTCATTGGTTGCCTAAAACCGGCTTCAGGGGGAAAATCGAGCTCGACTCGTAAAATAATTTGAACTCCAACAATTTTAGGAAAATTAAATCATTTTTAAATCATATTAGGAAGCCTTGCCATTATTTAAAAAAAATTACATATTCTTGTCTTGGTCGTCCCCGGTCTCCTTTCCCCTGCACATTATCGAATATTCGGGTAAAATCCTTAATTTCATTTAATCATGTCATATTATCATTTAATCATGCCATCATATATTTAATCATATAATAAATTTCATGCTAGCATTTAAAATCAATTAAATAAAATAATTTGCATTTATGTTGTTTACATAGGTTGATTTTTCGGACGTTATAATCCATCCCCCCCTTTAAATAGAATTTCGTCCTCGAAATTTTCCTTGACTTGATAATTGCAAAGCTTAGATTTTCTTATCCATCTCAAATTTAACCTCTAACTGTAATCTTACTCTTCAACTCGGTCCTCAAAATCTTTAAAATTGCATTTCTAACCCAAAAATTCCTAAAGTCGACTTCTAAATCCAGCTCAAGTAGAATATCCAGCCTATTTTCTTATAAGTTCTTCATTATCCCATTCAATTCCTCTACCCAACATGCATTTAATCATTCTTCATGTTGCTTGCAACTAACATGTATATCATGTATCATATAAGCATTTAAAATAATCTTAAGCATATAAAATATAAAGCAGTAAAAACTCACATAGTTGAGGCGTGACTTCTTGAGCATCTCGGAGTGACAGTACACAACTCTTTGGGGAAAACCTTGGCTCTGATACCAACTGAAACGACCTCGACTTTTTTTCTAATCTTAAATCATAAATTCTAAATTTCTACATAAAATAATTTAACAAAATCATGGATCATAATAATTTAACGATTTAAAATTTAAGTGCATAGGAAATCCTAAATCATCGATTAACCAAAACTCCTAGATCGATTTTTAAAAAGATCAACTAACATTAAAAATAAAGTAAAAAATATTTCAAATAAATTCATTACCATAAATCTTTAATCTATCTAGTTAGTGCGGAAACATAAAGGCCATCGGGTGTGTATTGTTGCACTCGATCCACTCAAGCGTCAACGCCTCCCATAAATCATAAAATCCTGCATCATACAAACCTAGTGAGTCTAAAGACTCAACACGTTCTAAACATGGATAACAAATAATATATATACAATCACATGCATTGAAAATCATATTTTTATTTAAAATATCTTTTGAACTTAAATAAACAATTTAAAATAATTTAAGCATAATTAAATCTTAAATCGTAATCATTTTAAAATAATTTTAAGTATAAATAAATCCTTCAAAAATCATTTAAAATAAGCTTTGAGCATAAATAAATTTCCATCTGATGTCAGGGGTCGTCTGACGAGGGAGTTCGTGAGTCTCTGACAGGGTAACTCGTCTGTGGCAGAATTTATCGGGAAGTTTGACAGAGGATGTCGCTTTGTGCCCCATATTGCTAGAGATGCCGCTCAGAAGCTGAGGAATTTCATGGATGAACTGAGACCCAATTTGTGACGGGATGTGATGCTTATGAGACCGGCAAGCTATGATGAGGCCACCGTTTGTGCTTTTCAGGCAAAACAAGCCCTCCGAGATATTGACGTCGAGATGCAGCAGAAGAGGAATCAGGACCAGCCTAGCTCATAGCTGCAGAAGAACCAGTTTATAGGGCCACCGAGGCACCAGGGGTAGCAGAATCCCTAGGGACAGTTTAAGAGGCCAGCATATCAGAGCCCACCACAGGCACCAGGGGCTCCTAAGTCAAGGGACAGATAGCTGTGCAAGCAGTGCAACCTGTTACACTTCGGCAAGTTTATGTGTGGGATCTTCAAATGTTTCATATACGAGGAAGAGGGTCACAAGGCGGCAGATTGCCCTAAGAACAAGGGCCGCACTACTAGCAAGGCGTATGTGATGCACGCGGAGGAGGCATAGGCGAAGCCAGACTCTACGCTGATCACCAGTAACCCTTATGTTTAATGATTTTAATTTATCGTTGTGATTGCATGGGCTATATGGTTTCTGTGAGAATTAATTTATGAGATTGACAACATATAATAAATCAGGTTTCATGATCTACCTAGTTGAACATAAGGATTGAATCAAAGGAGTTGGGAACTTTAAAGACCTAATTGCAAAAAAAATCGGAATTTTTATGGTTGTTTTCGAATTTTTACAAATTTTTGTGAGTAAATTCGTAATTTCCGAGAGTTTTAATATTATTTGGGATAAATTCGAAATTTTGTGGGGATAAAAATGTAACTTTCGAAACTTTAAGGGCAAAATGCAATTTCCGTAATGTTCGAGGTAAATTCGAGATTTTTGATTGGGTACTTGAATTAAATCAGTAGTTTTCGAGGATTTTGAGATAATTGCTAATATAAAATTTCTTAAGTTTCAATTCTATCAGATTTGATGGTATGTTTTGTCGCATGAAGGATATATATCTCAGGTGTAGCGACGTATGCATTGTTAGTTTCCGGATCTACACATTTGTTTATGTCCGAATCTTTTGTCAAGAGACTAGGAATCTTACCAGGGGCTATGGACATGGGTTTCAGAGTATCGATCCCATCTGAGGATCAGATGTTTACCCCGCAGATATTGAAGAGAATGAAGCTTCGGTTACAGAAGAATGTGGTGCATACAGATTTGATTGTGCTACCGTTGCCGGAGGTCGACATCATTTTGGGTATGGACTGGCTCTTTTCCAACCGAGCTGTCATAGATTTTCGACGGAGATCAGTATCTGTCTGACCGCCCAGCGGTAAGCCATTTGTATTTGAGGCTGCCAGATACCACCAGATGCCTCACATCATTTCTTGCATCTGTACGGGGAAGCTCATGAGGAGGGGTTGCCAGGAATTTTTGGCCAGTATCGTGACAGTGACCGAGCCAGTCAGTCAGAGGCTAGAGGAGGTCGAAGTGGTCAGAGATTTCTCCGGTGTGTTCCCTGGCGATGTTTCAAACATTCCACAGGACAGAGAAGTAAACATCTCTATCGAGCTCATGCCAGGTACAGTTCCAATTTCTAAGGTACTCTATCGTCTAGCACCTGCAAAGATGAAGGTACTGAAGGATCAGATACAAGACTTGCTAGATAAAGGTTTCATTCGCCCTAGCTTTTCTCCATCGGGTGCAACAGTACTGTTTGTTAAGAAGAATGATGGCAGTATGCGGCTCTGCATTGATTACAGAGAACTGAACAGGGTCACAGTCAAGAACAAGTAACCACTGCTCAGGATCGAGGATCTATTTGATCAGCTTTAGAGAGCATCAGTATTCTGAAAGATAGATCTCCGATCAGGATACCACCAGCTGAAGGTGAGAGAGTCTGATGTGCATAAGACGTCATTCAGGACGCGTTACGGGCACTATGAGTTTATTGTGATCCCTTCGGATTGACGAACGCACTAGCGAACTTCATGGATCTCATGAATCGCGTGTTCTAGCTGTATTTGGATCAGTTCATCATAGTATAGTCTATGCCAGGAGCGATGCCCGTTTTGGGGCCCCGGGTCCGATATCTAATTCTAATAATTATAATTGTAACAAACCAAATAATTGAGTAAAATACATAATTTGTGGTTCACAAATCCACATAAACATCGTCAAAATAATTTAACTGTCTCAAATGTTTGAAATAAAATTTTCAAAACATGCCAAAATAAACTTGTAAGCAAAAGTAATCCAAACATCATAAAATAGCTCATAAGACCCGAGAATCACACTTTAACTCGTATCTCCTCGCCTGGAGCTAGACTCTGGCATCTCAAGCCTCGCCTCACCTACCGTCAAGCACATGAAAACAAGAGGTAGCCGACGTGTCGGTGAGTATAAACCCAGTATGATACACTCAATAACATATGTGAATTAAAATGACAAATAGTTCATATGAAATTCATAAAGATGCCATATAATGCAATGCATGATTAGAAGCTGTGGGCTATCAATAAATCTCAATATCAAGTGAATCATCTGGTCATAGGATACCCAAGGGAAGAGAATCCCCCAGCAACATCCACCGACTCATCCGCTCGGGGTGGGGTGCTATGTTCTACAATCCCATGACTATGGTGCGCCTATAGAGAGTATTCAGGCCATAGCAGCGACCTCCGCATACACTATGCCAACTCAACTATAGCCCCATACGTCCAACAAATCAATAAATCAAGGCAACCTCCGCCATATCAAATCTGATCGACAAGTGGCTCAATATGCAATGTAATGATGCAAATCAATATCATCATCTCGATATCATAATAAACTCATCTCAAGGCCACAATCATCATCAAATCACAAGTAATTCATCGAACCATAGAATTTTCAATTTAAAAATATAAATCATATTTTTATCTCTTATGTTACCGACCATAACATACCTATCAAATATTTCAAAAAAAAAATCGAAATGTGTAGGTGAGAAGTTTTGAGAACCTCTGAAGTATATTATCTCAAGAACTCGGATTATTTATCAAAATAGAGCAGGTTCTTAATTAATTCAATACTACTTCTAATCAAGATCCGCAAATTTGATATGCAAGAAAACTAAAATCCCAACAGTTCTTCTTCACAAACGTTTGTCAAATAAGATCACTTACTCAGTCGTTCATAATCTGTAACTTACAACATAATTTTCGAAATCCTGCATCAGTACAAATCTGGCATAGTTTAGTATTTGGAGCATAACTCCCTCAATACTAAATGGAATCAAGCCCATTTTATATCATTTCGAATAAAAGACAATGTTCTATAACTTTTGTTCGAACATCAAATCCAGAATACCAACAAATAAATCCCAGAATTCGAATAAACAGAAGGCATGTACACAAACTCGGAATTCTAGACCAGGTTTAGTAAATATAGCATAACTATTTCATTTCTTCGTGGAACGGAGTGATTCTTGAACCAAAACGAAGCTAACTTGATGCTCTACAAGTTTCATGAAGACCATAACATCAAAATCCAACTAGAACCATCTCTTATACCCGAAATACAGTAGGCATAAAAACTGATCTTTCACATAAACAAGAAATCATGCTCATATCCATTTTAAATTCAAACCAACTCAAATACAACATCTTCAACATCTTAATATCTCAAATATCAATTCTAAACTTCCACCCGTTTCCAAACTTGCATAAAAATATAATATACATACACCATCTTGAAGATCTTGAAGAGATGATCACAAATCTATCCTTATTTCAAAATTTCCTTGAGCAAATCTCCCTTAGATTGAAGAATAAATTTGAAAATGGAGAGAAAGAGGGTTTCGGTGGAAGAGAAGGAGGAGAAATGATTGGAAAAGGTGAAGGTGAGCTTATATAGTCAATTTTCGCGTCTGTAGCGCCGCAGTGCTACTTTTCAGCGCCTCAGCGCCAAATTTGCGCAACTCTAGCGTCTAGGCGCCACTATTCTAGCGCCACAGTGCTTGAATAGTGCTGATGAACATTAACTTCTTTTCTTTTCAAATTTTTTTTTAAATTTGGGCATTACACCCGTAGCCTTTCTACCCTGACAGTACAGTCGACATTGAGGGACAGGATCCGAGCAGGACAGGCTTCTGGCGAGCCGTTACAGAAGTGGAAACAGAGGGATGAGGCTAAGGGTCGAAGGTTGTATACAATTGTGGATGGCATAATTAGATATTGTATTCGACTATGGGTTACTAGCAGTGATTCCCTGAGAGCAGATATCTTGAACGAGGCCCACAGCACCTCGTACTCCATCCACCTAGGGAGTACGAAGATGTATCAGGATCTTCAGTCACTTTATTGGTGGTCGGACATGAAGCGGGATATTCTGCATTTTGTCTCAGAGCGTTTGATGTGTCAGCAGGTCAAGGCAGAGCATCAGAGACCTGCAGGGAAGCTGAGATCACTCCCAATTCCCAAGTGGAAATGTGAGAAAAATACCGTGGACTTCGTGACGGAATACCAAGTACGACTGGAGAATATAATGCCATTTGTGTGATAGTCGATCGGCTCACTAAATAAGCACACTTTCTATTGATCATGAAGACTTTCACCATGACTCAGTACACAGAACTGTACATCAGAGATATAGTCATACTGCATGGGATACCAGTGTCCATCTTATCAGACAAGGATCCGAGATTCACGTTTGCCTTCTTGAAGAGTCTGCATCTGGCATTGGGGACCAAATTTTTATTCAGTACTGCCTTTCATCCTCAGACGGACGAACAGTCAGAGAGGATGATTTATATATTGGAGGACTTGCTCAGAACATGTGTGATCGACTTCTAGGGGAGTTGTGAGTCGAAGTTACCTCTTGTGGAATTCACGTACAACAACAGTTATTAGGCATCGATCGGTATGGCTCCATATGAGGAACTATATGGGAGGAAGAGTTGGTCCCCAATATATTGGGATTAGGTAGGAGAGAGGGTAGAGCTAGGGCCAAATATTGTCAGTCAGACTGTAGAGTTAGTGGACAAGATTAGGGACAGAATGAGGACCGTGCAAAGCCGGCAAAAGAGTTACGCAGACATGCGGCACAGAGATCTTGAGTTTGCCAAAGGGGATCATGTGTTCGTGAATGTCGCACTGATAAAGGGTGTAATGATATTTGGTAAGAAGGGCAAGCTCAGTCCTAGATACATAGGGCTGTTTGAGATTCTGGAGAGAGTTGGGACACTCATTTACAGAGTTGTTTTACCGCCGAATCTGGCGGGAGTTTATAATTTGTTCCACGTCTCTATGATGTGGAAATACCTGTCGAATCCTTCGCATGTGCTGAACTATGAGCGACTTCAGCTGGAACCGAACCTGTCTTTCGGGGAGAGACCCACTCAGATATTGGACAGACATGAGAGGAGACTTCGGAACAAGGTGATCCACATGGTCAAATTCAAGTTGATGAATCATTCAAAGAAGGAGGCTACTTGGGAGACAGAGACCAAGATGAGGAGTCGCTACCCGGAGTTATTCGGTATGTTTTAAATTTCGAGGACGAAAATCAATTTAAGGGGGTTGAATTTTAAAGTCTAGGAAACTCGAACTACGTAACCCGACTGTATGCAGTCTAGGGTTTTTATTTAAAATATTTGATTTACGATTTTTATGCATTTTATTGCATGAGTATTGCATGGTTAAGTGTGTATTTTATTGGTTGTTAAAGTTTCATGCATTAGGGTTTTAAGTTTCATTTCGCGCTCGAACGAGTAATGGAGACCGGGGATAATCAAGAAAAATACTTTTATTGAATAATTATTTTTAATTATTTATTATATGGTGTATTAAGTATGATTTTTGAAAATGGGCCTTGGTTAGGTATTTTTACTCGTCGTGTTATATTTTTAACTGGTACACAAATTTTAAAGATTCATAGGATTTTTCGAGGGTTTGCGCAATATTTTCAAAAATTTTCTTAAATGAAATATTTTTCAGGAGTGTTTTTGGGCTTGATGGGTTTATTTTATAGCTTAATGGGCCCAAAAACTTTTTTTTATCCATTTAATTTTTAGTTAAGGCCCATTTAAGCATAACCTGTCTACTTAAACCCTACCTAAGCAAACTCTAACCCTATTCAAAACCTAGCAGCCGTCCCCTACCCTCTCAACAACAGCCTTCCCTCTCGTTTTCAGCAGCAAGCCATCGTCCCCCTTGGATTTCAAACAAAACTTTCCCCGCCTCTCCGATGCAAGTCCTACGCTCACATCTTCAAGTTTTCGAGCACGTATAAGTTAAGGCATGCCTTGTATCATTTTTTTTCTCATCATTCATGCTATTTATGCTGATATATATGTATTTGCATGAGGAAACCTAAGTTTTTCTTGATATTGGTGCAAGGGGCTGCCATGGGTGCTGGTTTAAGGGTTGTTCTTGGCGTGGGGTATGGTTTCAAGGGGCTGGAGTAGGTTGTAGATCGAGAACTAGTGAAGGCCGTAGGGTTCTTCTTGTTTGAGTGAGTCGTGGGTGGCTAGATCGGAGGATTTGGGCGAGCCGGCAGTGCAAGGTCTATTCCTAGCCTTGGACCACACCCTGGTCGGTCTGAGTCATGGTGTAAGATGGCTCGAACGCTGCTAGAATTGACCAAGAATCCGATCGAGCGAGTTGTTTCAAGTTTGGTCACAGGTAGGGTTATTTTTGTGACTCTCGGGTGTGTGTATGTCTTGCGGCATGGAAGGGATGTGAGATTGTGTTAGGTCGGTCCGAGAGGGTCCTAAGGTGGTCTAGGAAGGTTTGATCGAATGATGGTTCGGGCTGGTAGGGCCTAGGATCAAAGGTTTGCAAGTTTAGTGTAATAGTTAAAGTTCGGAACATGCAGGAAATTTCCAGCAACTTCCAGGCATGATTCGTAGGTCATAAGTGGTCTGGAACGAGTGTTTTAGAGGCTGGAAATGTTGGTTTAAGTCATGGTTCGAGTTGGGAAAAGCTTTTTTAAGTTTTGGGTTGATTCGAGTTAAAACTAGGACACCGGACCAAATTTTAAAACGAATCATATAAGTTGATAGGATCGATTAACGTATCAAGAGTGTTTAGAAAGGGGGGTTGAATAAACACTCACAATTAAAACTGATCTTTTCGAATTTTGAGTTCGGTTTGGTGAAAAACTGATTCTCGGAATCTTGTTGGTCAATGACAATCAGTTAAACTAAAGTAGTTGCGGAAAATAACTGACTGAAAGATAGAATACGAAACTGAAATAAAATAGGCAAGGGTTGTTTCTGGATGTTGGGAGAATTTAATTACTCCTAGTTTCCCTGAATCAAGCGAAGTATCACAAATCTTTCCACCCACCCCATATATTGTCCTCTTCGTTTCGTGTTAGAATAGAACCTTAATTTATTACTTGTTATTAGTTTTTTATTAGACGAGATTTTACGAATGTTTCGAGGAGAGAACAAATAGTTCTTTTTTTGTTCGATACGAAGACATAGGAAAAACCCCTCTTTACCATTATTATTTAGAATATTGAGAATTCATCATATTCATATTATAGTGAAGTTTTACCCCCGGATTCCCATAAAACAAAAAAGAATTCTTTTTCACACTTACGTCACCCCTTCTATCTCAAGGATAGGATATCCACTAAAAGACTTTGATCAAATACAAGAATTGTACTGACCCACTTCAGTTTGGACTTAACACTGCCAAAAACTTAAACTCTTAGTATTACATAATGTTCTCAGTACGTAACTGATCTTAGCACTATCGAATTTCAACGATTATTACAACTTGCTAATGAGCTCAAATTGTAGCCTTAATTGCTACGAATATATCAATTAAGATTGAGCTGAGATTTTGACAGAGTGACAGCAAGCTTTTTGAATAGTGTTGACTCTCTCTTTTCTTCAGTTGTTCTTCTGTCATATTTATAAGCTTCTTTTCTCCAACGGTAACTTGAGATGAATTTGAATCTTTGTATCCGTTGATTTCTACTTGATTATTCCTTGGACATTGTTTGCTTCATTTATTGTGATGCGGCGTCTTAATTTGCTTTTGCCGAAATGCGTTTTTCTAAGCTGTATTGATTGAAGTGTGGCGTTGCAATCTTCTATGTCTCTTGACGGTTGATTGTTCTTTCCCGAGATATGTTCAGTTGAAGGGTGCTTAGCATACGGCTGAATATATCAACTGATCAGTTTCCAACTGATCGGTCAGTTGATTTCAGTTATTAAGTTCAGTTGCTGAGTTCAGTTTACTCGATCAGTTGGTTCGTATTTTCAGTTGATTCATATTTTGTCAAACGCCGGAATTTAGTTTCTAACAATTTCCCCCTTTATGGTGTTTGACAAAACTAAGTAAATAATAACTGAACATCTGAGCTCATTGTAGATAAAATAAGAGATTGAATTTCTTGAACTGAAAGAGATCTTGATTTAATAACAGCTGAATCTAATAATCTGATTAACTGCTTCTGCTGTTTTTCAAGATGCTCTTTGATCTTTGATTTCTTCCCCCTTTTTGTCAAACAAATCCATCTTCTCAGATAATTTACGAACGTCAGTGGAAAGAATTTTGACATCTGCGGAGATACTTGAGACAGCAGTTTGTAAACAAGTCTGCAGCAATTCCATTTTATTAGAAACAGAAGTTTCCAATCGCTCAACTCGTTGACTGATTATATCCTGAGTTGTATAGAGACTTTGAGCTAGACCTCAGTTATTTTTCATCTCAAGTACAGTTCGGGTAAGAGAGTCCATGTTTGCTTGAATTGCTTTCAGTTTTGCGGAGTAATATTCAATTGAAGAATCCAATTTGACAGTATGAGAGAATTGTGTGGATTGAATTTTCTTGATTTCAGTAATCATCTGCTGCATATTGTGCTGCATATTCTGGATTTCTTCAAGAACAAGATCCATTTCTGTGGATTGAAGAGGAGGTGACTGATTAGATGTTCTTGGTTCATGTGAGACTTGATCAAAGACCACCATGGTTCTATCAGATAATATCGTTTCAGAGACAGTCTCTGCTGGAACATCTGTTTCAGTTACTGCTACTTGGACTGGAGGAGATGAAGATTGATGTTGATCAACAATTGGGCTTTCCTGCTGAATAAGATTTTCAGTGAAAGGGTCATGAACTGCCTCCATATTTTCAGCAATCTGTTGATTTGGTGATTGAGTAGGCACCACTGTTTGCTCCTTTAGTTCAGAAACAGCAGGCTGAACTGGTGCTTCTGTTGAGATAGAAACCTCTTGAGTGATTTGATCAGTTGAGTGATCAACTTCTTCAGAAATGGTTTCATTATTCATAGATTCTGTCACTACTGCTTGAATTATTTCATCAATGTTGGCAAAATTCAACTCGGCTTCAGAGTACAGCTGATGTTCCACAGCAGATGATTGTGGCACATCCTGAACTGGTTCTTCAGTTGTAACAATAGTTTGTTCTGAAGATGGCTCTTTCTGCTGAGAGGAGGGGTCTTCTTCTTCTTCTTCAGAGGCTTCCTCAGGAAAAACTAACTCCTGATCCATTTCCCATGTTTTTATCTGAGCTTGCAAGCTAGTAAGATCTGTATCTAGCTGAGTGATCACAGCTCGATCATTATAGGCAGTTGGATTAGTGGGAATGTAGCTTGCCTTTAATTTCTCAAGCAGTTGAGATAGCTTCTTAGCTCGAATTTGATCAAAAAAATATGTTTTTCTCTCCAAATCCTGAACAATTGTAGCAGCTTTGACCATCTTGAGGACAATTGCTTCCAATTTGATAAATTTGTTCAGCTGGGATTTCTTTTTCAGCTGCTTAGCAAAAATTTGAGTTCTGTAGAAGGTCCAGTCATCATAGATTTTAAGTTTTGATGCTGCAAAATTATTAACATGTTCCCAAACAAGGTCAATATGAGTTTGAATTGAATTGGATGGCCTGGGCTCTTCAATCAATTTGTCTTTTCCTTTTTCAGTACTGAGGATGTGTGGAATTTCCAATCCAGTACGAGTAGTATCCACCAGTTCTATAATCTTTATACCTTTGGGTCTGGCAGGTGCTAGAACGGTAGGACGATTGATGTGGATTAGAGGAGCTTTGATTCTAATTGTTTCCTTTGTTGCACCAGCTGAGATTTCTGGTGGAATAATCTTCAGAGGAACTGCTTTGATAGGCTGTTGGGCATCTAAAGATATCAGTCTTTCAGTAGGAATCGATTCTACTGTGGTTGGTAATTTTGTCCTTTGTGTTTTTGGTTTCTTGGCAATTTTTGGAGAGGGCGTCTTCTCAGAATCGGATTCACTAATAATCAGTTTTCTTTTAACAATCTTCAGTTGAGCCAATGTCTTCTCATGTTTAACTGATTTGGGAGCATCCTGTTGTGTCCCAATCTCCTTCTTGATCTTCACGAATTGATAAGGAGAGATATCTAGTTTAGTCTTGGGTGGCAGAATATTCTTCCCATTGAAAATTTTGAATTTAGATAATCGCTCCGAATCATCAGCCACCAACCCTTTGACTTTCATCAAATAGCTTAGCGGCACTGCAAATCCTTTGGATTGCTTGGTGGAGGAAAACATGTTCTTCAAGATACTAAAAATAAGTTGCTTCCAGTTGAATTTTCTTCCAGCCATAATGATCGTAATAGCTTGAAACTTCTCCAAAGTCAGGGCAGAATACGATCCTGCCTTGGCCAATAGCCCTTTGGCTACGATATCAGCCAGCAACTGAACCTCATGCTTCAGTTCTTTCTTAGGATCGGAAACTTTGTTTTTCCGTCCATCAGCAGAGAGTGCAGTTTGAATTTCTTCAATATCTGATGCTTTAAGATTAACAAGGTGTACTAATCCATCAGAGGGTAATGAAAAGATTTCTCCGAAAGAATCTTCAGAAATGGTCACCAACTGACCATTAATAGTGGCAATGATGTTTCCATCAGAGTTGATATATCCATTTGAGTAGAGGTCTTGGAGTTCTTTTGGGTAAATCTCCTGCGAGTATTGTCCCAAAAACATTCTGAGACCAGCAGATTCAATCTTCAGAAAGACGTTCTTAATTTCAGCTTCGTGAACTGATAGAACTGAGTCAAAATCAATGGCCATAGCGTTCAACATAAGAGCTGGGATTTGATTCGCCATTGCTGAGAGTAAGGAAACCTGAAATTTTGCGAAATACAAGCTCTGAGTGTACGAGTTTGCTCTGAGAGATGATGTACGCGTAAGAAAGAAAGCTGAATTGAAGCGGGAAATTATTTATATGTATGTGACTGTTTAGATTCTGGACACGTGTCAGTCCATCAAAATTTTGAATCAAAACGTGTGTTCGTGTGCTATAAGCGTGTGTACAATTTAAATGGTTCAAATGCTTCCACGTTTTCAAAATGAGATTCATCATTAGATAATAGACAGTCACGTCACTTGATTTGGAATATAATATGTTTTAATTAGTTAACTTATATGAGAAGATTAGTGAAATACCCAACTGAACAATCAGTTGTAAGACTGTGTCCTTTCAGTTGAGAATTTACTAACATTTGTCTTCGCAGTTAACCTTTTAAAACCATTATTCCCCCTTAATTAGTGCATAAAATAATTAAAGCGAATAAATTTAAAGGTCAAAAAAATTTTCGTTTGCTGAAACGTTGACGACCCTTCAGCTTCTTTGATATTCTGCTATAAATAGAAGTAACACGGTTAGTTTCAGTCATATTGGTGAAAATATTCAAGACGAAAGAATGGCAGATGCGAGTAGCTCGAGTGCTTCGCCATTTTCTCTGGAAGTTAGGAAGGCTGTTATAGAAGACGAAGTCTTCTACAAGAGTCTTCCCTACTGGGAAAAGTTACAGGAGCTTGCGTTCCTGTATAATTCTGGAGAGGCTACCACTCCCGAACTGATGGAAGAGTTGAGAGAAGTGCGGGAGCACTTGAATATAGCTGTGTGGGTGGACATCTTCAAGGATGGTCATATCTATCAGCTGATGCTTTGAAAGGAGCTGGAGATCCTTACTTGCATAGCTTCTTCCCACAGCTTTCTCAAGACATCTTCCTCTCCTCTATCCGTTTGGTTGAAAATGTGGATAATTGATGTGGAAGAAAAATATGAAGATGTAATCCAAGAAAATATTTATGGTTGAATGAAACATTTATTTTGGCTTAACTTTGTTTTTTTTTCCTGCAAATAATAAGTTTCATTAGTTATTATATATGAATTACGATCATAAACAGATGAACTGATGATTGGTTAAGCGTTAAGTAATAAATGTCAAACTGATATCAGTTGACAATGAACAACTGATAGTTAAGAAGCCTTGGTAAATGAGAAAGACACTTCGGTTGATTTGAGTCTCTTCAGTTTCTTTAACATTTAAATTTCATCTGTCTATAAATAAGATGATAGAATGTGAGACAATAACAGTTCAATATGTCGGATTCAAGTAACTCTGATGCATGCAGTAGTTCGCATATTCAAGTTAATGAGCAATTAAGTCCTTATTTAGAAGAATTGAAGAAGACAATGGAAGAATATGTCTTGATGAAAGTGATGTCAACATGGTTCAAGATTCATGATTTGCAGAGGGTAAGTAGTAGTGGTTCTGTTCCTACTCGTGCTCAAGCAGCAACAGCAAGAAAATACATTGATCGTTTTGAAGTTAGGCATGTTACAGATCTGATTGATGACAAATGTCTGTTAGAAGCAATGTTATGGAAGGAATGACATGTGGTTGAGTAGATTTCTTTAACTAGGTCATTTTCTAGAATCCAAATTTATGAGTTGAATGATTGGATTAGAGAATGGCAGGATTCAGTTGGTTCTATGATATCTTCTGTAAATTGGGATCGATTGTATTCTTAATAAAGTATTATTTTCAATTTGTTGTGTTCTTATTTTCTGCAGATAATTCTATTAGTAAAGCAACATTAGTAATAATTTTAAAACAGATCAATTAAACGAAGAATATTGCGAAAGTAAGAAAACTTAGTCTCGGGTAATGGTTTGGTGAAGATGTCAGCTGCTTGTTGCTCAGTTGATATATACTCCAATCTGATGTCCTTCTTCAAAGCATGATCTCTAATGAAGTGGTGTCTGACATCTATATGCTTTGTCCTTGAGTAAAGAACTGGATTATAGGTGATGGCAATTGTACTCGTATTGTCACAAAATATGGGCGAATTATTTGTAATTACTCCATAATCTCTCAATTGTTGTTGGATCCAGATCAGTTGTGCACAGCAACTACCAACAGCAAGGTATTCTGCTTCAGTTGTTGAGGTAGCTATAGATGTCTGCTTTTTGCTGAACCAAGAGATCAGCCTGTCTCCTAGAAACTGACAAGATCCACTTGTACTTTTACAATCAAGCTTACATCCTGCATAATCTGCATCTGAATATCCAACTAAATTGAAAGTAGAGTCTTTAGAGTACCATAACCCAACATTTTGTGTACCCTTAAGGTATTTCAAAATTCTTTTAGCAGCTGAGAAATGTGATTGCTTAGGATTTGCTTGAAATCTAGCACACATACACACAGCAAATACAATATCAGGGCGACTGGCAGTTAGGTATAACAATGACCCTATTAAACCTTGATATAATGTCGCCTCAACTGATATTCCCCCTTGATCAGTGTCCAATTTTACTGATGAGCTCATGGGAGTATTCGCAGCTGAACATGATTCCATGCCAAATTTCTTCAGCAGCTCCTTTGTATATTTAGTCTGACTGATGAATGTACCAGTTTCCAGTTGCTTCACTTGTAGTCCAAGAAAGAATGTCAGTTCACCCATCATGCTCATTTCAAACTTATCCTGCATTAGCTTAGCAAATTTTTCGCATAATTTGGGGTTAGTTGACCCGAATATGATATCATCAACATAAATTTGAACTAATAAAATGTGATCATTCTTAGTAAATTTGAACAAGGTCTTATCAACTGATCCAACAGAAAAATCATGGTCAGTTAGGAATTTTGAAAGAGTTTCGTACCAAGCTCTGCGAGCTTGTTTAAGACCATATAAAGCTTTGTTCAAATGATATACATGATCAGGGAAGTTGTGATTTACAAAACCTGGGGGTTGTTCAGCATATACTTCCTCTTGTAGCTGGCCATTTAGGAATGCACTTTTGACATCCATTTGATAGACTTTGAAGTTCTTGTATGATGCATAAGCAAGAAACATTCTGATTGCTTCCAATCTTGCAACTGGAGCATATGTCTCATCATAGTCAATTCCTTCTTCTTGTCTGTATCATTGTGCTACTAATCTTGCTTTGTTGCGTCCAACTGAACCATCTTCGTTCAGTTTGTTCCTGAAAACCCATTTTGTACCTATAACAGTTTTTGAAACTGGTCTTGGAACTATGTTCCAGACATTGTTATGAGTGAACTGATTTAGCTCTTCTTGCATTGCATTTACCCAGTTAGGATCAGCAAGAGCCTCATCAGTTTTCTTTGGTTCTAGTTGTGATACGAAAGCTGAATGGATAAATAAAATTAGCATTTGATTGCGAGTTCTTACTGGATCAGATGGATTTCCTATTACCAGCTCACGTGGATGTGATTTTCTCCATCTGTACTCAGTATTTGTTGTATCAGCAATTTCTTCAGTTGGTAACTGAACACAGTTTTCAGTCTCAGTTGGTGCTTCGTCAACTGGTATTTGAATGTTATCATTATGCTCTATCAACTGATCATTAGAAATGACTTCTGGTTCAGCTGATTGATCTGACACTTCTGGTTCGGGTGTTTGGAGATTGTTTTGATTAATATGATTGTCTTTTTCATCATCATCCTCCAAACTGATATCTGTAAATCGATCAACTAGCTCAACTTGATCAGTTGGCTTATTAGTTAGTTCAGTTTCATCGAAATCAACATGAGCTGATTCTTCAACATTTAGGGTTTTCTTGTTGAAGACTCTATAAGCTATACTAACTGATGAGTATCCAAGAAATATTCTCTCTGCAGATTTAGCATCAAACGCTTTTAAATAATTTTTACCATTATCAAGGATAAAACATCTGCAGCAGAATATTTTGAAATAAGTAATTATACTTTTTCTTCCATGCCAGATCTCATATGGTGTTTTCATATGATTCTTATTAATCATTGATCTGTTCTGAGTATAACACGCAGTGTTTACTGCCTCTGCCCAAAACCTTTGAGAAATACCAGAATCAGCAAGCATTGTTCTAGCAGCTTCTTTAAGGGTCCGATTTCTTCTCTCAGCTACACCATTTTGCTGAGGAGTTCTGGCTGCTGAGAGCTCATGCTTAATTCCAGCATTCTCTAGAAAATTTGAAAGAGTTTGATTGATGAATTCAGTTCCTCGATCTGATCTGATTCGATCAATTCCAACTGATTTTTCATTTAAAAGTCTTTTGAAGAGCTTTATCAGTCGTGAAGCAGTATTGTAAGGCTTGAGATTTATTAATCTTCATTGATGTGATATTCGGAAGATATGAGTATGCATGACATGTAATGAGAGGCACTAAATGAGATTATGAAGTGTTGCATGAGATATAGACCGCACACGCGCCTAAAGAAGGACTGCACCCACGGTGCATGGACAAAAAGTTGAATAGAATTACAGTAGCAACACCGCACCCGCGGTCCTAGAGGCAGCGCACCCGCGGTGCTGCTACAGTAGGGTGAGCACACCCGCGGTGTAAACTAGAGCGGCCCCGCGGTCGATGGCTCTGCATTTTGGATAGGGCTGCCGAGAGCAGACCGCACCCGCGGTGCAACGTGGTTATTGAAAAATAATAACACTTGTCCTTGCCATGCATATATGTTGTATGTGTCTTCATTTCCATTCCTTCCAGCAGCTGAGAACCGAGAGAACTTCAGAAATTCCCTCAAGCTTTCTTCATAGTAAACTTTGAGTTGTGAAAGAATTAGCCATCTGATTTTCAATCCGAGTTCATATTTGTGTTCCTTACATCAAAGGCTACAAGAGGATGTAAGTATTGTTCACTTTCAACATGCTTTGAAGTTGAGATGTTGGGGAAATCAGATATTTGTTGTTATTATGTGTTCTTATGATGATTCCGAACATATATTTGAAAACGGATCGAAGAAATGTTATCGTATGTAATTGTTATGAATTTCCAGCATATATATGTATGAACTTATGCAGAATTTCAGAGTTTGAAGTGTATATGATAGTGGTTATGAGTTATTGATATGGAGTATTGATATTTGAATTGATTTGGTATTACAAGATCAGGTCGTTATGCCGTCGAAATATACCGAGAATGAATATTGCTACGTACATGTATTGGATGAGTTGAATGTTGATCTTGTATCTATTGAACATTGCCATTTCAGATTCATCGTGCCTCACTTCGACTTCGAGACCTCGACATCGATAAAGGTTTAACAAGAAAGGTATAATTCATGTTTTGTTTGGGGTAGACACAACTCAAATGAGATTCAATTTGAGTTTCCCAACAAAATCACATACTTGTTCTGTTTGTACTTTATATTTATTTATATATATGTACTGAGATAGGAGTATCATTTGTAGATATGCCAATTTTCTAAACGTTCGGTGATATCGATGCTTCGGATCAGATTCACTCCGATTGTAGATTTCGATACGGACCAAATCGAAGTTTAGGAATAAGATGTAACGCCACCACGATTGGGAGAGTAGGTGGGAGATCAGTTACATCTTATTCACACCGGGATCCCTAGAGTTAGAGTTGAGTTGAGTCAAGATATGAATTGAATTGAGTTGCGTGCTTATTTTATTTTGGTTTCAGAGATTATGGAACCCATTGTTACTGCATGCTTATTTTGATTTAGTTTCATAGACTATGAAACCTATTGCTATTGATTTTTTGCATGATAGTACGCTTTATGATTTATATTGTGTATATGCATGTATACATGTTTTATACAGGGATTTATTCTCATCGGAGTATCCGGCTGTTGTCTTGTTTTGTATGTGTGCATGACAACAGGTGGGACAGGATCGGGGTCAAGAAGATGATGAGAGAAGACGAGTTTAGAGTGGTGATTCCTGACTTATTGTAGACTTGGTTTAATACTTGAAATTTAGTAGTTGAACCTTAGACTAGTTTGAATAAGGGTTGTACATTATTGTACTTTTATACTGAGATGTATATTAGTTAAATTCCATTACGTTCCGCACTTACATTTTTAAAAAGAAAAATTTTTAGACCCTGTTTATCTGAATTGATAATTAAATCCCAAAGATGATTAAGAAGATGATTAGCGTCCGGGTCCCCACAACAGGTGGTATCAGAGCGATAGATCCTTTAGATTGAGATAGAAGAGAATGAACGGGGTAGATTGAGTTTTCTTTCCTTGCATGTGATTGCTAGCATGAGATTTATTTTAATGTTGATTTACATTATGTATGCTAGCATGAGATTATGTTTTACTGCTTTGAAATACATGGTTACCTGATTATCTGATTTGAGTTGGTATTATGTATTATTAAGTATGAATCAGATCTGATTCATGATCAGCAGTAAGATGATCCGAGAAAGAATGGAACAGGTTTGTAGTATTTGGGTTACTAATGGTTTTGGTAATCAGAGATACCTCCTAGAAGAATTTCAGAATGGGGCAGTACATCGGTTGAACAGATAGATATATTACAAACTCCGATGGAAATACAGTTGAAGAAATTTCAGTCGTTTCAACCGCCGATTTTGAGGGGTACTGAGATGTCTGAAGAGTGTCAGAATTGGTTAGATGACATAGAACTGTTGTTTGATTTGCTTAAGTATTCAGATGAACAGAGAATTAAATTGGTGCCCAACCAGTTACGAGAGGCTGCCAGAAGTTGGTGGATTACAATCAAAGGAATATTAGAACAACGTGGTACTGTGATCACGTGGGAAGTCTTCAAAGCTGAATTCTATCGAAGATTTTTTCAGTTTTGTACCGAGAGGATAAAAGAGTAGAGTTTGAGAATTTGAGACAAGGCCAACTGAATATTAAGAATATGTTGCTAAATTCTCTACTCTACTGCGTTTTGTTCCTCAGATAGCTGGAAATGATGAAGCTGTAGCTGAGCAGTTCATCAAAGGATTGAATTCAGAGATAGTTGCATTGATAAATATGCAGCGACCTTATCATTTTGCTGATACTTTGAGTAGGGTAAAGAGAGCTGAGGTGAGTCTGATTCGACAACGAGAAAGGTTAGATGTGATTCAACGCCCGACACAACAACTCCCTCTTAGATTTGATAAAGGCAGTACGAGTGGAAAGCAAGATTTGCTGAAAGCTCGAAAGAAACAGTTTAAGAAGTTAGGGAATGGACTGAGTGGTTCGTCTAGCTCCAGTGGTTCCAGCCCGAGTTATACTGGAGTATATTGCAGAACTTGCGGAGGGAAACATCCCAGAGAGCAATGCCAGGGAGTGACTGGTAGTTGCCATATTTGTAGACAGCCGGGACACTTTGCTAGAGTTTGTCCTCAGAGAAGTTCCCGAAGATTTTAGGGAGCAGAAGACCGACGAACAGACACAGGACACACCTGATGGATGATATAGTGGGAGGTACTGTTCTTTTATGATTATATTGCATAGGTATTGATATATACTAATGCATTCCCTACGATTATCTTTGACTGAGTTGCATTGAGATATGCTGTATCTGTTGAGTCTGATTGTACTGTAATATTGATTCCCTTACTTTTTGGGAAAGAAAGATTGATATCAGAGATTTCTGTGAAATATTGTATACTACAGTAAGATGAGAATGAGGTCGAGTTAGATTATGATGTACTTGTGTTTCTGATTTGACCGCATTATTGATATTAATATGCTGAACAAGTACAGAACTATTGTAGATTCCTTCCAGAAAAATATAAGATTTAGACCAGATAGGGCTGATGAGTAGAAATTCCACGATAAAGATTCTAGATCTAGAATTCCTTTGATATCTGTATTGTTTATGACTCGATTGATACAGAAAGAAGCAGATGGTATCCTTATGTATTCAGTAGATATGCTGAAATCGAGCCTAGTATTGGCAGATTTGCCAAGTGATGTACGAGTTGGTTGACGTCTTCCTAAATAAGATTTTGGATTTGCTTTATATCAAGAAGATAGATTTCAGAATTGAATAGATACCAGGTACTGTTTGTGTTTTAGAATTCAGTACATAATGATATTGAATGTACAGAATGTCACTGCATGAATTGAAAGAATTGAAATATAGGTAGAAGAATACTGACCAAGAGTTACATCTGATTTAGTGATTCTCTTGGGAATATTCAGTTCTGTCTATAGATTGATAAATCCTGGGTTCAGAGGTATTCTAATGATTTCATGCTCGTTGTATCTATGATATTTTGATATAATTGCAGCATCTGATTGATTGAATCGAATATCTGAAGATTGTATTGAGTACTCTGAGAACTGTGATTATTGTATACAGAAATTATTCAGATAAGAATCTTGCTTGAAACAGATTGTATTCAGAATAAGCGATATCTGAAGTTAATATATCGATTGATTTTGACACAGTTGAGATTGTGATCAGTGACTGAGAACGATATCGATATCAGAAAGATCAGAAATGTCAGAAATTTATTTTTTGGTCTGAGTTGGCAGATTATCTTATACGATTGTTGTTTATATCTGCTTGAGTATCGTTATTGTTCTAAAACAGTATTTGAGACAGCTTATATTGTTTGGGGACATATTATATTTGCAGATGATATATAGCAGGGATCAGGACGACATGAAGACTTGATTGATTAGTCAGAATTGACAATATTGCCAGAAATTGCCGTTTTATGAGTTTACTGAACTCACTAGATCAGTATAGATTAGTGATATTGTGAATCTGATTTGATAGTATTGTTATTCTGAGTCAGTGTTTGATACAGATTATTCAAACCGAATCAGAGCTGAATTGGAGAATTTCGGCAGTTTAGAGATTTAACCAGAATGTTCAGAACTTAATTTCGATAATCAGAGCAGAGCATCGATCAGAGTGACATATATGTGATTTTTACTGTATGAGAATGATTATCATATGATGTCAAATGTGTCAGATTTGCACGAAAGAATCTGATATCGATAGTCAGAACCGAAGACCAGGTAGGTATTTTTTAATTTATATTATTAACTGATTTGTTTGTACCAAATAGTTCGAATCTGGAATGACAGATAGTGTCAGAAACACACCGTAGTGGATTCAGTTTTCATTTTGGTGACTGAGAATGGATGATATTCGAACAGATAGTTTTGACATAGACAGATTAAATCAGTTGTGACAGAATTTGTACTGAAATGTTGGCAGAATTTGTACTGAAATGTCTGAATCGCCAATAAACGAAGATAGAAAGATAGAAATCAGAAAATTTATTACAGAATTTATATAATTCTGACTCGACATGGGGAGTATATTTCGATGAATTTCGTAATGACACCACTGCAATACTTTCCAGATTGTGATATAATATGATTGTGATTGATAGACTGTTCAATCTATATCTATTAGTTTGTACAAGATGACGTACAAACATGACCAGATGACAAAGATCGATGTCAAAGAAATGGTCAGATTGATCAGAATGTTGAAGTAGATTATATTAGATTTTAAATTTTTAATTGAGTTTGTACTTGTGGCAGAATATACTATGAGCTCTCTCATATATTATCCACCGACTGACAGATAGCCAGAGTGTACTATCCAGATATTGAGAGATATCCAGTGCCGAGGCCCTCGAACTACTTGCTTGAAAATTTGCGGAAAATTAAAAATTTTTTTCTTTTTAAAAAGAACTTAATGGCCTCGCTCATAAAATCACTGGTGAAACAAGTTTAATATTTCAAATAATTGCAGCGGAAGAAAATAAAGTTTTGCCAACAACAACGATTTAAAAAATATCCAACAACTGATAAAAATTGTTTGCGAAGAAAATAACAACTGCTGCTCTGAGGTCCTCGGGTGCCACTACTGCCGACCCAAGCTGGCTCACTGGTCCCCGCCCTCGGCCCTGGCCTCATCAGTACCTACAACAATCAAGTCTAGTGAGCCTAAAGACTCAGCATGCATAAATCACAGGTAACGAGTAAAAATCTGAATTTAAAATATGCATGTGATAAAATATCCTGTCCTGAGGCATACTGAAAATAATCTGTACTGAGCAATTATAATACGTGCATAACTGAACTGGAAGTCACTGTAAAAATATTTGCTCCTTGGAGCCTGTACTGAAATATCTGATAAAATTTTCTGTTGAGATTATGTTTTACGCCTGTGGCCACTGCACTAAGCTGAACTGATCGGTAACTGGCTACCGGGGAGGCTGAAACTGATCTGAGCTGGCCGGTCACTGGCGACCGGGTGGTACCATACTGAACTGATCGGTCAATGGCGACCGTATAAAATAACACTCCCACATAGTGAATGAACCACAAGCCATATCGCATAAATCTCAAAAATAATCATTTTCTATTTAATGCACGTAAAATAATTAACTGGCATAATGAAAATTCCTGTAATTTTACCAACTGGATTGGATGGGATCGTTTCCAGGCTCGCTGCAACCTAACTGTGCCATGAAAATTATGCAATAACTTAAACTTGACCAACTATGCAATTTACGTTCAAAAGATGCGACTATGACGCCTAATGACTTCGCATTTAATCATGACTCCGAGCCAACCTGAACCGACACTGAACTGACGTATAGTCATGATTAAAATACGCTGAAAAATCATAAAATAATGTTCCTAAAATGATAGGGTCGAAATCTAGGTGGAATGGAGGCCAAAACACGAAACGCTCTTTCGAGAGTCAATTTGACACATTGCACCGTAAATTCTCGTACGACCTCAAAAATGATCCAAATGACGAACGGTCGAAAACATGACCTTCCTAACTCAATGAGGCACTGTCCAGTCCAAGGCCATGGGCTAAAAGCCAACCAAGAACTCAAACGACGCCTCTGAACAGCAGCATACTTGCTGTCAAAAATACAGCAGCTGCGCACTACAAGACTTGCATTGGTATCGAGACTATCGGCCATTAGGGGAGTGAACCACCGACCAGAGACTCTTACCAACATCCCAAGGAATGATTTGAACCATGGCTAAGGGCCCTAGGCCAGCCACAATCCGCATCACACCAAATCTTAACCGAAGGGTCCAACCGAGAGCAACGTGCATGCGTGTGTAGTGTTTATGCTATGATCGATGTCTTGCGTCGTTCCAGTGGCCATTTGATTGACCATGGCACGATCTAGACATCTAGGAGCATGATATGAACCGTGGCTAAGGGCCATAGGCCAACCAAGATCCACACCAAGCCACAAAAGAAACGAAACCAAAAGCTGCACAAATGAAGAAGCCGAATGGGGAAAGGGGCTGTTTTCACGTTTTGATTAAAAACCGAGGGGCCATGGACCAAGCCACCAAAAGGGCAACTTAGTCACGTCTTAGACATGCTAGGGGAGTGATCCAACCATGGCTAAGAGCCCTTAGGGCAGCCAAGATCAGATCCAACCCCTTGACACAAAAACTGAAATTTCGAAACACAAATCTGCGCCTATGGGAACTTGCTGTCATTCTGAATTTCCAGCAAGCATGGGGCTGGTTTGAATGGACCAAAATGGTCCTAATGCATCCTACTACATGTATACAAGCCGCCTTGGGAGCCTGGAATCGAACCAATCACCTGAAACCACAAAACTCAGAAAAACGTGAAGCTTGTCATGAAAGGGCCGAAATTCTGCATGTGTGTTCCCAAAATATTTTGACATGTATCTCGGTTTTTGCTTGCTAAAACATGATCATGTACTGAAAAATAAATGATAATATGACTTGATTGAGGTTTGAAAGAAATCTAGACATGCCTGGTTTCGTTTCAAAAGAAAACGAAAAGAAGAGACGAGACGGCGCGGAGGAGACGGAGTGGCTTGCTTCTCTACCTTTCTTGGCTCTCGATTTTTCTCCCTTTCTCCCTAGCTGCTATCCACGTTTTTTTCTACTGAAAAGGGGTCTTATTTTCGGTGGAAGTGGAGGGGGGAGTGATGGTTATGAAGGTGAGGAGAAGGGTGCACAAAAATAGGATCATATCAAGACCAAGTCCACTCCCCTTTTGAATTTGAATTTTGAATTGATATCAAATGAGTTGGTGGATGCTTCTAGGAGGTGGTGGCCGAAATTTAGCTTGATTCTAGACTAGGATATGTCCATTTATTTAATTAAATTGTGCTCCCAAAAATCCTAGAATTATCCTACTAATTACATGCAAAGAATTGGTCAAAGTTGGTGAGTTGGAAAATGAATCTTCTAGCACTAAGGGTGGCCGAAAAATGCATGATAAAATAAAGGGAAATGTTGATTATCTAGTCAACTAATAATCCTTGAAAGCCTTACTAATCCTTTAAATAATTTAGTGAGCTAACCCCTTAATTAAGTAACTTAAATGAGCTCATTTCTTAATCACCTCAAACAATTAAATTAAAATCCTCAACTAACTTAAATAATTCCTTAAACTTCTTTTTTTTTTACTTAAATGAACTTACTTGCTAGCTAAATTAACTTCTGAAAATATTTCTCAAATCTTAAATTCTATCTCAAAACTCCAACTCCGGTCCGGCCTCACTGAAAATACTGAAATGCTAAAAATCAAACTGCTGAACTGAAATAATAAATAATTAACTTCAAACAAATGCATTTAAAATAATCATGCAATGAAGTCAATTAAATTTAAAAATCTAGAATTATGCATGGCTTATACGTCTACTGACTTACGGGTTCTACAATCCTTCCCCCCTTAAATAAATTTCGTCCTCGAAATTAGAACTCACCGAATAACTCGGGGTATCTACTTCTCATCTCCGGCTCAGACTCCCACGTAGCTTCCTCCTCTGAATGGTTGAGCCATTTGACTTTGACTCGCTTAACCAACTTGTTCCGAAGTTTCTTCTCCTGTCTGTCTAGGATCTGCACGGGTCTCTCCTCATAAGATAAGTTCGGAGTAAGCTGCAACGGCTCGAAATTCAGCACATGCGAAGGATTTGCCATATACTTCCTCAGCATGGAGACGTGAAAGACATTGTGTACTCCGGCCAGATTTGGCGGAAGAGCCACACGATACGCTAGCATCCCAACTCTGTCGAGGATCTCAAACGGTCCAATGAATCTCGGACTGAGCTTCCCTTTCTTGCCAAATCTCATGACACCCTTCATAGGTGCCACTTTCACGAAGACATGATCGCCCACTGCAAACTCTAACTCTCTCCTCCGCTGATCGGCATAACTCTTCTGTCGGCTCTGAGCAGTCCTCATTCTATCACGGATCTTGACTACTACATCTGCTGCCTGCTGAACAATCTCTGGACCCAACTCTGCTCTCTCTCCTACTTCATCCCAATGAACAGGAGATCTACACTTGCGACCATACAGCGCTTCATACGGAGCCATACCTATAGACGACTGGAAACTGTTGTTATAGGTGAACTCTACCAATGGTAAGTTCGACTCCCAACTCCCAGAGAAATCAATGACGCAAGCACGGAGAAGATCCTCTAAGATCTGAATAACTCGCTCCGACTGTCCATCTGTCTGCGGATGGAAAGCTGTGCTAAACAGCAACTTCGTACCCAAAGTCGAATGCAAACTCTTCCAAAACGAGGAAGTGAATCTGGGATCTCTGTCGGATACGATAGAAACTGGAATACCGTGGAGTCGGACTATCTCTCGGATATAAAGCTCTGCATACTGAACCATGGTGAAAGTCGTCTTAATAGGCAAGAAGTGCGCTGATTTGGTAAGACGATCTACAATCACCCAGATAGCATTCGATCCTCTGGCTGACCTCGGCAATCCGGTCACAAAGTCCATGGTCACATTCTCCCACTTCCACTCGGGAATAGGGAGAGGCTTGAGCAAACCTGCTGGTCTCTGGTGCTCGGCCTTCACTAACTGGCAAGTCAGGCACTCGGATACAAAACGCCTGATGTCCTTCTTCATTCCTGGCCACCAATACAATAGCTGCAGATCTTTGTACATCTTCGTACTCCCAGGGTGAATGGAGTACGGGGACGTATGGGCCTCTGATAAGATGTCTGCTCGGATAGAATCACTGCTAGGAACCCATATCCTATCTCGGTATCTCACAATACCGTCGCTGACTGTATACAAAACACTGCCCTTAGCTTCATCTCTCTTCTTCCACTGTGCCAACTGCTCATCTGCTGCCTGACCGCTGCGAATACGGTCAATAAGAGAGGACTGGATAGTCAAGGTAGATAAACGAGGAACTCTACCTCGAGGGTAAGTCTCAAGATCAAACCTCTGCATCTCGATCTGAAGAGGTTTCTGAATCGTCAAGTGAGCCATCACTGCGACTTTCCTGCTCAAAGCATCCGCAACTACATTAGCTTTACCCGGGTGGTAGCTAATGTCACAATCGTAGTCTTTCACAAGCTCCAACCAACGTCTCTGACGCATGTTCAGCTCCTTCTGCGTAAAGAAATACTTGAGGCTCTTATGGTCGGTAAAGATCTGACACTTCTCCCCATACAGATAGTGCCTCCAAATCTTCAAAGCAAAAACTACGGCCGCTAACTCCAGATCATGGGTGGGGTAGTTCTTCTCGTGGATTTTCAGCTGTCGAGAAGCATACGCTATCACTCTCCCATGCTGCATCAAAACTGCACCTAAACCAAGCTTCGAAGCATCGGTATAAAGGACAAACTCACCAGATCCTGACGGTACAGCCAAAACGGGTGCTGAGATAAGAGCTTGCTTCAAAGTATCGAAGCTCTTCTGACACTCCTCGCTCCACACAAACTTCACATTTTTCTTTGTCAGTGCTGTGAGTGGAACGGCGATAGAGGAGAATCCTTGGATGAATTTTCTGTAATATCCTGCTAGCCCAAGAAAACTGCGGATCTCTGATGCATTTTGAGGCACAACCCAATCTCTGACTGCTACAACTTTCGCCGGGTCTACCTCAATGCCACTGCTAGAAACAATGTGGCCCAAGAACGCCACCTTCTCTAACCAGAATTCGCACTTACTGAACTTTGCGAATAGTTTATGTTTCTGCAATGTCTGCAACACTGTGGTCAGATTCCTGCTGTGCTCCTCCCGACTCTTGGAGTAGACGAGAATGTCATCTATGAACACTATCACAAACTGGTCGAGGTACGGCTGAAATACGCGATTCATTAGATCCATGAAGATCGCTGGCGCATTCGTCAGACCGAACGGCATCACAAGGAACTCGTAGTGACCATAACGAGTCCTGAAAGCTGTCTTCGAGACATCAGCATCTCTCACCCTCAACTGGTGATAACCAGAACGCAGATCTATCTTGGAGAAAATCGAAGCTCCCTGCAACTGGTCAAACAGATCCTCAATCCTCGGCAGTGGGTATTTATTCTTCACTGTAACCCTGTTCAACTCCCGGTAGTCAATGCAAAGCCTCATCGAACCATCCTTCTTTTTCACAAATAAGACTGGCGCGCCCCATGGAGAAAAGCTCGGGCGAATGAACTCCTTGTCGAGAAGTTCCTGGATCTGCTTCTTAAGCTCTGCCATCTCTGTCGGTGCTAGTCGGTATGGCGCTTTGGATATCGGAGTCGTACCTGGCATAAGCTCAATGGAAAACTCCACCTCTCTTTCTGGTGGCATACCAGAGACGTCTTCGGGAAAAACGTCTAAGAAATCTCTAACTATCGGAACATCTGAGGCTGACTGGCTGGGTTTCTCGGGGACAGATAAAAGGGTTGCTAGAAATGCCCGACACCCTCTATGCATGAGCTTCCTAGCCTGAACATAAGGAATAATGCGCGGTAAGGAAAAGTACCTGTCCGGCTCAAATAAGAACTGCTCCATTCCAGGCGGTCGGACAAGAACGGATCTCCGCTGGAAGTCTATCAACACTCTGTTCCTCAATAGCCAGTCCATCCCTAGGATGATGTCAAATTCCGGCATCGGTAGCACAATCAGATCCGCATAAACAAGATTACCGTGCAGCTCAAGGTCTATATCTCGGATAACATTGGTGGCTGCCATCTCCTCGCCTGACGGCAACACTACTGAAAAGGCTGTATCTAGCCCAATGGTCTGGATCTTGAGAAAGTTTGCAAAGACCTCCGAAATAAACGAGTGAGTGGCCCCTGAATCTATCAAGGCCTTGGTAGCGGAACCAGATATAAAAATTCTCCCTGAAAGAGCGGAGCTCTAAGTTGAATCCCACTACAAGATCTAAACTTATAGACATGCAAAGGTCTAGGTTCCTCTAGCTTAATTTCCCCGAAATAAATCTGAGTAGAGCATGCAATCCTATAACAGTTCTAAGTTCAAAATCTAAATCCTGATTCCCAAAATGCGGAAATTCGAAGAATAACTTAAAGTTTAAAGGTACCTGTCAACAACATCGTCTCCGGGTTGGTTTCCGCGGCATGGAGAGCAAAAACTCTGCCTTGGGTAGGCAGATTCCTCTGAGGACACTGCAGCAACATGTGGTCTGGACTGCCACACTTAAAACACTTTCCTGAGCCAGCCATACATGCTCCAGGATGGCGACGTGAGCACCTGGGACAGACTGGGTGCTCCTGAGTCCTCGGGGCTGGGCGTCCCCGCTGCTGCTGCTGCTGCTGGCCTCTGTTCCTGGGCGGTCCATGAAAAGGCCTCTTATTCTGCTACTGATGCTGAAGAGGAGGAGGGCGGTGCGGTGCCTGGACTGGGCGCTTGCCCTGGCGATCCCTCTCGATATCCCGCAGATCCTGCTCTGCGGCTAAGGCCTTGGAGACGGCAACCTCATAAGTAGCAGGGTCAGATACCCTAACATCCCGGCGTAAGATCGGCCGTAAACCCACCAGGAAGTGCATCAGCTTGGCTCTGGCATCATTCGCTATCAGGGGCACAAAGTGACAGCCCCTCTCGAACTTACGGATAAACTCCGTAACCGACATATCCCCCTGTCTCAGGCTCATGAACTCGGTGGTCAGCCTGGTGCGAACCTCCTCAGCAAAATACTTGGAGTAGAAAACCTCCGTAAAGCGGGTCCAAGAAAGTGTAGCCAATGACAGGGCTACCGAAGCTCCTTCCCACCACAAGCGGGCGTCTCCAGTGAACAAGTAGGTGGCACATCGGACTCGGTCTGCGTCCCCCAGCTCCATAAAATCGAAGATCACCTCGAGGGATTTGATCCATCCCTCGGCAACCATGGGGTCAGATGCCCCAGAGAATTCCTTCGGGCGCATCTTCATGAATCGCTCATACACTGCCTCGGGCCCTGTCGGCCTGGCTGCGGCTGCGGCTACGGCTGCGGCATTGCCCCCCGCAAACTGTGCGAAGAACTGTGCCATCCCAGCTAACATCTGGGCACTCATGTCCGGTGGGGGCGGTGGAGGAGGTGGTAGGTCTCCCTCCGGTCTATGCTCCTCTCTGTCCTCTCGACGAGGCTCCACCTCTCTGTTGCGCTCTAAGATGCGTCTAGGGGGCATACTGTTCCAACATAACCCATACGTAACTAACATGCATAATTCCATAATTTATTTTAAATGAACTCTGAAATACTGAAAATCTGGAAGCATGCTGACAAAATAATTCATGCTATAACTGAAATGCTGAACAAAATGCTGAACTAAAAAAAAACTTACAGACCAAAGGCGTGGCTTCGTGAGCTTCTCGCGGTCAGTAGTAGTGAAACCCTATACAGAACCACCGCTCTGATACCAACTGCCGAGGCCCTCGAACTAATTGCTTGAAAATTTGCGGAAAATTAAAATATTTTTTCTTTTTAAAAAGAACTTAATGGCCTCGCTCATAAAATCACTGGTGAAACAAGTTTAATATTTCAAATAATTGCAGCGGAAGAAAATAAAGTTTTGCCAACAACAACGATTTAAAAAATATCCAACAACTGATAAAAATTGTTTGCGAAGAAAATAACAACTGCTGCTCTGAGGTCCTCGGGTGCCACTACTGCCGACCCAAGCTGGCTCACTGGTCCCCGCCCTCGGCCCTGGCCTCATCAGTACCTACAACAATCAAGTCTAGTGAGCCTAAAGACTCAGCATGCATAAATCACAGGTAACGAGTAAAAATCTGAATTTAAAATATGCATGTGATAAAATATCCTGTCCTGAGGCATACTGAAAATAATCTGTACTGAGCAATTATAATACGTGCATAACTGAACTGGAAGTCACTGTAAAAATATTTGCTCCTTGGAGCCTGTACTGAAATATCTGATAAAATTTTCTGTTGAGATTATGTTTTACGCCTGTGGCCACTGCACTAAGCTGAACTGATCGGTAACTGGCTACCGGGGAGGCTGAAACTGATCTGAGCTGGCCGGTCACTGGCGACCGGGTGGTACCATACTGAACTGATCGGTCACTGGCGACCGTATAAAATAACACTCCCACATAGTGAATGAACCACAAGCCATATCGCATAAATCTCAAAAATAATCATTTTCTATTTAATGCACGTAAAATAATTAACTGGCATAATGAAAATTCCTGTAATTTTACCAACTGGATTGGATGGGATCGTTTCCAGGCTCGCTGCAACCTAACTGTGCCATGAAAATTATGCAATAACTTAAACTTGACCAACTATGCAATTTACGTTCAAAAGATGCGACTATGACGCCTAATGACTTCGCATTTAATCATGACTCCGAGCCAACCTGAACCGACACTGAACTGACGTATAGTCATGATTAAAATACGCTGAAAAATCATAAAATAATGTTCCTAAAATGATAGGGTCGAAATCTAGGTGGAATGGAGGCCAAAACACGAAACGCTCTTTCGAGAGTCAATTTGACACATTGCACCGTAAATTCTCGTACGACCTCAAAAATGATCCAAATGACGAACGGTCGAAAACATGACCTTCCTAACTCAATGAGGCACTGTCCAGTCCAAGGCCATGGGCTAAAAGCCAACCAAGAACTCAAACGACGCCTCTGAACAGCAGCATACTTGCTGTCAAAAATACAGCAGCTGCGCACTACAAGACTTGCATTGGTATCGAGACTATCGGCCATTAGGGGAGTGAACCACCGACCAGAGACTCTTACCAACATCCCAAGGAATGATTTGAACCATGGCTAAGGGCCCTAGGCCAGCCACAATCCGCATCACACCAAATCTTAACCGAAGGGTCCAACCGAGAGCAACGTGCATGCGTGTGTAGTGTTTATGCTATGATCGATGTCTTGCGTCGTTCCAGTGGCCATTTGATTGACCATGGCACGATCTAGACATCTAGGAGCATGATATGAACCATGGCTAAGGGCCATAGGCCAACCAAGATCCACACCAAGCCACAAAAGAAACGAAACCAAAAGCTGCACAAATGAAGAAGCCGAATGGGGAAAGGGGCTGTTTTCACGTTTTGATTAAAAACCGAGGGGCCATGGACCAAGCCACCAAAAGGGCAACTTAGTCACGTCTTAGACATGCTAGGGGAGTGATCCAACCATGGCTAAGAGCCCTTAGGGCAGCCAAGATCAGATCCAACCCCTTGACACAAAAACTGAAATTTCGAAACACAAATCTGCGCCTATGGGAACTTGCTGTCATTCTGAATTTCCAGCAAGCATGGGGCTGGTTTGAATGGACCAAAATGGTCCTAATGCATCCTACTACATGTATACAAGCCGCCTTGGGAGCCTGGAATCGAACCAATCACCTGAAACCACAAAACTCAGAAAAACGTGAAGCTTGTCATGAAAGGGCCGAAATTCTGCATGTGTGTTCCCAAAATATTTTGACATGTATCTCGGTTTTTGCTTGCTAAAACATGATCATGTACTGAAAAATAAATGATAATATGACTTGATTGAGGTTTGAAAGAAATCTAGACATGTCTGGTTTCGTTTCGAAAGAAAACGAAAAGAAGAGACGAGACGGCGCGGAGGAGACGGAGTGGCTTGCTTCTCTACCTTTCTTGGCTCTCGATTTTTCTCCCTTTCTCCCTAGCTGCTATCCACGTTTTTTTCTACTGAAAAGGGGTCTTATTTTCGGTGGAAGTGGAGGGGGGAGTGATGGTTATGAAGGTGAGGAGAAGGGTGCACAAAAATAGGATCATATCAAGACCAAGTCCACTCCCCTTTTGAATTTGAATTTTGAATTGATATCAAATGAGTTGGTGGATGCTTCTAGGAGGTGGTGGCCGAAATTTAGCTTGATTCTAGACTAGGATATGTCCATTTATTTAATTAAATTGTGCTCCCAAAAATCCTAGAATTATCCTACTAATTACATGCAAAGAATTGGTCAAAGTTGGTGAGTTGGAAAATGAATCTTCTAGCACTAAGGGTGGCCGAAAAATGCATGATAAAATAAAGGGAAATGTTGATTATCTAGTCAACTAATAATCCTTGAAAGCCTTACTAATCCTTTAAATAATTTAGTGAGCTAACCCCTTAATTAAGTAACTTAAATGAGCTCATTTCTTAATCACCTCAAACAATTAAATTAAAATCCTCAACTAACTTA
Source organism: Primulina tabacum (assembly GCF_025594145.1). Taxonomy (NCBI): domain Eukaryota; kingdom Viridiplantae; phylum Streptophyta; class Magnoliopsida; order Lamiales; family Gesneriaceae; genus Primulina; species Primulina tabacum. The sequence goes on from NC_134564.1 coordinate 20,632,321, forward strand.
AATAATTCCTTAAACTTCTTCTTTTTTTTACTTAAATGAACTTACTTGCTAGCTAAATTAACTTCTGAAAATATTTCTCAAATCTTAAATTCTATCTCAAAACTCCAACTCCGGTCCGGCCTCACTGAAAATACTGAAATGCTAAAAATCAAACTGCTGAACTGAAATAATAAATAATTAACTTCAAACAAATGCATTTAAAATAATCATGCAATGAAGTCAATTAAATTTAAAAATCTAGAATTATGCATGGCTTATACGTCTACTGACTTACGGGTTCTACATCCAGAGAGCTGCAGTGCTGGATGCTAGTACCAGTTGAGATGACATAGTGTCGCTGTGTGAATTATTGTACGATAATAGTTATCAGATAACCAGATGAATAATGAAATAGTTACAGACAATACATTGTACAGTAAGTACTGCAGATTTCTTTGATATAAGAATAATATCTCGGAGATACCTGAGATAGGAGCTGATACGGTCAGAGATATGACAAAGAAAATGTAACTAATTCAGAAGAGAATAAAGATAGCTCAGACCAGACAGACTTAATATGCCAACGTCGGATGATGAGGATTGGTATTTGAAGCCGAAGATTGAGTAAATCCTGGACGGGGATAAACAGCTTTGATAACAGGTGATGATATTGATTTGGTATGAGCTGTTGATTGGTATATACGGATGTTGTATAGCCAGTATTGTAAGATTGATTCTGTCAGAGTTATTTCGAAGGGTATATGCCAGATATTTCTTATGTTATTCAGCCTGACGAAGCCGAACTAGATCAGACTTTAAGTTATTTTGAGCAACCATTGCAAATTCTGGATCGAAAAGAAAAACTGCTCAGAACGAAGACTATTCCGCTAGTGAAAGTCCAGTGGAGTCGTCATGGCATTGAAGAAGCGACTTGGGAGACAGAATCAGAGATGAGACAGAGATATCCCGAGTTATTCCTATGATGAGAGTATTTATTCAGTTTTGATTATATTGCATCTTGTATCTATGATTTGAATTGATTACTTGCGAGTTCGAGGACGAACTCAGATCTAAGAGGGGGAGAAATGTAAGGCTTGAGATTTATTAGTCTTCATTGATGTGATATTCGGAATATATGAGTATGCATGACATGTAATGAGAAGCACTAAATGAGATTATGAAGTGTTGCATGAGATATAGACCGCACCCGGGCCTAAAGAAGGACTGCACCCGCGATGCATGGACAGAAAGTTGAATAGAATTACAGTAGCAACACCGCACCCGCGGTCCTAGAGGCAGCGCACCCGCGGTGCTGCTACAGTAGGGTGAGCGCACCCGCGGTGTAAACCAGAGCGCCCTCGCGGTCGATGGCTCTGCATTTTGGATAGGGCTGCCGAGAGCAGACCGCACCTGCGGTCAAGAAGCCACCGCACCCACGGTGCAACGTGGTTATTGAAAAATAATAACACTTTTCCTTGCCATGCATATATGTTGTATGTGTATTCATTTCCATTCCTTCCAGCAGCTGAGAACCGAGAGAACTTCAGAAATTCCCTCAAGCTTTCTTCATAGTAAACTTTGAGTTTTGAAAGAATTAGCCATCTGATTTTCAATCCGAGTTCATATTTGTGTTCCTTACATCAAAGGCTACAAGAGGATGTAAGTATTGTTCACTTTCAACATGCTTTGAAGTTGAGATGTTGGGGAAATCAGATATTGGTTGTTATTATGTGCTCTTATGATGATTCCAAACGTATATTTGAAAACAGATCGAAGAAATGTTATCGTATGTAATTGTTATGAATTTCCAGCATATATATGTATGAACTTATGCAGAATTTCAGAGTTTGAAGTGTATATGATAGTGGTTATGAGTTATTGATATGGAGTATTGATATTTGAATTGATTTGGTATTACAAGATCACGTCGTTATGCCGTCGAAATATACCGAGAATGAATATTGCTACGTACATGTATTGGTTGAGTTGAATGTTGATCTTGTATCTATTGAACATTGCCATTTCAGATTCATCGTGCCTCACTTCGACTTCGAGACCTCGACATCGATAAAGGTTTAACAAGAAAGGTATAATTCATGTTTTGTTTTGGGAAGACACAACTCAAATGAGATGAGATTCAATTTGAGTTTCCCAACAAAATCACATACTTGTTCTGTTTGTACTTTATATTGATTTATATATATGTACTGAGATAGGAGTATCATTGGTAGATACGCCAATTTTCTAAACGTTCGATGATATCGATGCTTCGGATCAGATTCACTCCGATTGTAGATTTCGATACAGACCAGACCGAAGTTTAGGAATAAGATGTAATGCCACCACGATTGGGAGAGTAGGTGGGAGATCTGTTACATCTTATTCACACCGGGATCCCTAGAGTTAGAGTTGAGTTGAGTCAAGATATGAATTGAATTGAGTTGCGTGCTTATTTTATTTTGGTTTCAGAGATTATGGAACCCATTGTTACTGCATGCTTATTATGATTTAGTTTCATACTTTGAAACCTATTGCTATTGATTTTATGCATGATAGTATGCTTTGTGATTTATATTGTGTATATGCATGTATACATGTTTTATACTAGGATTTATTCTCACCGGAGTATCCGGCTGTTGTCTTGTTTTGTATGTGTGCATGACAACAGGTGGGACAGGATCGGGGTCAAGAAGATGATGAGAGAAGACGAGTTTAGAGTGGTGATTCCGGACTTATTGTAGACTTGGTTTAATACTTGAAATTTAGTAGTTGAACCTTAGACTAGTTTGAATAAGGGTTGTACATTATTGTACTTTTATACTGAGATGTATATTAGTTAAATTCCATTACGTTCCGCACTTACATTTTTAAAAAGAAAATTTTTTAGACCCTGTTTATCTGAATTGATAATTAAATCCCAAAGATGATTAAGAAGATGATTAAGAAGATGATTAGCGTCCGGGTCCCCACAAGTATGGTCTTTAGATTTGAGAAAAATAAACCAAGTAAATCTTGAAAAATCATCTACGACTACCAAGGTGTATTTCATTCCCCCTAAGCTCATGACTGGTATAAGACCAAAGAGATACATGTGCAACAGTTCTAAGCATCGGAATGAAGGTTTACAACCCTTGTTTTTAAAAGAAGATCGTACTTGTTTACCATACTGACATGCTGAGCAAAGTTTTTCTTTTGAAAAATCTATTTTGGGCAAACCAGTTACAAGTTCATGTTTACTCAGATAGGCAATGGTTTTAAAGTTTAAATGGTTTAGTCTCTTATGCCACAACCAGTTTTTAGATGATTTGGAAGCAATAAAACAAACTGGTGCATAAGTTTGATCATTCCAACTGATTTTATATGTGTTTCCATAACGTTTGCCAGTTAGTATGATTTCATCAGTTGAAGTTTTGACTGAACATGAGTTTTTGTCAAAATGTACTGAGAATCCACTGTCGCATAACTGACTGATGCTGATCAAGTTATACTTCAGGTTTTCTACTAATAGAACATCTTTAAAAGTAAAGTTACCATGGATAAGCTTACCCTTACCCACAGTTCTATCTTTGGAATTGTCCCCAAAACTGATATTTGGACCACTGTATTTGATCAGTTGAGATAGCACACTTGCATCTCCTGTCATATGTCGCGAACATCCACTGTCCAAATACCATATTGAGTTCTTGTTTGTACTTGTTACCTGCAGTCACACACATAATATAACTTGGTACCCATATCTATTTGGGTCCTGAACTGATTAGTCTTTTAGGAACCCATACTTGGATTAGTCTAACAAGCTTTCCAGTAGCTGTATTCCAAATGGTTTTTCTCGGCTTTTGTGTGCTTGTGTAGTGTACGAATGATACAATATGTGTTTTAGCTTTATTCAACTGATTGTTCAGTCTATATCTCTTCTGAACTGGCTTGCAGTTATAATAATTGAAATAGACATTCGAATAGTTTTTGTAAAATCTCTTTGATGACTGACTTTGTGAATCAGTTGAGAATTTTTTACTATAACCAATCCCATATCTTCTAGCCTTGTTCATATTCTCAGTAGGTTGCTCTATCAGTTTACTGGGCTCAATTTGTTCTTGTACCACTGCTGATTTGACAAAGTGAATGTATTTCCCTTTGTCTATTGTTAGCTTTGGTTGAGTATCATTTGGATACATTTCTCCTTGAGTGTTGAACCCTAAACCAGTTTTATCAGAAACTGATTTTTGTGAAATCTGCATTTCATTTAGTGCAGTAGATGATTTGTTCCAATACTGAATAAGCTCAGTCTGTTTTGAGTTTTCAAGCATCAACTTCTGTATTAATGACTGATTTTTGTTTCTTTCTGCTTTTAACTCAGCAATTTCCCTTTTTAGACTCAACCCATCGACTTATTCATCAGTTTTGGTTTTATTGTCTGTGGGATCAGTTTGCTTTGCTTTGATTTCTTCAAATGATGATGCAAGCTTTTGATACTCATTTACCATGTCATGTAGTGTTAGAATGAGTTCTTCTCGTGTGAAATCAGTTGAGCTGAAATCAAATACCTGTTGGCTAGATGATTCTTCTGCTGCATCATTAGCCATCAAGCACTTTACTTCCTCATCATCACTTGAACTGCATGAGCTTTCTGGTTCCGACTCTTCACTGTCAGTTTCTGCCCATTTAGATTTGCTTTCTTCAGCTAAGAGTACCTCATGTTTCTTTCTGAAGACCTTCTTATCTTCCTTGGGTCTTCTTATGCATTCATATGATTTCTATCTTCTGTCAGTTGAGCCTTGACTGTCCTTCTTGGGTTTAGGACAATCAGCAATGAAGTGACCTGATTTGCCACAGTTATAGCAGGCATTTGGTTCATCTTTGGAATTGTTCCTTTGGTATGGCTTCTGGAAGTTCCCTCGATTCTTTCTCATGAACCTTCCGAATTTTTTGATGAATAATGACATAGCATCATTACTCAACTGATCAGCAGATCTTTCGACTAAACTGATTTGTTCAGTTCTTACAGCAGCTAGAGCAGTTGTGGCTGCAGAGGTAGATGGTTATCCTTCTCTGGTCTGCAGCTCAAACTCATAAGCCTTTAAATCAGCAAACAAATCATGAAGTTCAATCTGATTCAGATCTTTGGACTCCCTCATTGCCATGGTCTTGACATCTCATTCCTTGGGAAGACCTCTCATTACTTTTAGTACAGTTTCTTTATTGGTATACACTTTTCCAAGTGCATTTAACTCATTGATGATACTGCTTACGCTTTCATCATACTCGTGCATTGATTCTCCTGCTTTCATTTTGATGTTATCAAACTTTTGAACAGCAACAGAAAGTTTATTTTCTTTGGTTTGATCATTTCCTTCACACAGCTGGATCAGCTTTTCCCAAATTTCTTTGGCTGTTTTACACATCTTTATTTTGCTGAAAGTTACTTTGTCCAGCGTTTTGTACAGAATGTCTTTAGCCACATTGTCAAGATTTGCTTTTCTTTTGTCTTCATTTGTCCATTCATCTCTGGGCTTTTCTATTCTTTGTGGTGCCCCTTCTGTTATGGCAACTGCTGTATTTGCTTTTAGAATCTTCATGGGTCCATCAGTTATGACATACCACATGTCATCATCTTGTGCAGCCAAATGAGCCTGCATTCTGATTTTCCAATCATCAAATTCTTTTCTGGAGAACATGGGAATTTTGTTGAATGAAGTCATGCTGGCAAGTTTTTAGATCAAAAGTATTGAAGAACAAGATTCAACCGCTCTGATACCACTTGATAGGATCGATTAACGTATCAAGAGTGTTTAGAAGGGGGGGTTGAATAAACACTCACAATTAAAACTGATCTTTTCGAATTATGAGTTTAGTTTGGTGACAAACTGATTCTCGGAATCTTATTGGTCAATGACAATCAGTTAAACTAAAGTAGTTGCGGAAAATAACTGACTGAAAGATAGAATACGAAACTGAAATAAAATAGGCAAGGGCTGTTTCTGGATATTCGGAGAATTTAATTACTCCTACGTCATCCCTTCTATCTCAAGGATAGGATATCCACTAAAAGACTTTGATCAAATACAAGAATTGTACTGACCCACTTCAGTTTGGACTTAACACTGCCAAAAACTGAAACTCTTAGTATTACAGAATGTTCTCAGTGCGTAACTGATCTTAGCACTATCGAATTTCAACGATTATTACAACTTGCTAATGAGCTCAAATTGTAGCCTTAACTGCTACGAATATATCTAGTAAGATTGAGCTGAGATTTTGACAGAGTGACAGCAAGCTTTTTGAATAGTGTTGACTCTCTTTTCTTCAACTGTTCTTCTGTCATATTTATAAGCTTTTTTTCTCCAACGGTAACTTGAGATGAATTTGAATCTTTGTATCCGTTGATTTCTACTTGATTATTCCTTGGACATTGTTTGCTTCATTTATTGTGATGCGGCGTCTTAATTGCTTTCGCCAAAATGCATTTTTCTAAGCTGTATTGATTGAAGTGCGGCGTTGCAATCTTCTATGTCTCTTGACGGTTGATTGTTCTTTTCCGAGATATGTTCAGTTGAAGGGTGCTTAGCATACGGCTGAATATATCAACTGATCAGTTTCCAACTAATCAGTCAGTTGATTTCAGTTATTAAGTCCAGTTGCTGAGTTCAGTTTACTCGATCAGTTGGTTCGTATTTTCAGTTGATTCATATTTTGTCAAACACCGGAATTTAGTTTCCAACATAAGTTTTGAAACGGTCTTGAGTTTACATCTAAGAAATGCTTAATATTATTTTTTCAGGTGTTTTAATGAGTTTGGTAGGCTTCGGGTCGAAATTTCGAGGTCCAGAGGTAAAACAGTGAATTAGGGTTTCCTGGGGAAAAATTGTCATTTTGCACCCGTATCAAGTTTTTAGTCCTTGTAGCTCCCTAAACACGATTTTGACATGTTATAAATGTTTATGTTATCATGTATATGACTTTTTATGAAATTATGAATAATACGTTGCATGCTTGATTTTAAGAAAAAGTACATATATGCATTATTTTTATAAGTGATGAAAATGATGACACGTTTTGAAGGAAGAGTGGTTGTGAATAATATGTATATGTATACGATGAGCTGTAATGCCAAGGCTCAGTGGAAGGGTAATATTGTCGTTGATGTCCTTGCTGTCAGGTACCATGGTTATACGTAGATGGATCCATACGATAGAGTTGATATGAAAGTCACAACTAATGAATGAAATTCAATTAAAAGAGACGTACACATATACGATGATATGTTGAGACATGCTTGACACTCATGCTTTATTATGTTTACGTTTATGCTTTAATGATCATGAAATGTATTTTTATTACCGCACTTTTCACTGTTGCCTGCTATGTATATGTACTTACTATAACGTTACAGGTGTGTTGTCTTTAAACTCATTAGGTGTAAATGATGCAGGTGAGAATATTGATTAGGAGATTGGAGGTGCCGGAGACTGAGTAGGCAGAGTTGGATGTGTGCACGTGAACCTGAGGACTGTATTTCCGCACATAATGTTTTGAGATAGGAGCGATTTTGGATATTTACATACTATTTCAGTTTACTATATTGTTGGTTATCATGAGTTTCACATGATTCATATTTGATTTATTTTTAAAACGTAAGCTTGGGGATGACGATTTGTCATGAATTTTTAACTGCATTATTAAAACCTGTTAGTTGATCACTAGTATTTTAAAAATGTGAATTTTCAGCAGTATTGCATGCATGCATTTAAATATAATTTTCGAGTGTTAGCTTTTAAAACAGAAAAATAAAATTTCTAGTAGAAGTTTAGTAGGTGTTTCATCGTGCTTCTTTCTAGATGATTTCTTGTCATCCTTAGATCTTTTCTATGCTCAAAGGGCTTCTTTTTCTTCTCAACTTATCTCTTGATGTCCTTATTTGTCTTGGGACAGTCAGCTATGAAATTAACAGTTTGTCACAGTTGTAGCACGCATTCAGTTCATCCTTGGACTCATTCATGTGATAATGCTTCAGGAATGATCCTTGGTTCTTCTTCATGAACCTTCCAAATTTTCTAACAAACAATGACATCGTGTCATTTCTCAGCTGTTCAACTGTCTTCTCAGCTAAAGTTGTTTGCTCCAGTTTCATAGCACTGATGGTAGTTGTGACTGGTAGAACATATGGTTCGCCTTCTCTTGTTTGCATTTCGAATTCATATGATTTTAATTCAGCAAACAGGTCATGAAATTCCACCTTGTTTAGATCTTTTGATTCTCTCATGGCCATTGTTTTGACATCCCACTCCTTGGGAAGACCATGCATTACTTTTAGTGCAATTTCTTAGTTTGAATACATTTTTTCCCGTGCATTCAGTTCATTAACAATGCTGCTTACTCGTTAATAAAATTAGGTCATTGACTTACCATATTTCATTATGATGCTATCAAATTTCTGCACAGCAACTGAAAGCTTATTTTCCTTAGTTTGCTCATTGCCTTCGGCTAGCTGAATCAGTTTCTCCCAAATTCTTTGGCAGATTTTCACATCTTTATTTTGCTGAAGGTGTTCTTGTCCAGCATTTAGAAATGGGGTTTAATAAACACTTTAGGTTTTTTGAATTATTTTTCAAATGTGAGTCAGTTCTTTGAGGAATTGATCTCGAAATCTTGTATGTCACAGTTCTTTGAGGAATTGATCTCGAAATCTCGTATGTCATAGTTCTTTGAGGAACTGATCTCGAAATCTTGTATTTCAATATCGATCAGTTAACTAAAATAGTGTGAAAATAAACTGAAGGATAAATTTGAATTGTTTGGGTAGGGTACTGTAATGACTGAAAGTAAGAAGAAATGAACACGAAGATTTTTATGGATGTTTAGAGACTTCAATGCTCCTACATCAACTCTACTATCTCAAAGACAAGTTTTCATTAAAAGACTTTGATAGTACAATAAAATGTATTAACCCACTTCATTTTGGACTTAAATAATGTCAAACTGAAACTATTAGTTTTTCTTACAATTATCAGTTGATAACTGAATAGCTCAAATGGTAGCTTGATTGCTCAGTGAAGTGTGAGCTAAAGATTGCAATTTTAAAACTAGATGTATGCTTGAAAATGAATCGCAATTGGCTTGAAAACTGATTGTTCTCGTTGTTATTGTTTTCGTACTTGTAAGGTCTAGGAAATTCGAACTACGTAACCCGACTGCATGCAATCTAGGATTTTATAAAAATATGTGTTTAATTATTTTTATGCATTTAATGCATGAATGTTGCATGGTTGGGTGTTGTTGCGTGGGTATTTTAAAGCTACATGCATTAGGGTTTTAAGTTGCATTTCGCACTCGAACGGTTAATGGAGACTGAAGATAATCAGGAAAAATATTTTTATTGAATAATTAATTTTAATTATTTAATATGAGGTGTTTTAAGTATGATTTTTGAAAATGGGCCTTGGTTGGATATTTTTACTCTCCGGGTTATATTTTTAACTGGTACGCATATTTTATCGATTCGAAGGACTTTTCGAGGGTTCGGGAAATATTTTCAAAAAGATACCTAAACAAAATATTTTTCGAGAGTGTTATTGGGCTTGATGGGTTTATTTTATTGTTTAATGGGCCCAAAACCATTTCTGTCCATTTAAATTTTAATTAAGGCCCATTTATGCTAAAGTTTTCTACTTAAACCCATCATTAAACAAACCCTAAACCTAAATTTCCCCTAGCAGCCATCCCCTGCCCTTCCAACAGCAGCCTCCCCTCATTTTCAGCAACAAAGCCGTTCGCTCCCTTGATTTTCAAAGAAAGCTCCTTCCCTGCTTCTCTGGTGCAAGCCCTACGCGTGAATCTTCAAGTTTTTGAGCACGTAAATGTTAAGGCATGCCATGTATCTTCTTTTTCTCATCATTCATGCTGTATATATGTTGATATGTGTTTCATGTATGAATATGGTTCGGTCCTTGCATGTTAAACGTTTTTTACTTCGGTTTGTCATGAACTACGTACGTTTATGTATATATCTCATGTTTTCTTGAATTATTTGCAAGGGCCTGCTATGGATAACGTTTGTGAGGCTGTTCACTTCAAGGGCAGAATTCTGCTATGGGTCGAGAGTTGTGAGGACCGATGGATTTATTGATGGTTCTTAGGCTCGGGTATGGTGAGGTCGAAGGTTTTTGGTGTGGCGCCATGCATGGCTCGATTCCAGCCAAGAAATTGACCCTATTGGATCTATGATAGGGCTGGGTTGTGGCCATGAACATCTGGTCGTGATCTAGGAGTCGGTCGAAGGAGTTAGGTTTATTGGTGGCTCGGTTGTCTTGTTGCAGTGATGTATCGGGAGGTAATGCACGAGGCTGATGCTTTGGGCAGCTTGGTGAAAGAGAAGAGGAAAGCTTTAATGAAGTGGGCATCTCGGCTTCCTGTACTTCTTTGGGAGAAGTCATTAGTTGTTCTTGAAATGCGGTCGGTTTATCATCAGTAATAGGGTCCTTTGGAGAAACCGACGGCTCTTGAAATGTTTCAGCTGCATCAAAATCAGATAAAAACTGCTCTGCCTCAACACAAAAAGAACTGGAGCTTTGAATCAGCCGGAGGCTGTGGGGCAGATGCAACATTGTCAGATACCGGTGGAGAAACAGCTAAGAGAGCTGAAAATTCCTGATGGATTTGTTTTTCGGCACTGGAAGGGTCCTCTGGCATGATGGGTTCAAAAGATGGTTGAGCAGTCTCTTCATGAATTGGTTGATCGGTTTCAGGAGGGGCTCCAGGTGATGAGGACTTAGAATTTGTACCGGATGAATGGTCTTGAACTGCAGATGAGTCGGGAGGAATAGATGAGGAAACCTTCTGTGTAGGGATGGCCTGAGACTGTTCGGAGCTCAGATCTTCATTAGTTTTCATCACAGAATCGAATTTTCCCTGTTCTGTGGCAGCTGGAAGATTGAGATCCTGTCTCATTTGAGTGACTCCCAGAGCGAGTGACCGAGCGTCCATCTCAAGTTGAAAAATAACTGCTGAATCATCCTTGGCCGTCGGATTGAAAGGAGCAAAATTGTTTCTTTTCAACTGTATGATGATTCGAAGAGTACTTTCCTTCATTTAAATTCCAGAAAATCTCGTCGATGAAGAGCGATTTGAATATCAGCCGTTTCTGCCCATTCCAAAATGGACCGTTCAAAGTTAGCGGCTGCCTTTATTTTGCCGGTTTGAAGTAGCGAGTCAAAAGTTACAGCAGTCCGATACTTAACCCATTTATCAAACATCTTTATCTTCTGCTGGACAGCCTCATTTACACGTTCGCTTGCAAGTACTATGCCCGTATGAACTGCATTGTTTTGTGGTGGATTTTCAACCATCACCTGTTTGTCCTTATCGGAGGAGAGAATAAGTTGAATTCCAGAGTAGGAGGACTTAATCTCTGTGTCTGTAATTTGAATCCCTTTCAACTTAGTGATTGAGATTGCAGGGATTGGGGCAAGAACGAGTGGTGCGTAAAGATGCTTGACAAGTTTGATCTTTGTTGGTTGTGCAGTTCGCTTTTTCATAAAGACTTGAGCAACTGGAACGTCATCTTTGGATTCATCATCGGAGCTTGTTTTGAGAACCAGCTTCCTCTTGGTTGCCTTGGTGGTTGAAGCGGTTATGAATGATTTCTTTTTTTTCACGAATTCTTCTCCGGTTTCAGTCTTGATGGAGACTATCACCTCATCTGTCGGCTGGTTCTTTTTGATAAAATTTTCAACCGATACCCACGTGAAGAGCTTAGTTTTGCCAACTTCAATGATATCAACTGGTTGTACCCCAGCATCAATCAGCATATGGCATATTTGTACCGCAAAACCTTGTGATTGATTTTCTTTGTTGATCATGGCCACCAAAATTCTGAAGAGAACATCAGACCAGTTTACTCGCAATTCGGATGAGATAGTGGCCATTACAAAGAATTTCTCCAAGGTTATTTTATCATAGGCCCCAGCCTTGGAAAGAAGTCATTTTGCCACAATGTCAACCAACAAGCGGAATTCAATCTTCAAATCGCGCTTTTGGTATGTTGGGTGAGAGATAGGAGACTTTGTGAGTGAGAAATTTCTTCGCCAAAGATCAATATTCCCTACGGGTAGTGTAGAGAAGTCAGTGATACCATCAGTGTGTAGGCTAAACAATTCAGCAAACATCTTCTGTGTGAAGGTGAGGTTTTTGTTTTGAACATAACAAATGATTTCCGTTCTTCATGTGGGCAGAGTCAAAGAACTCTTTCAATAACGTATCGGAGTAACTGTAGCTGCAACCCAGAAATGCTCGAAGCCCAGATTGTTCGAACGTTCGGAACATAGCTTTCATGAACTTGTTGGGTATGGCAAAGATGGACCCAAAGTTTACAGCAACTGTGTTTTGAGCAATTGAGGCAGCAATTTCTTCAATTTGCAAAGAGGGTTGAGTTTTTGCACCTGTGGAATGAGCTCAGACGAGATATCACAATAAGAACGATGATGTAAGTGTATGTATGTATGTCTGGTTCAAAAATGCACCAGACAGTCCACGTAGAGGACTGTTAGTGGAGGGTTTTTCTAAAATTTTGAAAAAATATGGACGTTGGTAAAATGAGTATTTTCGAATTTCAAAGAGTTAGCCGTCACATCAGACTGAAGCAGTCGAAAAATTGGAGTAATGTTTACGAAAATGACGTGGAGGTATTGTGTCCACAGAATTTGAACCGGATAAGTAATATGATTAGGAAGGAGCCGATTAGAGAATATATTAATTATTCTTAACCACTGTTCCCCCTAAATAAATGCATAAATGACAATTTTGGAAAATGAATCGTCGGTTGCTTAACACAGAACGCTTCACATTCCCCGCTGCAGTCATGATTACATATACTTCGGCACTTGGTTTTTTATTTATAGATACAGGCAGAGAGGTTAGCGATATAGTAACTTTGAAACACATAAGCGAATCAGATAAGAAGAATGGAGAAAATAACAGTCCAGACTTAGCGGAGGAGTTTATGAAGGCAGCGGTGGCTTCTCGCAAATCAGCTATGGAGGACAAGGTGTTGGAGAAGAGCTGGCCGTTTGGACTAAGGTCCAAAAACTCCAGTCCGTTCTTGAGGGCGGACTAGGTGCTACCTCCAGCGAGATGGCAGCTCTGAGGAAATATCGACGAAGTCTTCGCATTGCCGATAATGCTGACGTCTTTTCTGATGACGACATTTATCTCCTCATGATCTATAAGGAGCGGAGCACTCTGAGGAGGATTGCCATCTCAGAGGAGTTTTTACGTACCTCCACTGGAGGGCTGACCGGCTGGTTGGCACTCTGGAGGGGGTACGTTGATGAAGAAATTAAGAATGTACTGCCCCACCTTTTTTAATAACTTAATGAAATGACTTATTTTGTATTACCAACCGTCTCTTACTCTTTTTTTTATTTCCTTCAAAGTAAAACTGAGCATACACAAGAAATATCCTTATCACGATAAGTCAATCAAACCAAGCGTATTACGAAAATGAGAGAACTTAGCCTCGGGTAGTGGTTTTGTGAAAATATCGGCTGTCTGTTGATCCGTATGAACATATTCCAGCCGTATTTCTTTTTTCAAGACATGTTCTCGGATGAAATGGTGTTTGATATCAATGTGTTTGGTCCGGGAGTGCATGACAGGGTTGTATGTGATAGCTATTGCGCTAGTGTTGTCGCAGAATATAGGAGATTCAGTAGCTTGAATTCCATAATATTTTAATTGCTGTTGTATCCATAGCATCTGAGCGCAACAATTTACAGCCGCTAAGTATTCAGCTTTAGCAGTTGATGTAGCAATTGACGTTTGTTTCTTGCTGGCCCATGATATTAGTCGATCACGCAAAAATTGACATGAACCGCTCGTGCTTTTTCGATCAATCTTGCATCCAGCATAATCTGCGTCTGAATAACCTACAAGATTAAAACTTGAATCTTTGGGATACCAAAGACCCACATTAGCAGTACCTTTCAAATATGTAAGTATACGTTTAGAAGCGGTAAAATGAGATTGCATAGGCTTAGCTTGAAACCGTGCACATAGACATACAGCAAACATAATATCCGGTCGGCTTGCGGTCAAATATAATAAGGAACCAATTAACCCTCTGTACATTTTCGCATCCACAGAGATTTCCCCTTTGTCTTTGTCCAGTTTGATTGAAGAGCTCATTAGGGTGGTAGCTTGGGAGCAATTTTTAATGCCGAATTTCTTTAGCATATCTCGAGTGTATTTGGCTTGATTAATGAATATACCATTTTCTGACTGCTTGACTTGCAGCCCTAAAAAGTAATTCAATTACCCCATCGTACTCATTTCAAACTGTTCTTGCATCATCTTGGAGAATCTTTCACATAGCTTAGGGTTAGTTGATCAAAAAATGATATCGTCTACATATATTTGAACAAAAAGTGAATGATCATTTTTTGAGAATTTAAACATGGTTTTATCGATCATTCCAATAGAAAAACCATGTTCAATCAAGAATTTGGTTAGAGTATCATACCATGCACTCGGGGGGCCTGCTTCAGTCCATATAGAGCTTTGTTCAGTTTGTAAACATGATCAGGGAAAGCGTGATTAACAAAACCGGGTGGTTGTTCTACATGAACTTCCTCATTTAACAAACCATTCAAGAATGCATATTTGACATCCATTTGATATACTTTGAAATCCTTAAATGCTGCAAAACTAGAAATATTCTAATAGCTTCTAACCTAGCAACGGGAGCAAATGATTAATCAAAATCTATTCCTTCCTCCTGTCTATAACCTTGAGCTACTAGTCGAGCCTTGTTTCTAATGATTAAGCCACTTTCATTCATCTTGTTTCTATAAACCCACCTAGTTCCAATTACATGAGTATTATTAGGTTGAGGGACTAAATGCCAAACTCTATTTCTTTCAAACTGATTAAGTTCTTCTTGCATAGCCTCTATCAAGTTTGTGTCTAGCAATGCATCATCAGTCTTCTTAATTTCTAACTGGGAGACAAAAGCAGCATGCATAAATTCATTTATCATTTGATTTCTTGTTCTAAGAGGAGCAGTAGGGTTACCGATGACCAGCTCAAGTGGATGATCCTTTTTCCACCGGAGACACGGTCCATATGGATTTGGCTCAGTTGGTTGATTAGTGTCTTCTTCTTATTCCGGTGCTTCTTCTTCCATTTGTGCATTCGGCGGCGGTTGATGATTGTCTTCCGGTTCATTCATCTCTTGACTTTGTTCTTGTCTGGTTGGATTTTCTTTGGAGATGATTTCACCTGTTCTTCTTAGATCTATCTCATCATCACTGCTAGCTTCAAGGTTAGCAGCTTCAAGATTATTTATTAAATCATGCATGATACTATTACTATAATCATGACATATAGATGATTCATCAAACACAACATGTATGGATTCTTCAACAGTGAGAGTTTTTTGATTGTAAACTCTGTATGCTTTGCTCACTGCTGAATATCCCAGAAATATGTCATTTTCAGCTTTTGCATCAAATGCAGTAAGATGTGCCTTACCATTTATATGAATGAAACACTTACAACCAAATATGCGAAAATATCCGACTTCAGGCTGTTTGCCGGTCCAGATTTCATATGGAGTCTTTTCATGATTCTTATTGATCATGGACCGGTTTTGAGTATAACAAGCTGTGTTGATAGCTTCAGCCCAAAATCGTTGTGAGATACTTGATTCAGCTAGCATGGTTCTAGCTGCTTCTTTCAGTGTGCGGTTTCTTCTTTCAGCCACTCTGTTTTGTTGAGGAGATCTTGCAGTTGACAACTCATGCTTTATGCCATGATCTTCAAGATAAGATGACATGTATTGGTTCAGAAATTCAGTTCCTCTGTTACTCCTGATTCTGTCAATTGCTACCCATTTCTCGTTTTGAAGTCTTTTGAGCAGCTTGATTAATTGACCAGCGGTTTGATCTTTGGAGCTTAGGAAAGATACCCATGTAAATCTGGAGAAATCATCAATTACCACAAGGGTGTATTTCCTTCCCCCTAAGCTCATTACCGGTATAGGTCCAAACAAATCCATATGAAGAAGTTCCAGACACCTTGCTGATGAGTTTCTTCCCTTGTTTTTGAATGTTGAGCGGACCTGTTTACCTAGTTGACACGCATTACATATTCTATCTTTGGTAAAGTAAATGTTAGGCAATCCAGATACCAAATTAAGCTTACTAATAGTAGCAATGGATTTGAAATTTAGATGATTAAGACGCTTATGCCAAAGCCTTCCATTTAATGCGACGAAACAAGTAGGTGCACTGAGACATTCATCATTCCATTTAACTTTGTATGTATTTTGCTCTCTGTGACCAGTTAACATGATATTACCTGCGGTGGTTTTGACAGTGCATATATGTTTTTGAAATTACACGATGTAACCATTGTCACAAAACTAACTTATGTTTATCAGGTTATAACACATATTTTCCACAAGAAGTACATCTCTAATAATAATTTTGTCGTGGATAATCTTACCTTTACCCACAGCTTTACCTTTAGAATTGTCACCAAAGGTGATTGTCGGTCCTCTGAAGTTGACTACTTCTGATAAAAGATCTTTATTTCCAGTCATGTGTCTAGAGCATCCGCTATCCAGAAACCAGGTTGATTCTCCCAAGTTCTTCTTCTTTAATACCTGAAATTATTGAAATAAGAAATTGGTACCCTTTTCTATTTGGGTCCTGAATTGATTAGACCCTTAGAAATCCACACCTGAATTATCCTAAAGGATTTTTCATGGCGTGTCCCAAGGTGAGCATGATTAGGTGCATAATCAGATGGTGTGTGCGATACATGTTGTTTCGGCCTTTGGTCACTGTCAGTCAATCTGTACCTCTTTTGAACAGGTCGGCTGTTGTAGTAACGGTTAGGTCTAGTTTTTGAGTGATATCCAGTTGAACTTGACCTTCTGTGAGAACCGCTGTGAACGGTTGAATTTGGCCTGGGTTTGCGCCAATACCGATTGGATTTATCACTCTGAACTTCGACATAACCCAAACCACGCCGCCTACCATTGTTCTCAAGATTCACATTTTGAGTTCCCTGAACTTCAGGCTTATCATGTTCATATACCGTACTAGATCTGACAAATTTAATTGATTTTAAATGTCTTTCTCTAGTAACGGTTGAGTTGAAGCTTCTGAGGTGTTGCATTCATTTATGCTATAACCTAGCCCGGTTCTGTCTCCGGCTGGTTTTTGCATTTCGTGCATCCTATTAAGAGAAGCAGAGGACTTGTTCCATGTGTTGACAGTATTCATCAACCATTTGTTTTCTTTTAACGTGGCATGGAACAATCTTCGCAGATCATCATTCTTGGTCGCTAGCAGACTTAATTTTACTTTTAAGCTGTCAACCTCTTTTTGCTGCGAGCAGTTACAGAGAGTCAACTTGCTTTTCAAGTCTTGTTTTTCGGCTTTGGCTTCATCGAATTACTGTGATAGTCCTTTAAACTCATTTACCATGTCGTGTAGTGCAGTGACAAGATCTTCTCGTGTAAATTCTTCAAAGTTAAAATCAAATACCATCTCATCTGTAGATTCTTGATCTTCTTTGGCCATGAGACATTCTACTGTCTCATCTTTTCTTTCACTTGTAGATTCTTCAGAGATGGATTTCTCTGATTCTGATTCAGCCCACTTGCTTTTGTCTTCTTCTGCAACTAAAACTCGCTAATTCTTCTTTTTGATGAATTTCTTGTTGTCTTTAGACCTTCTTCTGTCACCCTTTTTCTTTTCGTCCTTCCTTGGCCTATTGCAATTTGTGGACTCTTCGACCGAAAGATTCACTGAGGTAGCTGCCAATGCCTTTGTTTGATTAGATGTGGATGGTTCTTCTTCAGTTCGTATTCCAAGCTCAAACTCATATGCTTTGAGATCAGCAAATAGATCATGAAGTTCTAGTTTGTTTAGATCTTTGGATTCTCGCATTGCTATAGTCTTCACATCCCATTCTCCTGGAAGAGCTCGCATGACCTTCAAAGCAATTTCTCTGTTAGAATATTCTTTTCCAAGTGAAATGAGCTCGATGATGATACTGCTGAACCGCTCATCAAATTCTGCAAGAGTTTCTCCTGGCTTCACCTTTGCGTTATCAAACTTTCGAATAGCCACGGTCAGCTTGTTTTCCTTAGTCTGATCATTCCCTTCGCATAGTTGAGTAAGTTTCTCCCATATCTCCTTCGCGGTGGTGCATGTCTTGATTTTGGCGAACATGTTCTTATCCAATGTCTTATAGAGGATATCTTTTGCAACGTTATCAAGATTTGCTTTCTTTTTATCCTCAGCCATTCATTCAGATTTTTGCTTTTCTATCATTTGAGGAGCACCTTCGGTTGTGGCGATGGCTGTGGTTACTTTCATGATTTTCATTGGCCCGTCAGTGATTACAAACCACATATCGTTATCCTGAGCTGCTAGATGTGCCTGCATGCGAATTTTCCAATCATCATAATCTTCTTTAGAGAACATGGGAATTTTGTTGAAAGATGCCATGAGTATTTAAGCGATGTCAATGTTTGATAAAAACCCCGCTCTGATACCACTTGTTGGGATCGGGAAAAAGTTTAGAGGGGGGTGAATGAACTCTTTCAAATTTTCTTGTTTTAAAATTTGTTTTCAACCGTTTTCAGGCGGTTGAAAAATTCTTTCTCAAACGGTCGAAAACGTGAACCACTAATAAGTGCGGAAAACGGTTCACAGTTCTCGGATGACAGTTCACACACTATAGCAAACTTGACAACAAAATGCGGTTGAAAAATATGAAATTTACGAGAAGTAAATGACACAGAATTTTTATGGATGTTCGGAGATTGAATACTCCTACGTCACCCCTTATTCCTCTTTCAGGAAGGATTTCACTAAAAGATTTTGACTTTACAAAATATTTACAACAGCCCACTCCAACCAGGACTTATCACACTGCCTGTATTGGAACTCTTAGTGATTACTTTACACTTCTGGATATTAAGAACACTTAGTTCACCAGACACCACGACTTAATCAAATAACCAACAGGTTACTGATATGTAAAAGTGATTTTGTTTGAGTAGCACAAAAATGATCCTGAGATGATCGAATGTATTTCTGTTCAAGGCGTGCTGATAGAGTGAAGAGAATGTATGAATCTTTTTAGCGCTCTGAGATCTTCAAGTATGCAAGCTAAAAGTTTTTCAGCTGTGAGAGAGATTAGTAATGCTTGCTTGTCTCTGACTTGCATTCTTCTCTGTTGATATAGCCGAATGACTTAACGGTCGGGAAGGACAATTAACGTAAACCTGATCCTCCTGAATAGATGTGTCGCTGTCGCCTTAATGAGCATTTATTGATGCATTTAAATGTTCTTTTTGCTCAGCGTAAGTCTGAAGTGCTTTTCCTTGAGGATTTCCTTTTAAGGCAACTGTTCTCTTAGCATCAGAACTTGAAGTCTATCCATGATTTTTCTTTCTGGGATAGAAAATTAAATGCACATCATTCTTGGAATTGATGAGGGTATGCGTTGACTTCAAGATGGTATAATGCTTGTGAATGCAATAAACCGGTCAGGGAATGTCTTTGAGAAATAAATTGTTCTTTAATGATCCGGTTCTCACTTTTCCAGTATTCTTGAAGGATCAGCGGTTGAATACCAGCGGTTGATAATCCTTTAGGCTTTCGTCGGTTGAGCTGTGTTGATTCTAGCCGCAGCTGATTTCGAGCTGTCTCGATTTTGTCATTTACCAAAATTCTTTCATTTCTTAACAGGATGTCACCATATAGGTTAGTTTTTGGTAAGCATTGTCATTTACCGGTTGAACTTGAACATAAAGCTTATTGGACAATTAAAGCATTTAATATTAATTTAGATGACGCAGCTAAATTAAGAAAATTGCAATTAAATGAACTTGAAAAATTAAGAAATGATGCATATGAAAATTCAAAGATTTATAAAGATAAAACTAAAGCCTTTAATGATAAAAATATTATGAGAAAGTCAATTGAAATTGGACAAAAAATTTTACTTTGTAATTCTCGTTTGCATTTATTTCCAGGAAAACTAAGATCGAGGTGGTCAGGACCATTTATAGTTAAATTTTTTTATTCTCATGGTGTTGTTGATATTGAAAACCCTAAAAATAATGTTGTGTTTAAAGTTAAAAGTCAAAGATTTAAGCCTTTTATAGAAAATGAAATTCTTAATGATGAGTATATGCCTTTGTATGATCCACAATAGTTGTTTGATATTTTCATTCTGTTTTTGCAGATTCTAGTTCATTTCCCGGTTAAGTGGCAGATAACGGTATTCCGTGACTGTCTAAGTCGGTTTTTTCAGTTTCCCCAAAATAATTGAAATATATATATATAATAATAATAATAATAATAATAATAATATGGATGTGTATACTATGAATCTTCGTAAATATTTTGCTTGTTTACCTGATAATGCACTGAAAAAATATATAAAGCTAGATGTGAGCGACTAAGGTTGATGATGTCTTATGGCATACCGAATGATGTCCGTTTTATAATTGAAGCAAAAGTTCGATTGGTTGGGGAAGTAAGTGAAATATTTATAAGACATATGTCAAGATTTGGTAAAAGCACATAAAGCCAAAAAGCGAAGAGCTAAACTTATAGGTGGATGTCATAAATGTGCAAGGTGGACTTGTAAGGAGAAATGCAAAAATGTTGGAATGACATCAATGAATAGAGAAGATAAAATTTTATTCATTAAGAATGGTCTGAGTAAAGAGCCTTTGGATAATTTTCTAGATGTTCTTGATACGCATTCTAGTGGGTACGTGCAAAATGAACTTCTTAAACTATGGTGGCAATTTCAACAAGAGGAATATCAATATGGACGGTGGAATAAGCCTCACAAAGATCCTACTGTTGTAACGCATATCTGTTTAAATAAGTAAATATATATACAATTTCGTCTTGGGAAGCTGACGTTAAAAGACCATGTTTGCCAATTTATAAGAAAATTGGATGAGAAGCATATCATCGACTCATAGAAGGAGTTGAAGCCGTTACTGAACGTAAAATCAGAGGAAGATGTGAGCCACAATCACAGCTACGCTGTATATATGTGTTTTAATTTTGTCATTTTTATTTTCTTTAAATAATAATAATTTCATGTTCAAATATTGACTTTTGGCATGTTACGCTTATAAATTCATATGATGTGATCTAACAATTACACAAAATATATTTCTCAACATGTCAACGTCCACGGTAAGTAAAATCAAAATTATTTGTGTATTTTGTGGATCTAGTGCAGGAAAAGATTCAATTTATGAAGAAGTAGCAGAAAAGCTTGGAATAACACTTGCTAAAAAAAAGATTCATTTGGTATATGGTGGTGGTGAAGTTGGTCTCATGGGAAAAGTTGCTAAAGCTGCGCATAGAGGTGGAAGTGAAGTATTTGGCATTATTTCGATTACTTTAGCCAATCTTACTGGACCAATAATAGGAGAAGAAATGAAAGTGGACAACTTGTATGAACGAATTACTCAAATGATTGAACATTCAGATACTTTCATTGCTTTGCCAGGAGGTTTCGATACTTTGGAGGAAATATTTCATACTGTTTTCTGGGCACAATTAAATATCCACAATAAGCCAATTGGTTTGTTAAATGTTAACAGTTATTATGATAAACTGTTATCGTTTCTTGATGATGTTGTGGAACAGGGATTTCTTTCATTAGCTTCACGAAGGATGTTAGTTTCTGCCACAAGTGAAGGTGAACTTATTGATTTACTGCAAGGATTTAGTCATGAAGTAGATCCAATCTTATCTCAACTTAATTGGCCAACATCCAAGAGTAAGAAAAGAAAATTCATGTGATGCTAAACTTGTGATCAACGGAATGTTTTAAATTTTTTCAACGTATGAATAATTTCTTCTTCTTCTCCTCTTAGTTTTTTTTTATTATACGAAAATAAAAATATATACTTATATATAGTAATATTAATAATAATTTTTAGTTCAATGTTGAGTAAGGTGTCAGTAAAATGCATCTGAGACGCATTAGTTAATAATTATTGGAAATCACAATACACTAGATTTTAATATTCATTATATTCAAATTACAGACTACAAGAAAAATTAGTTTTTCTTATGTACCAACTTATATATATATATATATTGATCAATTAATATAAAATGTATAATAGATGTGTTTATTTATTATATATATTTATATATATAATTGTGTGTGTTTTCAAACAAAATAATTTCTAAAATTTTTATGAGAATATAGTTAAAAGATATGGTTTGTATTGTTGTTAACATGTATAATTGAAAGAATTCTTTTTGTAAAAGTAAAATATTTACTCACACATCTTTTGTGAGTAAGTGGTGAGAAATGAGAAAACAATTAATAAATTTTTATTGATTATTAAAAGATGGTTAATTAAAGAATATAACTCCCCTAAAAAAATATTTATTGAAAAAAAAGTAAATAAATAACGGACTGCAAAGTACTTTATTCATTGTAATTTTTTTTAGATTTGATTGATTTACTACCAATGTGTTAATATAAAAAAAACAAACAAACAAACAAAAAGATTTGTTTGTGCTAGATAAGTTTCAAAGGTAGCCGGATGTATCCGTTATATAAATGTTTATATATATATATATATGGTAGAATATTTGGATAAAAAAATTTATGTTATTGTAAAATTTTGCAGTCACGTTCTTTAAAAAAAATAGAAAGAAAAAAAAATAAAAAAAGGAGATTTTATTCTTTGTAAATTTTCCATTTTGTTTTCAATATTAATTTATTTAATTGTCTGCTTTAATACTTAACCTTTATCAATGAGAGTTAATATTTATTCCAACTTCATGAGTGAAAACTAGCTATTCATTAAATACTTTAACCTGAAAGAATATATAGAGTTGATGCTTTTACAATAATATTCTTGATATTATACATATTATGGTGGATGGTGTGAATTATCTTTTTGACTATATTATTATAAAAAATCTAGAAATTTAAAAATTATATATATATTTTTATTTTATATATTATGTGAAAATAAGGATAATAATAAAAACACATCTAATTATATATTATTATATTAAACGAAATATATATATATATATATATATAAATCGATATATGATTTTGTTTTTAAAATGAATATGTTTGTATATTTGAATATATAAAAGGAATAAAGAATCTAGGTTGTGATTTTCTCATAAATTTTATTTTATTAATAAAGGACTAGTAATAAGATAGTGTGGGGGTGTGATGAAACTTAAAACTAATAATTTATTACATGTTAAAACCTATATTTTAAAATTTAAGTTTCATTAAAAATTATAAAATTATATTATTTTAGTATTGTTTGTTTATATTTAATTGTCTTACTAAATATGTTTTATTTTCAGGTTTTCTACGTGTTGGTAAAATAATGATAACTCAAGGTACAAATTTCAAATGGAGGTGATTCAAACATGTTTAGAATCCTTGAGAAATTATCTACAACTTTGCAGAAGACATGATTGCCTAAAAAGTTCATTAAGATGATCAAATTGTGCAAATATCAAAATGAAGACAGATTTACTTTTACTATGACCAGCATATAGTAAAAAAATCTTAACTATTTCAATATTAAACCAAATGAGGTGAACCAAAAAGCCAAAATCATCTACAGACAATTCCCCACATGTTTGCTGTTTTGAGCAGAGTCAAATTCGGTGATTAAAGTCGTGGAACATAGCATTGAAAGAAGGGCCATGGAATTGAAGTTAGAGGAGATAAAAACTACTATTAAAACTACATGACATTAATAAAAATTTTCACCCTTTCTCTCATTTGGCATATAAATAGAGGCCTTGTGCTAGCTTGAGAATCATTATATCCCATTATAAAATATAGTGTGTGTGTGTGTGTAAAAGTTCTCAGTTCCAATATATTTTTCATTTTCCCAACTATGAGTGATGATTTTAGTGTTGATCAAAAGTAAACTAATGGAAAGCTAAATCTATTATGTCAAGGTGAAGAGGATGAATTCTTGGTGAAATAAGATTGTTTAGATTTTGTATATTCTTTCTTTATTTTATTTCATTTAGTTAACTTCTTTTTATTGTAGGTATAAAAATGAATTATTTGTTGTTATCAATTTACATTAAATGCTTGATACCATTGAAGTTGTTTTATTGATTTGTTGTTTAATTTTGATAAAATAAATATTTCATCAATTATTATTATTGTTATATTATATATATATATATATAATTATATCATATATTTCATTTAGACGATAGCGTGGCTCTGCCGGTTGTTCTAAATGCAATATTATGATTTAATACTAACAGCTAACAATTTAACATTTACTTTATCGCAACTAACTTTTACATTATTCCAACTAACTTATTAAATCATATATTTCATTTAGGCAATAGCGTGGCTCTGCCGGTTGTTCTAAATGAAATATAATGATTTAATTGAACATTTACTTTATGCAATTATATATTTATATATATAATCATAGGTACCATATATAAAATATCGGTTTATTCGGTATTTTCTATAGTGGAAACTATATTATATTATGTATGTGTTTAATTATTTAATTTTCTTCGAACCATTAATTATGGTGGTTTCCTTTGTTCTACTTTTAGTTAAACAAAATTACATAAACCAAGAATAATTCATTAAGCCTTGACAAAATTTATAATTTGTAAACTTCATTCTTGAATTTGGTAATTTATAAATTAATAAATTTAAACTAAAAATAACCTCTCTATGGATCAATCCTGTACTCACGAAATATATTACTTGCAGACAACCTACACTTGTGTGAATTATAATTTAAGTACTAGCATCTTTAGACTCACTAGGTGTGAATGATTCAGGTGAGCATGTTGATGAGGTGGCTGGAGACTCGGAAGTCTTAGTAGGCGGGGCTGAATGTGCGCATGTAAACCCATGGGCCATATTTTCCGCACATCATGTTTTGAGTTAGGAGTGGACATGAATATTTTATACATTATTTTTTGACATGTTGGTTGTGAGGGTTTTTACTTGTTTCATGTTATTTTATTTTTAACGTAAGTCTTGCGTCGTTGACCCGGTGATTTTTTTTTAATTGCAATATTCTTCCCTGCGATTGGATTACATCTATTTTGAATGGGGAACTTTTCAGCAGTATTTCTTGGATGCATAAGTTATGAATTTTGAAAATGATCTTACAAAGAAAAAAATAGCTAGTAGTATTTTAAGTGGTAGACGTTTCAGTTCGTATCAGAGAAAGGGTCATGCATAGGGTTTTGCCACCGCCAACTTATGCAGCTCAGTCTTCAATCCTCAAGTCTGTAAGTTTGTATGATTTTAAATGTTTTAATGCTATCACATGCATGTTTTACAGCAATTTTCAGTACATGTTCAGCCGCTTTCATGATTTACGGATTTAAACTGTTTTGAAAATAGTTAAATTGTATATATGATGGGTTACGTTAGAAATTTGTACTGTATTCAGCTATCATGCCTCCCAGACGAGCCCCTAGTACAGAACGATAGGATGATACTTCAGGAGGAGGCAGAGGCCCACCTCCACCTCCACCACCGCCGCCAGGGAACGCAACTACCCGTGTACTAGAGGGTAATGCAAGGATTATGAAGTATGCGCAGCAGGCTCCCCGACCCCAGAACGACATCTATGAGCAGTTCAGACGGATCAGCCCGAAGGAGTTCAGGGATACCATAGACCCTTTCGTTGCAGAGGGTTGGATTCTGGTCCTTAGAGCTACACTTTCAGTACTTGGCTATGAGGGATGTCGACCGGGTCAGGGCGCCACGTATATGCTGAGGGATGATGCATCCCTATGGTGGGAGGGAGCCTCTCATTGGGTGGATTTGACTACCCTCACTTGGTGCCAGTTCAGGGAGATCATCTTCAACAAGTATTTCCCAGCAGATGTCAGGGGCCGCCTGACGAGGGAGTTTATGAGTCTCCGACAAGGGGACTAGTCTGTAGCAGAATTCATCCGGAAGTTCGGCAAGGGGTGTCACTTTGTGCCCCTTATTACGAGAGACTCTACACAGAAGCTGAGGCATTTCATGGATGGCCTCTGACTTACTTTACGCCGGGATGTGATACTGATGAGGCCGGCGAGCTATGATGAGGCTACCGCTTGTGCATTTCAGACGGAGCAGGCTCTGAGACATATCAATATGGAGATGCAAAGGAAGAGGCATCAGGCTCAGACTAGCACACAACCAAAGAAGAAGCAGTATTTAGAGCCACCGAGGTAGCAGGGGCAGCAGAAGTCCCAGGGTCAGTTTAAGAGGACAGGACAACGGCGGCCACCTCAATCACCAGGGGCTCCTAAGCCGGAGGGAGGACCGCCATCCAAACAGTGCAACAAACTTCACTATGGAAAGTGAATGTGGGGGATTTCAGGTGCTTTGTATGCAAAAAAGAGGGCCATAAAACAGCTGACTGTCCAAATAATCAGGGCCCCACTACTGGCAGGACCTATGTGATGCATACCGAGGAGGCAAAAGCCGAGCCAAACTGTATGTTGATCACCGGTAACCTTTACGTTTAAAAGTTCATTTATTTACTACCTTGAATTCATGGATTATTATGTTGGTTTTGAGTTACTTTGGAATTGAGAACCTAGAACAAATTAGGTTGCATGCTCTACCTAGTTGGACTTAAGGATTGAATTAAATGAGTTATGAATTTTAAAGACTTACTTGCAAAAATCAAAATTTTAAGAGTTGTTGTCGAATTTTTCGAATTTTTGGGGGATCAAATTATTAAATTTCAAAAATTTTAATGAATTACTTTGGGCTAAATTTAATATCTATTTGGGACAAAAATGCAATTTTTGAGAAATGGTAGGACCAAATCGAAAGAAATTTGAAACTTTAATGGCCAAATTGCAAATTCCAAAATTTTTGAGAAAAAAATTAGAGATTTTTGATTGGGTATTAGAATCAAATCAGTAGTTTTTGAGAGTTTTGGGATAACTGCTAATGAAAAATTTCTTAAGTTTCAACGCGATTAAATTTGATGGTATGTTTTGTCGCAGGAAGGATATATATTTCAGGTGTAGCCATGTATGCATTGCTAGAACCCGGAGCTACTCATTCGTTTATATCCGAATTTTATCAAGCGACTAGGAACCATATCGGAGGCTATGGATTTGGGTTTTGGAGTATCGATTCCATCCAGGGATCAGATGTTTACCTCACAGATAGTGAAGAGATTGGAGCTTCGGTTACAGAAGAATGCTGTACAGGCAGATTTGATTGTGCTACTGTTGCCGGAGTTTGACATCATTTCGTGTAAGGACTGGCTTGTCTCGAACGGATCTGTCATAGATGTTCAACGAAGGTCGGTATCTGTCCGACCGCGCAGCCGTAAGCCATTCGTATTTGAGGCAGCCAGACACCAGCAGATGCCGCACATCATTTCTTACATCTGTCCAAGGAAGCTCTTGAGGAGAGGCTGCCATGCATTCTTGGCTAGTATTGTGACAGTGATCGAGCCAGTCAGTCAGAGGCTAGAGGAGGTCTAAGTGGTCAGAGAATTCCCTTGTCTTTTCCCTGATGATGTTTTGGGCATTTCACTAGACAGAGAGGTGAACTTTTCTATCGAGCTCATGCCAGGTACTGTGTCGAATTCTAAGGCACCCTACCGTCTAGCACCTACAGAGATGAAGGAACTGAAGGATCAGATATAGGACTTGCTAGATAAGGGATTCATTCGCCCTAGCTTTTATTCATGGGACGCACCGGTACTGTTTGTTAAAAAGAAAGATGGCAACATGTGGCTTTGCATTGACTACAGGGAACTGAACAGAGTCACGGTCAAGAACAAGGATCCACTGCCCAGGATCGAGAATCTATTTGATCAACTTCAGGGAGAATCAGTATTCTCAAAGATATATCTCTGATCAGGATACCACCAGTTGAAGGTGAGAGAGTTTGACATGCATAAGACGGCTTTCAGGACGCATTATGGGCACTATGAGTTCATGGTGATGCCCTTCGGATTGACGAACGCACCAGCAATCTTAATGGATCTCATGAATCGCGTGTTTCAGCCATATTTGGATAAGTTTGTCATATTTTTCATAGACGACATCCTGATCTACTCGAGGAGAAGAGAGGAGCACAATCATCATCTGAGGACCGTACTGCAGACTTTACAGGACAGACGACTGTATAACAAATTCAGTAAGTGCGAGTTCTGGCTTGACAAAGTGAAATTCTTGGGTTATCGGAAGTTCATTCGGGGTTTTCTTCCATTGCGGTGCCATTGACCTCCTTGACGAAGAAGAGCGTGAAGTTTGTTTGAGGACCCGAAGCCAGGAGAGTTTTGACAGGCTGAAGCAGGCGTTGACTACAACACCAGTTCTAGCTATGCCATCAGGGCAATGAGAGTTTGTGGTTTCTACAGATGCTTCAAAGCTCAGTTTGGGCGCGGTTCTGATGCAGCATGACAGAGTTATTGCCTACGCGTCCAGATAGCTGAAGGATCATGAGAAGATTTATCCGTCTCATGACCTCAAGCTAGCAGCTGAGGTTTTCGCCTTAAAGATTTGGAGGCATTATCTGTATGGGTAGAAGTGCAGGATTTTTACTGATCACAAGAGCCTGAACTACTTCTTCACACAAAAATAGCTGAACGTGAGATAGCGGAGGTGGATAGAGCTAGTGAAGGATTATGACTGCAACATTAGCTACCATCCGGATAAGGCTAATTTATTTGCAGATGCCCTGAGCAGGAAGACTGTAGTGATCACTCAGTTGTTAGTATAGAGACACTTGCAGGCAGAGATTCAACGGTTTGAGCTTGTGGTATATGCCAGGGGCATTGCCATTAGTCTTTCTACCCTGACAGTACAGTCGACACTGAGGGACATGATCCAAGCAGGGCAGACTTCTGATTAGCAGTTTCAGAAGTTGAGACAGAAGGATGAGGCTAAGGGCCGGAGGTTGTATACAGTTGTGGACAGCATAGTTAGATATCGTGATCGACTGTGGGTTCCTAGCAGTGATTCCCTGAGAGCAGATATCCTGAGCAAGGCCCAAAGCACCCCGTACTCCAGTCAACTAGGGAGTACGAAGATGTATAAGGATCTTCAGTCTCTTTATTGGTGGCCGGGCATGAAGCGGGTTATTCTGCATTTAGTCTCCGAGTGTTTAACGTGTCATTAGGTCAAGGCAGAGCATCAGAGACCTGCAGGGAAGCTGAGACCACTCCCTATTCTCGAGTGAAAGTGGGAGAATGTTACCATGAATTTTGTGACCGGACTATCTAGGACGACTGGAAGATATAATGCCATTTGGGTTATAGCCGATCGGCTCACTAAATCAACATACTTTCTACTGATCAGGAATACTATCACCATGACTTACTACGCAGAACTGTACATCAGAGAGATAGTCAGGCTGCATGGGATTCCAGTGTCCACTGTGTCCGACAGGGATCCGAGATTTACGTCTGCCTTCTGGAAGAGTCTACATCAGACATTGGGAACTAAGTTGCTATTCAGTACTGTCTTCCATCCTCAGACTGACGGACAGTTAGAGAGGGTGATTCAGATTCTGGAGGACCTACTCAGAGCTTGCCTAATCGACTTCCAACCTCTCGTGGAGTTCACGTACAACAACAGTTATCATGCATCAATCGGTATGGCTCCATATGAGGCATTATATGGGAGGAAGTACAGGTCCCCAGTGTATTGGAACGAGATAAGAGAGAGGGCAGAGCTAGGGCCGAATATTGTCAGTCAGACTGCCGAGTTAGTGGTCAAGATCTGAGACATAATGAAGACCCCACAGAACCGGCAGAAGAGTTACACAGATCAGTGGCGCAGGGATCTTGAATTTGCCGTAGGGGATCATGTGTTCGTGAATGTCACATCGATGAAGGGTGTGATGAGATTTGGGAAGAAGGGCAAGTTCAGTCCTAGATACATAGGACAGTTTGAGATCTTGGAGAGAGTCGGGACACTCGTTTACAGAGTTTCATTACCTTCGAATCTGGCTGGAGTTCGTAATGTCTTCCATGTCTCTATGATGCGGAAGTACATGTTGAATCCTTCGCATGTGCTGAAATATGAGCCACTTCAGCTGACACCAAAAATGTTTTACGAGGATATACCCACTCAGATATTGGATAGGCAGAAGAGGAGGCTCCGGAACAAGGTGATCCACATGGTCAAAGCCAAGTGGCTGAATCATTCCGAGGAGGAGGCTACTTGGGAGACGGAGACCAAGATGATGAGTTGTTACTCGGAGTTATTTGGTACATTTTAAATTTCGAGGACGAAATTCAATTTAAGAGGGGAGAATTTTAAGTTCTAGGAAATTCGAACTACGTAACCCGACTGCTTGCAATTTAGGGGTTTTATAAAAATATGTGTTTAATTATTTTTATGCATTTAATGCATGAATGTTGCATGGTCCGGTGTTGTTGCATGGCTATTTTAAGGTTTCATGTATTAGGATTTTAATTTGCATTTCGCGCTCGAACGAGTAACGAAGACCGAAGATAATCAGGAAAAATATTTTTATTGAATAATTAATTTTAATTATTTAATATGAGGTGTTTTAAGTATGATTTTTGATAATGGACCTTGGTTGGGTATTTTTACTCGCCGGGTTATTTTTAACCAGTACGCATATTTTATCGATTCGGAAGACTTTTCGAGGGTTCGGGAAAAATTTTCAAAAAGATATCTAAACGAAATATTTTTCAGGAGTGTTATTGGGCTTGATGAGTTTATTTTATTGTTTAATAGGCCCAAAACCATTTCTATCCATTTAAATTTTAATTAAGGCCCATTTATGCTAAAGTTTTCTACTTAAACCCATCATTAAACAAACCCTAAACCTAAATTTCCCCTAGCAGCCATCCCCTGCCCTTCCAACAGCAGCCTCCCCTCATTTTCAGCAACAAAGCCGTTCACTCCCTTGATTTTCAAAGAAAGCTCCTTCCCTGCTTCTCTGGTGCAAGCCCTACGCGTGAATCTTCAAGTTTTTGAGCACGTAAATGTTAAGGCATGCCATGTATCTTCTTTTTCTCATCATTCATGCTGTATATATGTTGATATGTGTTTCATGTATGAATATGGTTCGGTCCTTGCATTTTAAACGTTTTTTACTTCGGTTTGTCATGAACTACGTACGTTTATGTATATATCTCATGTTTTCTTGAATTATTTGCAAGGGCCTGCTATGGATAAGGTTTGTGAGGCTGTTCACTTCAAAGGCAGAATTCGGCTATGGGTCGAGAGTTGTGAGGACCGATGGATTTATTGATGGTTCTTAGGCTCGGGTATGGTGAGGTCGAAGGTTTTTGGTGTGGCGCCATGCATGGCTCGATTCCAGCCAAGAAGCTGAACCTATTGGGTTCGTGACAGGGCTGGGTGGAGTCCATGAACAGCTGGTTGTGTTCTAGGAGTCGGTCGAAGGAGCTAGGTTTAGGGGTGGCTCCGTTGTCTTGTTGCGACGGTGTATCGGGGGGTAATGCACAGGGCTGATGCTTTGGGCAGTATGGTTACCTAGGGTTGGTCAAGGAGAGTCTATTGGGTCCAAACTTGTTCCAGCATAGTTGGTTAGGCGCTGGTCCGCTCGGTCTTGAGCTAGGACTGAAAATTTAGAACCATGGTGCGACTAGGGTTACGGCTTCAATGCGTAGAAAATTTCAGCAAGGTTTCAGCGACTTATGAGGGTCCAATTAGTCTGATTAAGGTTGATTAGTGGCTGGTAGGGTGTGAATAAGTTGTGGCTAAAATTTGGGAAAGTATGGTTAAGATTCGGGTTCAAATCGGGATCCGGTCCAAGTTTTAAAACTAGTGGTGTAAAGTTTTGAAACGGGCTCTATTTTACATCTAAGAAATGATTATTATTATGTTTTTAGTTGTATTAAGGAGTTTGGTTGGATTCAGTCGAAATTTTGAGGTCTAGGGGTAAAATGGTAAATTAGGGTTTCAAAGGGCAAAATGGTCATTTTGCACCTGGGTCGAGTTTTTAGCCCTGGAAATGCCCTAAACATGTTTTGACATGTTTAAATATTTATGTTATCTTGAATATGACTTTTTATGAAAATATGAAAAATACGGTGCATGCTTGATTTTAAGAAAAATTTACATATATGCATGGTTTTATTAAATGATAAATATGATGACATGTTTTGAAGGATAGAAGTTGGTGTTGACTAATACAATGACGCGATGACATGTAAGGCCAGGGCTTAGTGGACGGGTAATGTTGTCGCTGATGTCCCCGATGCCGGGTACCACGGTTACTACACATAGATGAATCCATCGACTGGCACGATGATACGAAAGTCACAACTAATGAACGGAATTCAAATTAAAAAAAACAAACATGTATATGTTTATATCATGATGTTATATGTTATGTAAATATTTATGCTTCGATAGTTTATGATTATGCATGCGACTTTTACGATCATGGAACATATTTTTATAATTGTACTTGTCACTGTTATATGTTATTTATATGTACTTGCTATTAAAGTTACAGATGCATTAAGACTTTAGACTCACTAGGTGTGAATGATGCAGGTGAGCATGTTGATGAGAAGGCTGGAGGCGCCGAAGTCTGAGTAGGCGGGGCTGGATGTGCGAACGTAAACCGGAGGATCATGATTTCCACACATCATGTTTTGAGTTAGGAGTGGACATGATTATTTTATACGCTATGTTTTGACATGTTGTTGGTTTTGAGGTTTTTTATTTGTTTCATATTATTTTATTTTTAACGTAAATCTTGCATCATCGACCCAGGGATTTTTTTTTTAAACTGCAATATTCTTTCATGTGATTGGATTACATCTATTTTAAATGGGGAACTTTTCAACAGTATATTGCATACATGCATAAGTTATGAATTTTGAAAATGAGATTACAAAGAAAAAAAAATCTAGTTGTATTTTAAGTAGTAGAAGTTTCAGTAATAATGTTAACCTTTTCCACAAACAAACTCTTCAGCTATATATAGTCTTTTATTCCTACGGTCCCGTTGAATTCATTTAATGAATAATATCCGTTGAATCGTCTTTTAGTCTGTGTAGACATCCTTTTCTGACAATGGTACAATGTAACAGACTGTTGTGCGCAGACTGATCTGTTCAGGTATGGAATGTCAGTTTGTCTGTTGAGATTCAAACTTGTAACCGATGACGTGGCTAACTGATAAGGAGTCAAACTGGTCGGATAACCAGTTCAGCTGGTCTATACTTGGTAATCAGTTCTAACTAATTTCCTTTCAGTTTGAACGCTATGTTAGCTTCAATTTGAATATTTCAATTATTTTATATCACTTTACATTCATTTTTGCTCTTCAATTCTGGTATCCGTCAGTTTTTCAATCTTCAAATCATCAGTTTTGAAACTTATTAATATTTTTGAGAACTTTAATTTATTTACTTCAGTTCTACTTGGTCCATTTAAGTTTGATAAGTCTTCCTAAATTATGAGATCAGTTACATTCTTTCAGTTCAGTTAGTGTTCAATTCTGGTATTCAGTTCGGTTACTGATCGGTTTGTCAAACTCTAAAACTTATAATTTTCTACACATTCCTATATTATTTATAGAAAGTCGAGTTACACCAGCTAGAGTTGAAATGTTGTTAGCATGCCTTATTTTTATAGCTACTTTACTGTATTTTATATGCTACAAGTCAAATATATGGTATATAGGGTGCTGAATTATGAACCTGAAGTATTAGGCTATAACTGAAAACTGAAATAACCGTTGAATATATATAATTCTCGTGCAACGTAAATATGTAAGTTTGGTTGACTCTTTTTCCTTCACAATCTTTTTTGTCCAAAACTAGATTGAAATTTTGGAAAAAAACAATGGTTTCCAGCTTGGTGTCTTGCATTTTGTTCCTTTGTTGCATCCTATTACCTTTCCATATTTGTAATGGACAAGGTTCATCAACTTACAATGTGGTGGACTTTGGTGCCATACCGGGTGGGACGACCGATTCAACTCGACCATTCCGTATGGCTTGGGCATTGGCATGCGGCGATAAGAGCATGTCCACGATGTACGTGCCTCAAGGGCTTTATCTGATCAAAGCAGTCGAGTTTCGAGGTCCGTGTAAGAATACGACAATGGTTCGCATTGACGGGCCTCTTGTGGCTCCGAATGATTATCAAGACTTAGGAAATTCGAGTTCCTGGATTTTGTTTGTTAAGGTCGATCGGCTTTCGATACTTGGAAGAGTTCTTGATGCCAAGGGTGATGGTTTTTGGGCAGGCAGGATCTCAGGTCAGAATTGTACGGTTGGAGCAAGGGTAAATTTGTCTGTTTATTATTATTATTATTATATGTGGCGAATTTTAATGTGAAATTTTTCAAGATTTTCTAATTTCGATTAATATCATATTTTCGTGTCATCTCAAAAATTATTAACATGGTTTATTAAATTTTTGCCCCATCCGCCATTACTTTGCGATCGTGGTTTACTGGTTGTGCTCCCTGATTATTACAAAACATATTATTGTTTTCTCTAAGTAAGATTTGACTCATTTTAAAAAAGTTATTGAAATTTTTAAAATTTAATAGAAATATTCACTTTTTATTGAATTATTTATCAGAGGTTATTTAATTGCTTTTTTTACATACAATTCCAAAGTGCACTTACAATTCGTTATTTTCCCTTTTGAGTAGGTTTTTTTTTTGAGACGGTCTCGCGAATATTTATCTGTGAGACGGGTTAATCCTACTGATATTCACAATAAAAAAGTAATACTCTTAGCATAAAAAGTAATAATTTTTCATGAATTATCCAAATAAGATATATATCTCATAAAATACGACCTGTGAGAGCGTCTCACACAAATTTTTACCTAATTTCAATGTTTTTATATGCGGGAATGGTATCTTCCTTTGGCAATTTGTAGTATCCAAAGCAAGTTGACTATATGGCTATTGTAGCTCTTAAAACTCTACATCCAGTTGTTAATTATTTGCACACATCGAGATCGTGGCCAAAGAATAATAATATTTTATTATTTATTCTTCTTCGCAATTACAAATAATATTTGATATTGAGAAAAAAAAAATGAAAAAGTCTGCACTGGTAAATTTCAATTCAATCTTTTCCAAATTAAAGGATGATTGTTTTTCAATCGACCACATAAAAAACAATTCTTGCATTATTCCGTATTCGATTGTCGGTTGGCTAGATTAGGAGTCATAAATACATAGAGGTTGACTTTTCAGACAGTAACATTGAATTGGGTCAACGATGCTCAAGTCCAAGGCCTAACCTCGATCGATAGCCAACTGACTCACGTGGTGATCAATAGCTGCAACGATGTGAGCGTGAGTGATCTGAGTATTACTGCGCCAGGTATGCTTCAAATTCAACAAACTATTTTTATTTTTTATTTTTTATTTTTATAAAATGTTTATCAATATTATTGCGTCACATAATTTTTTTTTAATATTCTTCTAGATTTGTCATTAATGTCTACACTTCAACTTTTTATCACCCTAACAAATAATTATCCCTTTGTTATATTTGAGTTGTAGCACAATACATGATGTTTCCAATCAAGATATCGGGTTCGTGACTCAGTTGTAACATTTTTTTCTCCAATCAAAATACTGAAAATGTCAAACATATCCGATAGACAGATTAAACAAGTTGGAATGTGAAATAATGATCTTATATTATATTATTGTTTGTTCTTCTAATTTTTTTTTAACAAAAAAAAATGTGAAATAATGATCTTATATCATATTATTGTTTGTTCTTCTAATTGATTAATGTGAATTATGGAATTGTGTCAGAGTTCTGGAATTAAAATAGAGCAGGTCACGTATGAAAACATCCAAGGAACATCAGCAACACAAGTAGCCATGATATTTGATTGTAGCCCTACCAATCCATGCACTACCATCAGATTACAAGACATAAAACTCACTTATTTGAACACAACCAAGGCACAATCATCTTGCAACAACATTGGAGGTAGTACCGTCCTCGGTGTTATTTTACCCGAAAATTGCCTGTAAATAAGATATCATACAAGGGATGTTTCTCCGATGTAAAATATTAATACCGTCCTGTGAAGGAATGTGTATCTTTGGATTTTATACTAGGAGTTGGTTTTGTTGAAATTACTACTTATAAACTATTTAAAACAAATTACCTGCCTATTAAAATCATATAAAAAATTTATTTGAAAATTATTAAAAATAATCGAAATAATCTCTGTACCTACTTTTATTTCCCAAATTATCCACGAATATATTTTTCCTCGCTATTTATATTAATCTCTCGTG
This sequence comes from Primulina tabacum, assembly GCF_025594145.1. Lineage (NCBI taxonomy): Eukaryota > Viridiplantae > Streptophyta > Magnoliopsida > Lamiales > Gesneriaceae > Primulina > Primulina tabacum. Next base: position 20,668,609 of record NC_134564.1, read on the forward strand.
ATCAATATGACTTTTGTGATGTGTTTCTACCCTCTTAATTTGTTTCCTTTCTACAAGAATTTATTTCATCCAAATATGTTAATATCTTAATTTCAAAAGAGTAAGAGCATAGTCTTTACAATTTTTTTTTATATATAAAATCTAAAAAATTTAAGATATTAAAAAGAATAAGTTCAGTCATAATAACTAAACAAAAAATCTGAAATGTGTTGCATTAATTTTAATACCTTAAGGATTAATAGCTATAATTATATAATTCTATTTTGCATAAACAAAAATTTTTTTAAAAAAAATTATTGATGCATTACTGATATTATGTTGATATAGAAACTGTGGGAAAATTGAAAATTAAATCTTTAAGTTGGCATGTTTTCGTTTTCCATCCATTTTTAATGTCACCATAAAGCATGTTCTTGTGCTCATAGACGTATCTATGTTGCTATAAATTTCCAAATCCAACTTAGTATATTTATTTATATAAATTAAATATATAAAGTTATTTATAAGGCTTCAAAGCCGATTAGAAATTTTACATAAAAAAGGCAACTACAAGCTATATTACGAAATAATATTATACAATTAGGTTGATTTCTTTTCACAGCGGCTAAAATTAAATTTTCAAAGTAAATTTGTCGAACGTAATAATTGTCACTGTTAATAAAACAATCGACATGTGATGTTCGAGTTGTTGTATGATTTAAAATATATAAATTGCATCTTTACCACCGTCTATAATATTTAGTAAAACGACAAGTGTACAAATTTCAATTGCAAAGTCACAAGACTAGATTTGAATTTTAGGAGAAGCACAGTTGCAATAATATATTTCAATTTCCATGTACGATTATTTTTCTAATCATATGACTTAATTGAAATTTTCATGACTTGACTTAAAATAAGATTCTTTTTTTTTACTGTATAGTTTTAATTTTTTTTCATTTCTCTCTCTTAATTTAAGATAATGTTTTACAAATTGCTTGAACATATAAGCAATAAATTTTGTCACCATATTAAAAATTTCTAGTTACGTTTATGCCGGTGCCAATTATGCAGCCCCATCCAAAGAGGATCAAAACCGTAAAAAAATCCATGTTAGCATACGAAAATCAGAATTCGACGAGTTATCGGACAAAATGCCAAAAGAATTTCCCTTAAACTCCCAAATGACATTTGAAACAATCATTGGCTAGTTTAATTTTCATACCAACGCATTAACAGAACTTGTTGTCCTAGTTATCACAAAATCAATTGAAGGCTTTTGCATATCATATTAAAAAGATGCACACAAGGGTATTGAATTTTTGTCTATATGACTATCAATCGTTAGCAAAAGATGGCAATGAATAACTATGTACTTTGTGGTAAAAAGGAAAATGAAGACCAAAACTATCTAAAAATTTACACCTATGGGTACCCAATCTCAGCATGTTTAGGAGCGATTTTTTGGTTGGAACTTGGTCCATGTCTTGAGGAAGCATTAGGTTTTTTATCCGGATGAACCGAATTTCCAGAAAAGCAATGCCGTACATGCACTCGATGTGTTTTTGTATCAGTTGAACAGCTGCCTCTTACGTTTATCAGCAAAATCACTTCCTTGTCTCTGGTGTCTTCAGACCACCAGCTTTGTGGGATTCCGTCGACAAACTCTTCCAACGTGTGGAATTCTTCGTGATGTATCGATATCTCCACTACTTGATCCGGCTTTATCATGCCAGCTCCAGGCGTCACCTAAATAATTATGTACAAAGACAAAGGGTATGGTAACAACATGAGCTTATTTGTGAAAATTTCCAAAGGATTGATCTATTTATTCTGATGTCAAATACGATCCGAAATTTTGTTGGTCTCACGTAAGGTAATTTGAGATAATAAATATGAAAATAAAGAATAAATTGGACACAAAAATTTACTTGGAAAACCCCTAAAAATTATTATGGTAAAAACCACGAGCAAGATGAAAAGAATTCGACTATAATATTTTATGGTGTACAACACACTCACTGCATTTCCAAAAAAAACACACACTCTCTTAATTTAGGGTAACAAAACACTTCACAAATATTATAAAACTAAGCACTCAAATTCTATAAGATGAGAGAAAACTCGAAGAAGAAATGATTTCAGAATGAGGGAAGGAGCTCTATTTATAGAGCCCCTTGTCCGTGTGAAGACGCGTATGAAAACGCGTTATTTCCGTCTGAATTTTCCTGCGGCTTATTTTGACAATCATATGCCCACTAAATGAATGCATTTATTGTCGTCACTGTTGACCTTTTGCCAACCTCACAATTAATTGTCGACATTTCTCCCGCTTGAAAATTTGATTGAGAATCAAACACATATCAACACATCGTTTCAATCTTGCCATTACCTACTGCTTACGTTTTGGTAGGCCACTCGAGGATCTACACCACTCAAACTTTTAAATGTTCACTGGCTTAGTCAGAAAATCAACTATGTTATCTTTTGTATGAATCTTCTGTACATCGACACTTCCTTCTTCTACTACTTCCCGAACAAAATGAAATTGAATTCCAACGTGTTCAGTGCTGGAATGAAAGTCTGGATTCCTTGCGATGTGTAAGACACTCTGACTGTCACAAAACAAAAGAAAATTTTGTTATTTGTGCTTGATTTCCTCCAATAACCTTTTAAACTATATTGGTTCCTTGCAAGCTTGAGTAACTGTCATATATTCTGCATCCGTTGTAGATAACGCCACTACTGTTTGCAATTTTGAAATCCAGCTTACTGCTCCCCCTGCAAGCGTAAACACATAACCAGTAGTAGATTTTTTTTATCAAGATCACCTGCATAATCTGAATCAACATAGCTCCTGAGTGTAAAATCTGATCATCCATAACATAATGCAGCATTTGAGGTACCCTTAATGTATCTAAGGATCCTCTTAACCGTGCTCCAATGCTCTCGTCCAAGATTCGTCATATACCGACTATCTACTCCCACTGCTTGAGCAATGTCCAGTATTGTACAGATCAAGGCGAACATTAAACTTCTCACTGCTGATGCATATGGTACTCGAGACATCTCCATCCTCTATGATTCACTACTAGGATACATATCGGAGGATAACTTGAAGTTAACAGGAAGAGGGTCGAAATTGATTTACTATCTTGCATGTTGAAGCGTTTTCAAATAATTTTTCTGAGAAAGCCAAATTTTTCTGTTACTTCTATCTCGGTGAACTTGCATCCCTAGAATCTTGTTTGTTGGTCCCAAGTCCGTCATGTCAAGTTCCGTAGCCAATTGTGTCTTCAATCATTGGACCTGATCTTTGTTGGGGCCTACTACCAACATGTCGTCCACATACGACAGCAAAATAATATAATTATAACCAGACATCTTGAAATATGTACAAAGGTCTGCACTCAGTCTGTTGTAACCAAGTCTCGTGATATAGGAATCAAATCTCTTGTACCAACACCTCGGCGCCTATTTGAGACTGTACAGAGATTTGTTCAACCTGCAAACAAAGTTCTCTTTGCCTTCTTCCACAAAACCTTCTGGCTTGAGCATATAAATTTTTTTTTCAAGATTTTCATGAAGAAATGTCGTTTTCACATCTAGCTGTTCTAGATGTAGGTCAAACAAAGCACGCAATGTCAACATTACTCTGACTGTTGTAAGCCGAACCACATGAGAAAATATTTCATTGAATTCAATGTCTTCTTTCTGAGTATACTCTTTTACCACCAATCTAGCACGATACCGCTTTACTTGGTTATTTCATCACGCTTGATCTTATAGACTCATATGTTACCAATGGCTTTCCTCCCTCGTAGTAGTGTAACAAGATCCCAAGTTTTATTCGTGTCTAATGCCTCCAATTATTCTTATATTACTATCATCCACAAGGATACATCCGAGCTTTGAGTAGCCTCGTCGAAACTCGATGGCTCATCATCCTCTGATAATAGACAATATGCAATGTTGCTTTCAGGGACATAATCTTAAAGCCAATCTGGTGGTCTTCTGTCTCGAGTTGACTGCCTTACATTGGAAACCTTAGACTCAACATGTTCTTGTTCTTCGTGCTCCGGTACTGCTTCACAAGAAATTTGACCTCCGTCCGTCTTATTTTCCACATGAAATATAGTAGTTTTTGAATTCAATGTGTTTTTGTCTCCCTTTACTTTATCTTCCTCGGAGATAACATCCCTGCTGATGACAATCTTGTGAACAGTTGGATCCCACAAGCAAAACCCCTTAATTCCATCAGCATATCTTAAGAAGATACATTTTCTGGATTTTGAATCAAACTTTGATCTTTCTTGCTCATTGTACAGAACGTACACAGGACTTCCAAATGTATGCAAATGAGAATAATCTGTCGGCTTCCCGGTCCACATCTCCATCGGAGTCTTCAGATCAATCACCACTTAAGGAGAACGATTGATAATATAACAAGCGGTTTTCACTGCTGCCGCCCAAAATTACTTGTCTAGACCCGCAGTACTCAACATAACTCTTGTTCTGTCCAATAAGGTTCTGTTCATCTGTTACGTCACTCCATTATGTTGAGGTGTGTAAGCCGTCTTGAATTGTCTTTTGATGCCCTCATGTTGACAAAATGCATTAAACTCGTCACTGATATATTCTCCTCCATTGTCAGTCCTCAAACACTTGATTTTCTTTTCTAAATCAAGTTCAACCCGCGCTTTGAATTCTTTGAATATCTGGAAAACTTCTGATTTCTTCTTGATTGAATACACCCAACATCTCCTAGAGAAATCATCAATCAACGAGACAAAGTATCTCGATCCTCCTAGGGATACAACTGGGGCTTGCCAAACATCCGAATGAATCAGCTCCAATATGCTTTTGCTTTTGGCAGTAGAAGTGCCAAGTTTTAATCTGTATTGTTTACTGATAACACAATGCTCACAAAAGTATTACACTTTTGTAAGTCTCGGCAGCAGCTTCCGTTCTGAGAGAATTTTCAACCTACATTTTGACATATGTCTGAGCTTTCTATACCATAACACTGTTAATTCTTCTCCTGAACCAATTGATGCAACAGCTAGTTCCGCCTCTTTGTGTGTTTCTTCCAAAAATACATACAGATTTGCAGCATCATTTTCTGCCTTCATAACCACAAACACACCTTTCACAATTTTCATGATAATGTTCTTGATACGAGTTTTACACCCGATGTCATCCAACTGCCCTAACGACAAAAGATTTTTCGTCAGTCACTTCACATGTCGTACCTCCTATATGGTGCGAATTATGTCATCAAACATTTTTATTTTGATAGTACATACCTCGGCGATTTCCAAAGCATTATCATTTCACATGAATACAGATCCTTCTGAGACTGGTTCATGATGATCAAACCATTCTCTCCGAGACGTCATGTGCGACGTCGCTCTTGAATGCATAATCCATGCGTCACAAAATTTGTGTCTACCTTCTGCAACTGTTGTTGCTTCGCCGAATAATATTTCACCACCGCCTGAAGTACTGGCCACATTTCCTTGAGAACTCTTGTCGATACTTGTACACTCTTTCTTGAAGTGCCCTTTACCGCCATATTTAAAGCAGTAAATAATTTTTTTCTTACTTCTCGACTTTGATCTACCTATTCTTTGGCTCCCACTGGAGTCACGGTTCATAAATCTTCCTCTTATCATCGGTAAAGCATCTGTCTGCTTCGAAGTTACCAACCTATCTTCCTTATTTTTGCGCTGACTTTCTTCTCCGAGAACCATTGTTAAGACATCGTCGAATTTTAAAAAGCTCGTAAGATTATTGTTGATGATAAGTTGATCATATGAAACTGATAGACTTTGAAAAAAAAAGCTCTGCACGTTCATTTTCCTCTATTTTATGCTCCATAGAAGTGAGTTGGGCAAATAGAGTATTTAGTGTGTTGATATAGACGGTCATCGATGAGGATTCCGCCATCTGAATAGTATAAAACCTTCTCTTTAGGAAAATCATGTTGTGTAGCGACTTGACCTCGTACATCTTTGTCAGAGTATCACAGATAACTTTTGCTATTTTTATCTCAGAGATACTTGACAATACTTCGTCTACTATAGCCAAGTGTAAATTGGCAACATCATTATCATTCATCTCATTCCACTTTTCATCGTCGGTAATTTTCACTGGTCTATCTCCAATAGCCGTCAATCAATTCTCCTTTCTTAAAACTGCTTATATCTTTATTTTTCACAGCATAAAGTTGTTTTCATTGAACTTTGTTATCTTATACATGCCCACATTATGTCTACAACAATTTAATAAACTGGACAAAATAATTCCGCCTTAATAAAAAAATCTAAAAAAATCTTTTTTGATGTGGAAGATCAGTCTAAGCTGCAACCACATAGTATGCTCAGAATTTTAAGAAATTTTAAACCAAGTCTTTGATATTTGGTCCCACGTGCTGTAATTTGAGATAATAAATATGAAAATAAAGAATAAATTGGTCATCTCGATTTACGTGAAAAACCCTTAAAAATTATTAGGGTAAAAACTACAGGCAAGATGAAATGAATTCTACTATAATATTTTATGGAGTACAACACTCTCTTAATATAGGGGAACAAATCACCTCGCAAATATTATAGAACTAAACACTCAAATGCTATAAGATAAGAGAAAAAAACTCGAAGAAGAGATGATTTTAAAATAAGAGGAGGAGCTCTATTTATAGAGCTCATTGTCCGTGTGAAGACGCGTATAAAGACGCGTTATTTTCGTCTGAATTTTATGCTGACTTATTTTGACAATCATATGCCCATTAAATGGATGCATTTATTGCCGTCACTGTTGACCTTCGCCAATCTCACAATTAATTGTCGACAGATTTTATGTAGGTGAGACGAAATCCTATTTTGATAAAAATATATAATGCATAAAAATATATTAATTTGTAGAAAATTTTAGAGTTTACCTCGAGCCAGAGTGGTAAACCATAGGAAGCCCTTGGGCGGAAATCTGACTGGACCTCATCTTCTTTGACGCTGGATTGACCTTCACAGATGATATGAAAAAATACCATGTCTTCACCACTTTTATTGGTGATTTTCAAATTGAATGTGTCTTGGTTCTGCAGCACGATTTGGTTGGTGCTGACAGCTGTTTCTGGAACAAAGCGCTGTGCTTCAAGGCTAGATCTGATTGCTTCGTTGGATTCGAGTATTTTTCCGAATTCTTGTCTCCTTATTGATCTATTAACATGAGCAATGTCCACATTCAACTTGCATCGTACAGGTTTATGATCACTCTCAGTCACGTCCATACGAGCATCGTACCTTTCCGAAAAAGATCAAGAAATAGACAAAGTTTAACAAATATATAAATAAATAAATAAGAAGAAGAAGAAGGTAATAAATAAATCCATGTAACCCACAACAGTATGGAAGCAACGACAGGACATTCTAAACTGCATTCTTGTCCTGAAGCAACTCTGCTATCTCTATATAGAATTCTATCACACCAAGCTGGGATTCTTTTTTTCTCACCCGAATCATAGCCTGTGAATCAGATTAAGCACGTAAATTAGTAGTGAAATTCATCAAAACTGGCTGTAAAAGAGACATAATTCTTTGAAATGTATATACCTCCTAAACCAGGTTTTCCTCTTTCAAACTTGTAAGTTGGAGGAAATCTGATAAGTGCCTCATGCATTCCTTGAAAGACTCTACCGGCTTTCATTTCAGCTCGCAGCTGATCTTTCTCTCGCAGCCAATCAAAGCTTCTTTGGGAAACAAAGTCTCTTGCTTCATCGTAGGATATTCCAAAAAGGCGATAGTTAAAATCACCACAAAATATGAACATATCAGCTTCAGCAAGATCAGGCTTTCCCTTTCCCTCATCAGTGTTAACTGTTGCGACCTATTGTTATCATTAAAAATAATAATAAATAAATAAATAAAAGAATACAATTGGGAAACAAAAAATATTCACTAAATAATTTTATATGCGTACGTTAGGACCACGAAGCATTTGAGCAGCGGATGAAACACCAGCTGCAACAGAGGCAATCCATGGCAAGCCAAAAGAATAAAGCAGCCAGAATAAATATGTAGAGATGACAATACAGCAAGACAAAAACAGGATTCGCAGCATACCAGCAGCATTGTTTAGGAGGTTTGAAGACCGAGTGAAAGTCATTGTTCGAAATATATGATCAAAATCAGCATTGCGACGATTAACTGCTTCCAAATGTGCAGCAAAGTGACAATTTGCAAAACATATGATCCTATCAAATACTCTCAACCTTAAACCAACACCTCCCTGCATGTCAGATTTAGCCACATATACCATCAATATATCAAACACATGGACAAAATATCTATGTATTTCTATACGATATACTATGTATGAGGAGCATCTTAGAGATTTTTCATCTCTTTGGTGCGTAGAGTTCATAAAAATAAGATTATTTTATTTAATTATTAACAAGGAATTAGATCTTACAATTGATTCCACATACACATTATTATTCGAACATATGAAAGCAATCTGATTTTTTTCTGAAAAGCTTTGGGGACTTTTATCTATGTAATTAAATTAATAAAGTAGATGAAAACTGTTATGTACTTTAATATTATTATGGGCTTCAAGAATATTGAGCCAAATTTGAGTCTTGGAAGAATCAAGAAAGTAGAAATGGAGTGATAAATAAAGTGTAATGGGGGAAGGAGATTAGAACTCATTCGATTAATTTGTTCAAGTTTTGGGACTACCTTGTGCTAGGGAAAAGCTTTGGCTATGGGGGGAGTTGAATTCCCTTGTACAAAGGATTACCTCAGGTAGCCTTATTTTCAATTTATGCCATCATATTACAGCTTACATTCATCTTTATTTTAGTCAATTATGGTTGATATATTAGCATATTTTGTGGTTGCAACAAAAACATTTCACAGTGGATAGTTAACAATGCCCACTTCACATATACCTTGTATCTGCTAATTGAATTACTGAAATAGCTTTATTTTTTAAAAATGTTCTCTATATGGGTTGCATTTCATATTTCAATATTCGAATTTATGAGAATAACCAGATTTTTACATAAAATTTTTCAACTTTTGATTATTCTGACAGTATTAACACATTTGACAAATAGTAAGGGGGTGTGAATATCAAATTCAAGTGGGATCAAACTATTGTCACAGTTGCTCAGACATAAAATGACATTTCTGAATCTAGAAGAAATCTTAGGGTCTATGGAGAGGAGAATAGCAATGCAATTTAACCACAAAAACATTTTGAGTTCTGCTTGTGATCATATTGAAAATTTGACAGAGTAAAAGATACATTACCTTGTTACCAATTGCGCGGCCTAATCCACATGCTACTGCTGCAACATCCAGGTCCCCAACATGAGTTCTGAGCGTTTTTCTCACCCTTAGAACGAAACGAGTGCAGATCAAAATTAAGCTCTATAATATTATCAAATTTTTTTAAAAATCCTTTCTTTAGAAGATCGGCAAGTGTTTATTTGGCACAAACAATACAACATAAGAGCTCAATAATGCACACGATAAAATTGTACCAGATTGCTATAAGCAAGCCAGCCAACTGCCTAGACCCAACGCGTTCAAATGTTGACCCTTCATCTAAAGCCTTTCCAATGTGGTCTTGCCACCATTGCCCGATTGAACTGCCTTCAAGTCCTACCTAAAATATAAATAGTAATTAGAGAGAGTGAAAAATATAATTCATAAGAAAAATCTATGATGATTTAATGTATATAACATTTTCCAAGCAAGATATTCAAGCTTTAATTGTTTGCCTTCTCCTCGAGATCTAGACATTGTAAATGTATATATATAAAAAGAAACCCATTAACTACTTACAGTTTCTTTTGCCGCTGACATTGCAAGGAAACCTGCACCCATTTCCACTTCTTGCAGCCCAACAACTACAATACCAACATCAGAAACTGCAGAACCTAACCATGACATAAGAGCATCATGAGAGGCTCTTCCTTGACCGACATTCCACGTGCCAACTAGAATCCTAACATTCTCAAGTCTTGTATACAATTCCTCTCTTGCAGCTAATTCTGGACGTAAAATGTTATCAATCTGTGCTGGAGATGAGATGTTCCATCCACGTATACCCCCGTGAGTTGCCAAGCTATAAACATGACCATTTCCTGTTACTAATTTTATAACTGGCCCATTATGTGCAACCCAACTGGCAATTAAATTTCCTTCAAGATCCAGTAACTGGACCATGCCACTTACATAACCAGCCCATATTCTTCCCCCGTGAGTGCAAAAGCACAGAACACCACAGGGATGATGAGTGAAATCTTGTAAACGATTGCCATTTCCATCCCACTGGATCAACAAGCCATTTGAACATCCAGTCCAAATCATTCCATCAGCTGTAAGAACTATTGCTTCTGTTTTTTTATTTTCGTCAGCAAAAGCCCCGGCTCCTTTTGTTGCAACACGGCGAACTGCATCTGCAGCACCCATTATAGCATTACGAGACCGCTGCAAAAACCCTTGAGATTTCTCCTTTTTAGACTTGGAGACAAACTTAACATTCATCTCATCTTCGACTGATTGGTCTTGGGTTGATGACAAGTCGGCACGATTCTCAATTTGACCCTCTATGTTAAATACTTTCAGAAGTTCTCTTGTCCGAGCATCCCTACGATTCACCAAACAATAATCGTATGAATAACAATTTGCTGAACACAAATGGAAATATAAAATTTCTACAATATTGTGGTGATTCCACAAGTCAGACATAACAAAGCAATTCCTTTTCGGAATTGAATATACCATAGGGAGAAAGATAAGGATCCAGCAGCCCAGACTTTAGCTCTGACATAGTCAGATAACAAGCACTTCACATCTGAGGAAGATATATTACATACACCATTCACTGTGACTTGACTTCTGAGGTCAATGAATGATCTTTCGACCAACAACGCGGCCATATGTCTTTCCTCCAAAGTTAAAGAGAGAGATTTTTCTATGGCTTTCCACGGCCAGAACTTTATGACACCACCTTCAGATCCTGACCATATATCACCTGGAACAAAAACAAAATAAGTTAACAACCAAGGATATGCCAAGATTGATAAAGATTAACACATTAAACATTATAACAAGATTCAAAAAGAAATAACGTTTCAAACTAATTTCAAGTTCTGCATGAAGCAATAAGTCAGCACAAGGAATTTTGCAAACAAATTAAGCATGTAAGGAACTTACTTACGTTCACAAGGGCGAGTTTGGATACAAAAACAGTAACTTAAAAAAGCACTAAACTAAGTCCAACTTTTAAAAGTATTTTTCTTATAAAGGGCAAAATTGTTTCAACCTTTGGATAAATGTAAAGAGTGCTTTTGTTTTCATTTTAAAAAGAAATAAAAGCCCAAAAACAAAAAATTCTGCTTCTGAAAAAGCACTTAAATAAATGATTTTTTAAAATTGCTTTTGTAACAAAACAATATTATTTTTAAGAAAAAAGTGCATTTGGTTCTTTGGCTTCTCCAACCAAACACTTTTTTACAAACGATTAAAAGATATCATTTCCCATGCACTAAATGGTACAATAACTATCATTGTTTAATGCAAATTTAGAAAAAATTTTGCTAAAGATAAGATTTTACCATAAGAAGAAATCACCATGGAGAGAACAGGTCCTCGATGTGCCTGCCAAGAAAGACCTTCTTTGAAAGCTGTCTCGTCTGAGAAATTCTGTTCCATTTTCCAAGACCTAATTTTACCATCTTTATGCCCACTCCAAACCAACTTACTCCCATGATCAACCATCAAGCATATTGCCGGCGATGTATTTGCCGACTCATAAAATGGAGCAGCGTCCTCATCCCCTCTCCGTGCCCTCCCCCCTGTCCCGATTCCAGGCTTGTATGCATCAGAATAGTACCATACTCTGATGCCTGATTCTTGCCCAGCCCATAATTGTGTTTCTGTACAAGCAATTGTTCTTAAAAACTTTCCAACCTGCAAGACATCAACCACTTTTCAAGGATGTACTACACCACACATGATTCCTCAAATACTGACACGACGTCGGTCCATACAGAACTTCAACAATAAATTAACACGAATCATAAACCATTTCTACATGTTTTTTTCTTGTGAAGTTATATTGTTACATTAAAGTTATAATTCTCAAATTTCATGAGGCTTCATATATGCTAAATCTAGTGTCAAGGTTTCAACTTTCTATACTTCTTCAAAAATTTGATAGGTATAGTAGCTTTGAAACTAGATTTCTGACAGGATACGGAATATTTAAATCATTTGAACAAGAAAAAGGAGCCCATGATTCTTAGAGTGGAGACAAAAATTCTTTATGAGGACTTTTATGAAGATAAATCCTAACTTACCATAAGCAACACTTATGGATTCACACCATCACTGCGTGTATTATATCCATCGAGTTTGGAATAGCACTGTGCATACTTTTCCGCAGGGATGCAGTCAAGGAAATCAATGCATAGAACGAAAAATATTACAAATTTCTACTTCCCTCTTGCTTCGTTCTTTCGAGAACATTTCAAGACTTTAAAATTGAAAAATGGAAAAAACACGAAAGAATCCTACCTGAGTTTCTCTCAAGGGGTGTGGCCTGAGTTCCAAACATGTTGGCCGGGAAGGGTGCACAGCCGCCCTGTTAGGCGCCTTGAATACTCCCACGTCACCACCACTCCCCACAAACTCCGGCAGCGGCTGCTGTGGCAGCCTCTGGCCTTCATCACACGCGCCGCCATCCCTCAACGCGATTCCTTCAATCCTCTGGCTCAAACCAATATAATCCACGTGACGCTCGCTCACAGACCCCACTCCACCACCACCAGAATTCCCACTACCGGTGGAATACGGAAAAAACTCGTCTTCATCAGAAGAATTAACGTCGCCGTCATTATACACGTTGTTCTTACTGGTGACATGGTTTATCATAATCTGATTCTCATCGAGGCTATGCTTGCGGATCTGGTGGTGGCGGTGCTTGTGGGTTCCGGTGTTCGTTCTTAGCTGGTGGCTGTATGAGTGGGCTTTTCGGTGCGGCGGCGCCAGAGACAACTCCTCCAACGCCATCTTATCATCTTCCTCTAAACGTTCGTCCATTTCCGGAGATGGGGTTGCGCTGGGGGTGATTTTCTCCTTGGCAAAAATTCAATCATCAATGCTGGTATTGGGATCAAGGAAAATGTGGGAGCGGGAGTGAATGCGGGGGGAGAAGGGAAAAGGTCAAAATGCGGAGAGTTTGTGGGGTGGCAGTCCGAGAGGAAACCGGCGAAAGATTCTGGTAATGTACGGACAACAATCGTTTTCCACGGTGTGCCAGAGTGGCTGGCAAAGTCGCCAAATAACAATAGATTAGGAGATATAATATTATTTTGCTCTATTTTTTTATAATTATATATATATATATATATATATATATTTGGATGGAGTGGGGTTTTTTATATCACAAAACTTGCGGATAGTGTTTCATAAGTAATTTTGTCAGATGGATCATATTCGTTTTGATTTATAAAAAAAATATTTTTTTTGTTTTAAAATTATTATTTTTTAGTATGATTATAGATTGAATCAAGCAGTCTCACGAAATTCACGAGACTTTCTAATAGAAAACATACCCTAATCATATTTAACTTCATGATCCAATATTTGTTTCGAATTTGAGACTGTGGTGTCAATAAGTTATAAATAATCGGTTTATGTATTTTTATATTAAATATTTATACAGATTTATTTACAATATTAATTTGTGGAATGTTCTAATACCATGGTCTATAGTCTACTTCATTACTCTAACATAAAGCAACCGGGTTCATGATATATGTCAAATCCGACGAAAGTCAAGTTTATGGACAAGGTATTATTTATTATATTAGATAAGAAAATTATATTCATTATAGTTTTTTTTTTGAGACAATATTCATTATAGTTATAAATACCATACATCACTCCTACAAAATAAAAGAATGTAATTCAACTGTATATAAATTTAGGAATAATGAAAAATGACTAATTAAATTATTTTAATTGTATTTATTAAATGTGGTATGCATGTTTACATGTTTAAAATAGGGTTTTCTACTAGAATGCATAAAACTGTGTTTTTAAGGATTCTTCGATACGCGATCGGGGAATGAAGACCGAGAACCGTAAAGAAAAAAATATTTTTATTAAATGAATATTTAATTATTTATATATGGTATATTCTATATGATATTTTCAAAAATGGTGCTTTTTGAGATGTTTTTACGCGCTGAGTCTTATTTTAAACCAGTAATCGATTTTTGACGAAAACAAGAACTTTGGAGGCCCGATTAATAGTTTTAAAAAGGCAAAAACTTGTGTGAGACGATCTCACGGATCGTATTTTGTGAGACGGATATCTTATTTGGGTCATCCATGAAAAATATTACTTTTTATGCTAAGAGTATTACTTTTTATTGTGAATATCGGTTATTTGGGTCATCCATGAAAAAGTATTACTTTTTATAATAAGAATATTATTTTTTATTGTAAATATCGGTAGTGTTGACCCGTCTCACAGATAAAGATTCGTGAGACCGTTTCACAAGAGGCCTACTATTTTGAAAACTTTCCTATAAAAAATATTTTACCTACATTATAATGGTCCTAATGGGCCTATTATACTAAGGTTATTGGGTCTAGCTTACTACACAATTATTTATATCAAAATATAGAGTTTCTTAAATCCTAAACACTTCAAACTACACGCCACCAAGCTTCAAAAGACTCCTAGTTTCTCTCCACCATCACATGACCACACACCTCACTTTTTCAAAGGCAATTCACGTGAGGTTGAAGGAAAAACATAGCAAGCTTCCTCCCCGTCTTTCCGCCAACGTCCCTCGCGTCGAGGATTGTTTTTCGTGCATGAAATACGCAAAAGCACGCCTTAATCTTCCTTCACTCATCACTCATACCATATTATGTGTATTTAACATGATTGCATAAGAAATATGATACACTTTCTTATATTTTTGTTTTTGAGGAAATACATGATCAAAACTTGAGTTTTCATGCTTTTAAATCCATGTTTATGTTGCACAAAGAGGTTGTCATGATAGGGCAATGGGAAGGGACATTGTTAAGAAATTATTATTACCCTAAAGTTTTGGTGATTGACAAAATTAAATCAACACCTAACTGTTTTAGTAAACAGCTGCAATCTTCCTTGTATAACAGGAACCATTTCAACCGCTTGGTCCTCAAACTGCCTACTCTTCAACCATCAGAAAGCAGAAGAGCGTCAACCGCTAAAAGAATTCCAACCGGATGTTCCAAGACAGATTTCGATCGCTTCATTAAAAGAGTCATTTATTGCTCACTTAATGAAAGACATTCTCTGATCGGCTCAGGACATTCAATGGTTTTGCATCGCTACAATTCAACTATGTCCTGCACCAGTCCCGATAAAGATTTGCTTAAGTCACTATCCCAGAATAGAAAGATTGTTTTTATATTCTACAAGTCCTGATGTTAATATCAGTTGCCACCAAAAGAATGCTCAGCAGCAACTCTTCAAGGAATGGGATTCAAAGCTGTGCAAGCAAAGAGAACGTTAAATGCTTTGCTGAATAACATTTGATGTAGTTGCAGCTGATAGTGACACATCATTCCAACGCTACAGATTTACGTTATGTATCTTTCCGATCGTTGGATGATAACTTATAAAATAAATACTGAAGAATGCAAATACAATTTCGATCAATTTTAATCTTTCCAACCACGCGATTGACATACTACTGAAGCTTGGATACTCAAAGATGTGAGCTCTATAAAGTTCATATACTTCATCGCTCATCAAACATGCACTCAGCAGAAACATAACTGATCATTCAAGGATCAATTTCTTGCTAATCAAAGCATCCAACGTTCTTTTATCAGTAACCTTTTGGTTATTTGATTGATTGTTTTATCTTGTGAGCCGAGGGTTCTTAAAATCCAGAAGTGTAAAGTGATCACTAAGAGTTCTGAAATAGGCAGTGTGATAAGTCTTGATTGGAGTGAGCTGTTGCAAAAAGTTTGTAAAGCCAAAGTCTTTTAGTTAAATCATTCCTAAAGATGAAGAAGGGGTGACGTAAGAGTTTATATCTCCGAACATCCATAAAAATCATGCATCTTTACTTTTCGCATGCACTTACTTTTAGAACTGTTTCTTGTTAATAAGCCACACAACCAGTTGAAGCTATCATTAGAAATTGTGAACCGTTTTCCACACTTCTCAAGTGGTTCATATTTCTAACCGTTGAAGAAAAACTTTAAACAGTCTAAAAGCGTTTGAAAGCCAATTTTAAAAAGAAAATATTTTTAAAGATTTTATTCACCCCCTTATAATCTCTTTTCCGATCCTAACAAGTGATATTAGAGCGAGGTTTTCTTGAACATTGATATCTACAATCGATATGACATCTTTTAACAAGATTCCTATGTTTTCTAAAGAAGATTATGATGACTGAAAAATACATATGCAAGCATATTTAGCAGCCTAGGACGATGAAATATGGTATGTCATCACTGACGGGCTTATGAAGATCTTGAAAGTCAATCCAGCTGTGGCTATAACTGAAGGTGCTCTCCAAATGGTGGAAAAGCATCAAATCGAATAGACAGCTAAGGATAAGAAGAAGGCGAATCTTGACAACGTCGCCAAAGATATCCTTTATAAGACTCTGGATAAGAATATGTTTGCCAAGATTAAAAATTGATCCACAGCAAAGGAGATATGGGAAAAACTCATAAAACGGTGTGAAGGCAACATCCAGACAAAAGAAAATAAGCTGACATTTGCAATCCAAAAGTTCGACAACGCAAAAATGAAGCCAGGAGAAACTCTTTTTGAATTTGATGAACGGTTTAGTGATATTATTATTGAACTTATTTCTCTAGGTAAAGAATACTCTAATCGTGCAGTTGCCTTGAAGGTAATGAGAGCTCTTCTTAGAGAATGGGACGTGAAGATATTAGCGATGCGAAAATCAAAAGATCTGAACAAACTAGAGCTTCACGATCTCTTTGCCAATCTTAAAGCATATGAGTTCGAGCTTGGAATTTGAACTGAAGAAGAACCATCCACTTCTCAACAAACCAAGGCCCTGGTAGTTATCACAGTGACTCTTCCGGTCGAAGAGTCCACAAGTAAGAAATCAGCTGAGCAACTGAGCAATGAAGCTATGTCCTTATTTGTCAAGAAGTTTGGTAAATTTATGCGTAAAAATCAATCTCAATTTTCTAAACCATATTACAAGAAAGACCATAGAGATGATGGTAAATCTTGTTTTAACTGTGGGAAAAATGGGCGCTTTATTGCAGAGTGTACCAGGACCAAGAAGGATGAGAAGTAAAATGTCTGGTCCTTCAAATTCTACTGAAATATTTTTTTTTAAAGCTATGACCAAAAAAACATTCACTCAAAAAAATTTAAATAATTTAATCAGAAGTTTTAAAATTCATTCAATCAGTGAATAAAAACAACTGCAGTTACACAAAATTTTAAAATGTAATAAATCTCTTACTGTTATTTTAAAAGAAAAACTCGAGCGTAATGCCAAAAGTCTTGACAACTCAACAACGTAAAACAAGAGTCAAAATATTTAAAAATGTTGCTTAAACTCATGTCTCATAATTATATTTTGCGAAAGAATGCAAGGTCCTCGGGTTTCCACGTGCACCCCCAGCTCAGCCTACTCAGTCTTCAGCGCCT
This sequence comes from Primulina tabacum, assembly GCF_025594145.1. NCBI lineage: Eukaryota > Viridiplantae > Streptophyta > Magnoliopsida > Lamiales > Gesneriaceae > Primulina > Primulina tabacum. The sequence continues at coordinate 20,686,324 of NC_134564.1, forward strand.
CTAGTCTCCTCAACCAAGAGATCACCTGCATCAATCACAACTAGTGAGTCTAAAAACTCTACACACTTGAACCGTTACAACAAGTACAAATATGTATCATTCAATAGTGAAAAATACTGTACGCAAAATAACTTTCATGATCTTCAAAAGCATGAACTTAAACGTAAACATATTCATATCAAATCATGTAATATCGTATCATCATATACGTATTATTTTCCTTAATTGAATTTGGATAATTAGTTTTGACTTTCGAATCAACTCTAATTTGATGGATCCATCTACGTATAACCGCGGTACCCGGCAGCGGGGACATCAGCGATAGTTTTACCCATCCACTGAGCCTTGTCATTACATGTTCGTGTTCGTGTTCGTATTAGTCATAACCAATTCACCTCCTTCAAAAAATTTCATCATATTCATCACTTGTAAAATTCATGCCTTTACATACATTTCCTTAAAACCAAGCATGCAACGTGTTTCTAACATTAACGTAAAAATCCATGTTCCATATCAACATATACATTTTAAATATGCATTTTCCATTATTAGGGCACTGCCAGGACTGCTAAACGACCCGCTCAAACTTATAAAACTCCTTAAACATACTTCTATTCATTTCCTCAAATGTATCCCGAACCTCTGCCTCAACTTCTATATTTTGCTTGAGGGCTTAGACCGGAGTTCAGTTTAACCCGAATTAACCCGAGACTTGATACAATTTAACCATAGTTCAACGACTCTTAACCAAACCCCGTGTGACTCAACTTGAACCATTTATAACCACAGACATGTCGGTGTAACTTACCGGAACCCCCAAGACGATCAATATCCACAAAATCTCGCAATATACCTGTACAGTACTGGTGCCTAGGTGCTGGCAGTGTAGCGCTGTGGCACTGGTAAGCACCTTGGCGCCATGGCACTACAAGTTCTGAAGCTCCAGCGCTGCGGCGCCACAGGGTCAGCGCTGCGGCACCAATCCTTCGGGAGAAAACCCAAAATCGACTTTGAAGCCAAATTCTATATGTAAGGTCTAGGAAATTCGAACTACGTAACCTGACTGCATGCAAGCTGGGGTTTTTACTAAGCTATATGTTTAATTATTTTAAAGCTTTAAAGACATTATTATGGCATGATTATGTATGTCGTGTCATGTTTAATTAAGATTTCATGCATTATTGCTTTTAGTTGTATTTCACGCTCGAGCGAGGAACGGAGACCGGGGATAATCAGGAAAAAAGTTTTTATTAAATAATTATTTTTAATTATTTAATATATGGTGTAATTAAGTGATTTTTGGAGATGGACCTTTGTTGTGTATATTTACTCGCCAGTGCATATTTTAATCGATACACAAATTTCAGTGAGTCAGAGGACTTTTTGAGGGTTCAGACAATATTTTTAAAAATCGCAGCTAAATGAAATATTTTTTGGTAGTGTTATTGGGCTTGACGGCTTTATTTTATTGCATAATGGACCTAAAATACTTTTAAACTTAATTATTTTAATTAAGACCCATTATACACTAATTATTTTATTGAAACCTACACTCAAAACCCTAACCCTACTCCCCATTGGTTCGGCCGCCCCCTCCCTCTCATCAGCAGCAATTGTTCGTCCAAACTTCAGTAGCCATTCGAGAATCCTTCAAATTTTTCAAGAAAACTCATTCCCCGTCTCTCCGGTGCTCGTCCTACGCGTAAATATCCAAGGTTTCGAGTGTTTTTCACAAGGGTATGCCCGATTCCTTTATTTTCTCGTCTTTCATACCATAATACATATTTTGAATGGATTATGCATGTTATATGTCGGGACTAACGTTTAAAATCGGTTTTGCATATGTTTTACCATGAACTCGGTTTCTTGCTTTCATGAACATCATGTTCCTATTCATTTGAGGGGTTGCTTCCAGATCAGTGGTTCGAAGGAGGTTCCACGGCAGGTGTTTAGGTGTTTTAGGTGTTGAGACTGAGGTTGGTTAATGCCTTGGTAGGTGTCCGATCGGGTCTTCGTGTTTGGGTAGGTTGAGGCTCGATCAAACGATCGGTGAGGGCAGAGGTGCAAGGGATGCTTCAGGGTCGTGGAGTGGACCCTGGTGGGTCTGAGTCACGGCTTGGAGCAGCTCGTGCACGGCGGGTCTTGGGCTAGGTGGAGATCCAGGGCTACTAGGGTTTGGTTTTGGTATTTTCGGGGAAGGAGCATGCAACCGCTTGCTTGGTGGCTTAGGGCATGGTTGGGTCAGTCCAGGAAGGGGTCCACGGATTGTTCATGGTCCTAGGATGGTCTAGTTCGGGGCTTGTCCATTCTAGAATGGGCAAGGTTCGGGTAGCGCATGGTTCGGCCCTAGGATTTTTATGTTGCAAGGTGCCGATTTTTCCAGCAGCCACTTTGTAACGTCCAAAAAACCAATCTACGTAAACCAATGCATACAAAATTATTTTAATTACTTAAATTTTTTATTTAATTGATTTTAAATGCTTGCATGATACTTATTATATGATTAAAGGTATGATTGCATGATTAAATGATAATATGGCATGATTACATGAAATTTAAGGATTTTACCCGAATATTCGATAATAGGCAGGAGGAAGGAGACTGGGGACGACCAAGACAAGAATATATATTTTTCCTTAAATAATTGCAAGGATTCCTAATATGATTAAAATTGATTTAAATTTTTTAGAAATGTTAGAGTTCGAATTATTTTACGAGTCGAGCTCGAATTTTCCTGGGAGGCCAGTTTTGGGCAAACAATGAGTTTTAAAAGATCAAAAATATTATTTTTGAGAAACTAATTTTATAAACTTATATTATTTAATTAAATAAAAGTTATTGGGCCCAATTTATTTATTTTAAGAAGGCCCTATTTCCTTTAAGCTTACAAGCCCAAAATCAAAGCCCATTAATATGTTGATTAAATTATAAATAGGACTCCTAGGTCTTTAAATCCCATAATTCAGCACCTATTGCAGCCGAAATTTCACACCTTGCACACACTAATTTTCGAAAACAAGAGGAAGAAAAGCTAACAGTGTTATAAACGCAAAGACACGTTTTCTAAACTCTTTTAAACATCATACAAATAATAATATGTGTGTGTTAATTTTTTATGCATGAAAAATATAATTTTTGAATTATTTTTACGATAGATAATATATTTTTAAAAACACGACGATTTTACGTATATATGAAGAACGTTATGAACCCAACGGACGCGCTGCCAATACATGATAAAATATGAATGAATTGTGTTTGAAGGGTAGGAGTCACACACAGATTCTGTAGCTCGGTTCCAGGGCTTGGTCAGTAGGGTTCCCAGGTGGGTTGGCCCGGGTTTGGCTTGAGGTGGCTTGGGCAAGGCTCGAGTAAATTGGGAGATGGCTCGGTGTGTTCGATTGAGGGTCAATTTCGAGATTTAAAAGAATAAAATTTGAACCATGGGTCCACAGGTGTGGTTCATGGCTCACAAGGGTAGATTAGGTATTAAAAATGCTATGTTTAAAATTTGGAATCAAATTTCGGAGTTTTGAATTTATCCGGGATTTAATCGCCTCTCGAATAATCAAAGAATTAATTGAAACGCCTAGATTTAAGCAGAATAAAATTATGGAAAATTATATTTAAGCCTAAATAATTATTTGAAATATGCCCGTGTAATTGAAAGTCAGAAAAAGATAAAATCTAGATTTTTTCGTCTAGGGGCAAAACGATAATTTTACATTTAGGAAAATATGTAAAAGCTTGGTAGCGTCACGAAGGATCATAATGCATGTTAAATGATGTTGTATAATTTAAAACTTATATTTTTATGAAAATATGATATTTTAGGATTCATGGTAAAATTGTGCAATTTCTGTTGTTTAAAATGCTATTTTTGGAAAGCTGTGTTATTTTATGATTTTTAAAGAAAAGAAAAAATATTTTGAAGGATGTGAATTAACTGTGACAAATGATATATGATATGAGGGGATCCGTTTTTTGAGGGAACGGTGAACTTACAATTTTGTGAAGATGTCATGAGGGCCAAGGCCCCCAGAGGGAGCTCATATACGTGCCAAGGCCCTAGAGGGACCCCGTTTACGGGCCAAGGCCCCAGAGGACCCCGTGTATGAGAAAAGGCCCCAGAGAGACCCTGACGATCGTATTTCCACGATGGAACCTAGTGTCCACCCCTGTGGACCATGTGGAGCTGAAGACTGATCAGTCGACCAAAGGATAAAAGCTAGTCACATTCTAGGATCAAACTTCATCCAAAATGATAAAAGATTGAAATCTTTACGATTAAAATGATTTATGTTATATGATTTATGCTTAAAATCTTTTAAATGATTTATTTATGCTTAAATGATTTTAAATGGTTTATTTATGCTCAAAAGATTATTTTAAGTAAAAGTATGATTTTTAAATGCATGTGATTGTTATGTATTATATCCTACTCATGTTTAGAACGTGTTGAGTTATTAGACTCACTAGGTTTGTATGATATAGGATTTGATAATTTTATGGGAGGCGCTGACGATTGAGTGGATCTAGTGCAGCAGTTCACTCCCGAGGGACCTTTATGTTTCCGCACTAGATTAGATATAAGATTTAAAAGATTTATGTTAATGATTTTATTACAGATATTTTTTATGCTTTAATTTTATGTTAGTTAATATTTTAAATGTCGACGTAGGAATTTTGGTTAATTGATGATTTATGGATATTTTTATACACTTAAGATTCAAATGTTAAATTATTATGATTTATGAAAATGTTAAGTAATTTTAATTAGTATTTTCTAGTTTATGATTTTTTTTTAAAATTAAAATAAAAAAGTCGATGTCGTTTTTTTACTGCTTATTATTTTCTATATGCTAAAATTATTTTAAATGCTTATATGATGCATGATATAAATGTTAGCTGCACGCCGCATGGAAAATGATTAAATGCATGTTGGGTAGTGGAATTGATTGGGTTAATGAAGAACTTAGACAAGAATAGGCTGCATGTTCTACCTGAAGTGGATTTAGGAGTCGACATTGAGAAATTTTTGGGTTAGAAATGCAATTTTCAAAATTTGGAGGACCGAATTGAAGAGTAATATTTAAGTTAAAGGTTATGTTTGAGGTTGATAAGAGAATCTAAGTTTTGCAATCATTAGGTCAAGGAAAATTTCAAAGACTAAATTCTATTTGAGGGGTGTGGGGGGAGGAAAGGAGATTTGTAACGTCCGAAAAAGTAACATAAATAAACCATATGCATGCAAAATTATTTTAATTACTTAATTGTTTTATTTAATTGATTTTAAATGTTTGCATGATATTTATTATATGATTAAAGGTATGATTTCATGAATAAATGATAATATGACATGATTACATGAAGTTTAAGGATTTTACCCGAATATTCGATAACAGGCAGGAGAAAAGAGACCCGGGACGACCAAGACAAAAATATTTATTTTTATTAAATAAATGCAAGGCTTCCTAATATGATTAAAAATGATTTAATTTTTATAGAAATGTTGGAATTAGAATTATTTTACGAGTCGAGCTCGATTTTTCCTGGGAGACTGGTTTTGGGCAAACAAGGAGTTTTCAAAGATCAAAAATATTATTTTTTGGAAGCTAATTAAATAAGAGTTATTGGGCCCAATTTAATTATTTTAAGTAGGCTCAATTCTCCTTAAGCTTGCAGGCCACAACCAAAGCCCATTAATATGTTGATTAAATTATAAATAGGACTCCTAGATTTTTTAAACCCCATAATTCAGCACCTACTGCAGCCGAAATTTCACACCTTGCACAAACTAATTTTCGAAAATAAGACAAGGAGAAAAGCTAGAAATCTTTGTCGCCCGTTCGTCCTTCCTCGTCGACGATTGAATATTAGAGCGTTATAAATGCAAGGTCACGTTTTCTAAACCCTTTTAAAAATCATACAAATCATAATATGTGTGTGTTAATTGTTTATGCATGAAAAATATAATTGTTAAATTATTTTTACGATAGATCGTATATTTTTAAAAACACAACGATTTTACGTATATATGAAGAACGTTATGAACCCAACGGACGCGCTGCCAATACATGATAAAATATGAATGAATTGTGATTGAAGGGTAGGAGTCACACACAGATTATGTAGCTCGGTTCCAGGAGTGTTTGAGCGCCTTAGGGGTTGGTTCTATGGGCTGGGCTTGGTCAGTAGGGTTCCCAGGTGGGTTGGCCCGGGTTTGGCTTGAGGTGGCTTGGGCAAGGCTCGAGTAAACTGGGAGATGGCTCGGTGTTTTCGATTGAGGGTCAATTTCGAGATTTAAAAGAATAAAATTTGAACCATGGGTCCACGGGTGTGGTTCATGGCTCACAAGGGTAGATTAGGTATTAAAAATGCTATGTTTAAATTTTGGGATCAAATTTTGGAGTTTTGAATTTATCCGGGATTTAATCGCCTCTCGAATAATCAAAGAATTAATTGAAACGCCTAGATTTAAGCAGAATAAAATTATGAAAAATTATATTTAAGCTTAAATAATTATTTGGAATATGCCCGTGTCATTGAAAGTGAGAAAAAGATAAAATCTAGATTTTTTCGTCTCGTGGCAAAACGGTAATTTTACATTTAGGAAAATATGTAAAAGTTTGGTAGCGTCCCGAAGGATCATAATGCATGTTAAATGATGTTGTATGATTTAAAATTTAGATTTTTATGAAAATATGATATTTTAGGATTTATGGTAAAATTGTGCAATTTCTGTTGTTTAAAATGCTATTTTTTGAAAGCTGTGTTATTTTATGATTTTTAAAGAAAAGGAAAAATATTTTGAAGGATGTGAATTAACTATGACAAATGATATATGATATGAGGGGGATCCGTTTTTTGAGGGAACGATGAACTTACAATTTTTTGGAGATGTCATGAGGGCCAAGGCCTTCAGAGGGAGCTCATATACGTGCCAAGGCCCTAGAGGGACTCCGTTTACGGGCCAAGGCCCCAGAGGACCCCGTGTATGAGAAAAGGTCCCAGAGAGACCCTGACGATAGTATTTTCACGATGGAGCCTAGTGCCCACCCCCGTGGACCATGTGGAGCTGAAGACTGATCAGTCGACCAAAGGATAAAAGCTAGTCACATTCTAGGATCAAACTTCATCCAAAATGATAAAAGATTGAAAGCTTTACGATTAAAATGATTTATGTTATATGATTTATGCTTAAAATCTTTTAAATGATTTATTTATGCTTAAATGATTTTAAATGGTTTATTTATGCTCAAAAGATATTTTAAGTAAAAGTATGATTTTTAAATGCATGTGATTGTATATGTATTATTTCCTACTCATGTTTAGAATGTGCTGAGTCATTAGACTCACTAGGTTTGTATGATGCAGGATTTGATGATTTTATGGAAGGCGCTGACGATTGAGTTGATCGAGTGCAGCAGTACACTTCCGAGGGACCTTTATGTTTCCGCACTAGATTGTTAGATATAAGATTTAAAAGATTTATGTTAATGATTTTATTACAGATATTTTTTATGCTTTAGTTTTATGTTAGTTAATATGTTAAATGTCGACGTAGGACTTTTGGTTAATTGATGATTTATGGATATTTTTATACACTTAAGATTCAAATGTTAAATTATTATGATTTATGAAAATGTTGAGTTTTTTTAATTAGTATTTTCTAGTTTATGAATTTTTTTTTAAAATTAAAATAAAAAAGTCGATGTCGTTTCAGTTGGTATCAGAGCCGAGGTTTTCCGCAAATGGTTTCGTACTGTCACTCCGAGAAGCTCAAGAAGTCACACCTCAAGTATGTGAGTTTTTACTGCTTATTATTTTCTATATGCTAAAATTATTTTAAATGCTTATATGATGCATGATATAAATGTTAGTTGCATGCTGCATGGAAAATGATTAAATGCATGTTGGGTAGTGGAATTGATTGGGTTAATGAAGAAATTAGAAAAGAATAGGCTGCATGTTCTACCTGAAGTGGACTTAGGAGTCGACATTGAGAAAGTTTTGGGTTAGAAATGCAATTTTCAAAATTTGAAGGACCGAATTGTAGAGTAATATTTAAGTTAGAGATTATGTTTGAGGTGGATAAGAGAATCTAAATTTTGCAATCATTAAGTCAAGGAAAATTTCTAGGACGAAATTCTATTTAGTTTTGGGGGTGGAGGGGGGAGAGGGAGATTTGTAACGTCCGAAAAATCAACCTACATAAACCACATGCATGCAAAATTATTTTAATTACTTAATTGTTTTATTTGATTGATTTTAAATGCTTGCATGATATTTATTATATGATTAAAGATATGATTGCATGATTAAATGATAATATTACATTATTACATGAAATTTAAGAATTTTATCCGAATATTCGATAAGAGGCAGGGGAAAGAAGACCGGGGACGACCAAGAAAGAATATTTATTTTTGTTAAATAATTACAAAGCTTCCTAATGTGATTAAAAATGATTTAAATTTTTTAGAAATTTTTGAGTTTGAATTATTTTACGAGTCGAGCTCGATTTTTCCCGAGATGCTGGTTTTGGGCAAAGAAGGAGTTTTAAAAGGCCAAAAATATTATTTTTGGGAAGCTAATTTTATAAACTTTATTATTTAATTAAATAAGAGTTATTGGGCCCAATTTAATTATTTTAAGTAGGCCCAATTCTTCTTAAACTTGCAAGCCCAAAACCAAAGTCCATTAATATGTTGATTAAATTATAAATAGGACTCCTAGGTCTTTTAAACCACATAATTCAGCACCTATTGCAGCCGAAATTTCACACCTTGCACACACTAATTTTCGAAAATAAGAGAAGGAGAAAAGCTAGGAGACTTCGTCGTCCGTTCGTCCTTCCTCGTGGACGATTGAATATTCGAGCGTTATAAATGCAAAGGAACATTTTCTAAACCCTTTTAAATATCATACGAATCATAATATGTGTGTATTAATTGTTTATGCATGAAAAATATAATTGTTGAATTATTTTAACGATAGATCGTATATTTCAAAAAACACGACGATTTTACGTATATATGAAGAACGTTATGAACCCAACGGACACGCTGTCAATATATGATAAAATATGAATGAATTGTTATTGAAGGGTAGAAGTCACGCACAAATTCTGTAGCTCGGTTCCAGGAGTGTTTGAGCGCCTTAGGGGTTGGTTCTATGGGCTCGGCTTGGTCAGTAGGATTCCCAGATGGGTTGGCTCGGGTTTTGCTCGTGGTGGCTCAGGCGTGGCTTGAGTAAATTGGGAGATGGCTCGGTGTATTCGAGTGAGGGTCGATTTCGAGATTTAGAAGAATAAAATGGGAACCATGGGTCCACGGGTGTGGTTTATGGCTCACAAAGGTAGATTAGGTATTAAAAGTGTTATGTTTAAAATTTGGGATCAAATTATGGAGTTTTGAATTTATCCGGAATTAATCGCCTCTCGAAACGTTAATGAAAGAATTAAATGAAACACCTAGATTTAAACGGAATAAAATTATGAAAAATTATATTTAAGCTTAAATCATTATTTGGAATATGCCCGTGTAATTGAAAGTGAGAAAAAGATAAAATCGATAATGTTTACGTCTAGCAGCAAAACGATAATTTTACACTTATGAAAATACGTAAAAGCTTGGTAGCGTCCCGAAGGATCATAATGCATGTTAAATGATGTTGTATGATTTAAAATGTTGATTTTAATGAAAATATGATATTTTATGATTTATGGTAATGCTGTGCAATTTCTGCTGTTTAAAATGCTATTTTTGGAAAGCTATGTTATTTTATGATTTTGAAAGAAAAGGAAAAATATTTTGAAGGATGTGAATTGACTGTGAAAAATGTTATATGATATGAGAAGGATCCGTTTTATGAGCGAAAATGTGAACTTACAATTTTGTAGAGATGTCGTGAGGGCCAATGCCCCACAAGAGCCCATATACGGGCCATGGCCCTAGAGGGATCCCGTTTACGGGCCAAGGCCCCAGAGGGACCCCGTGTATGAGAAAAGGCCCCAGAAGACCCCGACGATCGTATTTCCACGGTGGAGCCTAGTGCTCACCCCCATGGACCATGTGGAGCTAAAGACTGATCGATCGACCAAAAGATAAAAGCTAGTCATTTTCAAAGATCAAACTTCATCTAAAATGATAAATGATTGAAATCTTTACGATTAAAATGATTTATGATATATGATTTTTGCTTAAAATATTTTTAAATGATTTATGCTTAAACGATTTTAAATGGTTTATTTATGCTCAAAAGATTATTTTAAGTAAAAGTATGATTTTTAAATGTATGTGATTGTACATGTATTATTTGCTACTCATGTTTAGAACGTGCTGAGTCATTAGACTCACTAGGTTTGTATGATGCAGGATTTGATAATTTTATGGGAGGCCCTGACGATTGAGTGGATCGAGTGCAGTAGTACACTCCCGAGGGACCTTTATGTTTCCGCACTAGATTTTTATATATAAGATTTAAAAGATTTATGTTAATGATTTTATTAGTGATATTTTTTTGCTTTAATTTTATGTTAGTTAATCTTTTAAAGGTCGACGTAGGAGTTTTGGTTAATTGATGATTTAGGGATATTTTATATATTTAAGATTCAAATGTTAAATTATTATGATTTATGAAAATTTTAAGTTATTTTAATTAGTATTTTCGAGTTTATGATTTTTGTTTAAAAAAGTCGAGGTCGTTTCACACTTGGTCACTTTCGAGGGTCATAATTGTGCTGGTTTTGATTTTTTAGGGGCTGGTAGGGTGTGTTTAGGTGTGGTAAAAATTTGAGAAAGTTTGGTTAAGGTCTAAGTTGATTCTGGTTAAAACCGAGACTCCGATCCAAGTTTTAAAACGAATCGTAAATTTCACGAAACGGGCTCGAGGTTATCTCTAGGAAATGTTATAAATATTCTTTGAGGCTTTTTAAGGAGTTTGGTTGGTTTCGGGTCGAAATTTTGAGGTCTAGGGGTAAAACAGTCAATTAGGGTTTCTAGGGGCAAAGTTGTCATTTTGCACCCGGGTCGAGTTAGCAGTCCTGTCAGCGCCCTGATAACAATTTGACTTGTTTTAAAATGTTTATGTTACCACGTATATGACTTTTTATGAAAACATGAAAAAATACGTTGCATGCTTGATTTTAAGAAAATTTATGTATATGCATGATTTTTATAAGTGATAAACATGATGACATGTTTTGAAGGATGAGAATTTGTTTTGACTAAGACGAATACTATAATATGATGACATATAAGGCCATGGCTAAGTGCATGGGTAATACTGTCGCTGATGTCCCCATCGCCTGGGAACAATGGTTATACGTAGATGGATTCATCGAATAGAGCTGATACGAAAGTCACAACTAATGAACAAAATTCAAGTAAATAAAATGAACACGTATATGATGATATGTGTAAACATGTTTTGAAACGTTATGCTTGGTTACGATACGTTAATGTTTATTTTTTTTAAGATCATGAAATGTATATTGATTACAATACTTTTCACTGTTGCATGTTATGTATATGTACTTGTTAAAAGTTTATGTTCTGTTGTGTCTTTAGACTCACTTGGTATGAATGATGTAGGTGAACATATTGATGAGGAGACTGGAGGTGCCGAAGACTGAGTAGGCGGGGCTGGACGTGCGCACGCTAACCCAATGACCATATTCTCCACACATTATGTTTATGAGTTATGAGTGATATTGGAAATTTTCATACTCTTTCTTTTTTATGTCTATGGTTGTCAGGATTTTCGCTGGTTTCATTTGTGAATTATTTTAAACGACAGTTTATGGTTTGGCGGTTGTCTAATTTTTTTACTGCAGTGATTTTAATGTTAGTTGAATATTTTTATTTTAAAATGTTTAATTTTCAGCTGTTATTTCATGCATGCATAAAAATGTAATTTTCGAAAATTATCTTGCAAAAAAAAAATAACTTTTTCAAGTAGTATTTTAAGTAGTAAATGTTTCAGTTGGTATCAGAGCAAGGGTCTTGTGTAGTTTTGTGCCACTCCCAACTTATGCAGCTCAGTCTTCGAGCCTCAAGCCGGTAAGTTTAAATGTTTTAAATGTTTTTAATGTTGTCACCTGGATGTTTATGTGATATATATGATTTACATCTATTTACTGTATACGTTTAGCTGTCTACCTGATTTAAGGATTAAATGTTTTAAAAACTATTTTAAATTGCATGATGGATTAAGTTTAGAATTTGGATTATATTCAGATACTATGCCTCCCATACGCGTCCCCAGCACCGACAGACATGATGATACTTCTGGAGACGATAGAGGCCTTCCACCACCACCACTGCCAGGAGATGCAGCTACCCGAGCCCTTGAGGGTATTGCTAGATTGATGGAGCAGGTGAACAGGCTCTGAGGCCCCAGACGGACATTTATGAGCAGTTCAGACGGCTCAACCCATAGTTGTTCGGAGGTACTACTGATCCGTTCTTCGGAGAGGGTTGGATCCGATCTCTAGAGCTGCACTTTCAGTATCTAGACATGAGAGACAGAGATCGGGTCAGATGTGCCGCATATATGCTGAGGGACAATGCATCCCTCTTGTGGGAGGGAGGAACGCACAGGGTGAACTTGGCTACTCTCATATGAGATCAGTTCAAAGAGGTATTCTACGGAAAATACTTTCCAGCGGAGGTCAGGGGACGCGTGATGAGGGAGTTTATGAGTCTCCGACAAGGGGACTTGTCTGCGACAGAGTTTATCCGGAAGTTTGACATGGGCTGTCACTTTGTGCCCCTTATTGCGAGGGATGCCGCTCAGAAGCTGAGGCACTTCATGGATGGCCTCAGACCAAATTTGCATCAGGATGTGATCCTGACGAGGTCATAGAGTTATGATGAGTCCACTGCTTGTGCTTTTCAGGCGGAACAGGCCTTCCGGGATATAGACGCCGAGATACAGCAGGAGAGGCATCAGGCCAAGTCTAGCTCGCAGCCACAAAAGAGGCAGTTCACCAGGCTGTCGAGGCATCATGAGCAGCAGAAGCCTCATGGATAGTTTCAGAGGCCCGGACAGCAGAGGCCACCGCAGGCACCTGGGGCTCCTAAGCCGGAGGAGAGGCAACCATGCAAGCAGTGCAACCGGTTCAACTTCGGCAAGTGTATGTAGGGGAATTTCAAATGCTTTATATGCAAAGAAGAGGGCCACAAGGCAGCTGATTCACCTAGGAGCAAGGGCCCCCTACTGGCAGGGCCTATATGATGCACGCAGAGGAGACGGAGCCAGACTCTACACTGATCACTGGTAAGCATTATGATTAATGATTTTTCTTTACCGCCTCGATTGCTTGGTTCATTGTGTTGGTTGTGTGAATTACTTTTTTGGGATTTTAGAACCTAGAATACTTTAGGTTGCATGTTCTAACATGTGAACTTGAGGGTTATATTGTGGTAATTAAGAGCTTTAAGGACCATAAATGCAATAATCAAAATCTAATGGACTTAATTGCAAAAAAAATCGAAATTTAAGGGCTGTTTTTGCTTTTTTGAAAATTTTGGGGTCAAATTCATAATTTTCGAGAATTTTAATGTTTGAATCGGCTAAATTCAAAAAAAAATTGGGATTTAAATGCAATTTTTTAATAATTGAACGTCCAAATGGTAAGCAATTCGAAACTTTAGGGGTCAACTTGAAATTTCTGAAAAATTTGGGAATAAATTTAAAAAATTAATGGAACACTTGGAGTAAATAAGTGATTGTTCGAGGATTATGAGTTAATTACTAATAGAAAATCTCTTAAGTTTCAACATAAATAGATTTGATGGTATATTTTATTGTAGAAATGATATATATTTCAGGTGTAGCCACGTATGCATTGCTAGATTCCAGAGCTACACATTCATTTATATCCGAGTCAATTTTCAAGCGACTAGGAATTATACCAGATGCTATGGGTTTGGGATTCAGAGTTTTGATTTCATCCGGGGATTAGATGTTTACCTTGCAGGCAGTGAATAGCTTGGGGTTTCGGTTACAGAAAAATACGGTGCAGGCAGACCTGATTGTGCTACCGTTACTGGAGTTCGACATTATTTTGGGTATGGACTGACTTTCTTTGAATGGAGCCGCTATATATTTCCGTCGAAGGTCAGTATCTGTTGGGGATCGATATAGAGTTTAGAGGGGGGGTTGAATAAACTCGTTCCTTTGACGGTCGTTTTTGCAAAGGGTGCTAGAATTCTGTTAGAGATTATAGTTAATCTTGTTCAAGAGTAAGTCCAGCAGATCACAATAAAAAGTGTGAAAACGATCCGATGGAGTACGGTGAAACACAATAAAACAGTAGGCAATAAAACAGTGGTTGTTTATGAAAGTTCGAAGATGAAATCTTCTACGTCTCCCATTCTTCTGTTTCCAAAAGGTATCACTAAAAGACTTTGGTTTTTATAGTACAACACTTGTACACACCCACTTCTGTAGGACTTATCCTTTGCTTACTGAAACTCTTAGTTTCTCAACACAATAAAACGAATACAGCAAAATTCTGGAAAAGACTCTTTTCCAGATTACAAACTCTTCTAAAAGATATAGTAACGAGAATATGATTGTAGAGAGAGTAAGAAACAGTCAGCACAATATGATCTCAAAAGATCAGATAACTATTATGAAGCGTATACTGCTTTTCTGTACATTGAGCTTGAAGATGATAAGTAGTTCGGAGTGCTCAAATCAACGTTCGTATGTTAGAGAATGTAATCGTTGTTTTTTGGTAATCTATAAGTGTAACGCCCAGAAAATTTAAAGGTCAACGTAAACCATATGCACAAATTATTAAACTCCTTTGTATTTTAATTATATGTTTTAATTGCATTAATTAATTATGTTGTGAATATTGACATGTTTAAAATATACTTTTCTACATTGTTGCATTAAAAATGTATTTTTAAAGCTTATTCGAGTTGCGATCGAGGAACGAAGACCGAGGGCTGAAAATGTAAAATGTTTTTATTAAATAATTATTTTTTTAATTATTTAAAATATGATTGTGGGTTTTTCTTATTTTTGAAAATAAAGGGTTTTGAGGTGATTTTATACGCCGAGACGTAAATTTTATCGGTGTTGGTTTTTCAACTAAAATACGAGCTTTTTGGCAACCCGACTAATAAATTCACATATTTAATTAAAGAAAAAACTTTGCTAATATTTTATTTAAATCCTAATTAGACTAATGGGCTTAATTTGGAGGCTTAATAGGCCTAAAAGCCTTGAGGTTGATTAATTAGTATTTAAAGTATCAATTAATCAAAAACCCTATTCTAGAAACCAAAAACAATCGGCCACTCTCTTTCAAAAATAGGAAAACTCTCCCCACCCCTCTCTCATACACACACACGGCACATATACAATTTGGGGAGGATTTTCAAAGGTGCTAGCAAGTTCAAGCCAAGGTGTCCCTCTGTTCTTCGTCGTCAACGTTTATTCGAGCGTATATAACGCAAAGGCACGCCATATTCTCCTTTTTATCATCATCACACCATATTATGTTTTTATGCATCAAAAAATATGGAAAACAAGTGACACTTGGTGTATTTTCGTTTTTGTGTCTCATGAAATTTTCAAGCAAAGTTTTGATTCCCAAACCATGTTTTTGTGGTAAAAGGGCTGCCATGATTTAAGGTATAATCACACACTGTTTTACACAAGTTTAGGGTCCTCGAAACACACCACAAAAGCTGCAACGTAAGTAATAAAAAAACTGGAAACCAAATTGATAATATTGGTAGCATATGTGATCGGTTGAAAGAAAGGGGATGCATGGCTTGGCTTTGGCTCGATCAAAGCTTGGCTAGGACGTGGTTGGGTCAGGAGAGGAGTCCTAGCCACGCTAGGACTCGAGATAGATGGCTAGGGAAGAGTCCAAGAGCACAAGGACTCTTCCCCAAGCAACCCGAGAAGAGACCAGCAAGCGTGGGGGCTGCGTGGCTGGGGTCAGGGGCTTAGGGCTAGGTTCTAGGGGTCCAGGTGGGTTCTTTAGGGTCTAAGGATGATGCACCAGGGTTGGGACATGGGCTGGTGTGGTGTGGTTCAGGGAGGCACGATCAAAACCTAGAAACGTGAGAATAGCTTGAGACGCGCGCAGGCTGCTGGATTTTTCAGGAGGATGGTGCGTGGTTCAGGGGCTCGTACTGGGGGTGGCTCGGGTCTGGGGCTGGTCTAGGGGCAGTAATGGTCATGGGTGGTCGGTGGTTAGGCGGCTGGAGGTGTCCTAGTGGCACTAGGAATCAATAGGCGTGAGTTCCATGATAGTGCAGAATTGGGTCAAGTTCAGTAGGCTTTTTGAACGGGTTAGGTTCATGATTTTTGGCTGGGCTTGCACAGTAGGGTCCCTAGATGAGTTGGCTAGGTTTTGGTTCAAGGTGGCTTGGGCGTGGCTCGGGTAAATTAGGAGATGGCTCGGTGTGTTCGTCGAAGGGTCAAAAACGAGATTAATTAAGCCAAAATTGATTCCATGGGTCCACGGGGGTGGCTCATGACATAGAAAGGTAGAATAAATAATAAAAAGGCTATGTTAAAAATTTGGGATCAAAATAACGAGTTTTGGATTTATTCGGAATTTAATCGCCGCACGAAACGCTAATTAACGAGTTAATTGAAACGCCTAGTTTTAAGCCTTATAAAATAATGAAAAATTAGGTTTAAGCTTAAATAATTATTAGAAGTCTAAGTTTTTAATTTGGGAATTTTATACTAAAGTTTGGTTTAATTCGGGATTTAAATGCATCAATACGCCACATTTAAAGATTAATTTAAAAGTCCTCAATTTATGCTAAATAAAAATATGAGAAAATTCATGTAAGCTTAAATAATTATTTAGGACATGTGGGAGTCAAGAGAATTAAGAAAATGTCAAAAACGTGAAATTTTACGTCTAGGGGTAAAACAGTCATTTTACACCGAGAAATTAGTAAACGTCATGGCAGTGCCCTGTATACTGTCTTATGTGCCAATATGATTATTTTCAATGGTTATGAATGTTGATTGAATATTTCTATGTTAAAATGTTATTTTTTAAAATTTATATGGATTTTATGATTTAACGTGAAAATTTAAAAGACATGTTGCATGCTTGATTTAAAAGAAAAATGTTATATGCATGTTTAAATTTTATAAAGTGATGAGAATATGAAATGTTGAAGGAAGTGAAGTAATTGTGACTAATACGATGATATGTTGGAAATTTCGTGAGGGTGATGGTCCCAGTTGGAGCCCGACGATCATGTTTCCTTGGATACAGACATGTAGATGTATACGATGATATGTTAATACGTAAGGCCAAGGCCCAGTTGACCGGTGAGAGTATTGCTGGTGTCCCCGCCGCCCAGTACTGTGGTTACATGTAGATGAATCCATCGCCCAACACGTAGACGTAGACGTAGATGAACACGAAAGTCACAATTAACGATCTGAATTCAACGAAAGTAAAAAGGAATACGTATATGTTCATGATAATATGAATATGAATATGTTGAGGATGATATGATTAAGTTTACGAAAATGTTATTGTTTAAAGTTTTATGCATCATGAAAATATTTACGAAAATATTTATGTTTATGCATCTTCATGAAAATGATATTTTAAATATAAGTATTTTTCACTGTTATATGTTAACTGTATTACGTATCACTCGTTATCAAGAATATGACGTGTTGAGTCTTTAGACTCACTAGGTGTGTATGATGCAGGTGATATAAATAACTATGATATTGGAGGTCTTGACGAGTGACTTGCTGGACTGTCGGTGCACATAACCCGAGGACCCATCTATTTCCGCATTTAAGTTTACAATTTTAAGTTAAAGATTTCTACGACATTTTATTTTATGCTTTTTGAGAGATTTTGAGAGGTTTGGTATGGGCTACACTTTTCAACATTTATTGCTTTTTAGGTGTGGTAAAACATGTGACGATTTCATCTTTATGACTATTTCACTTGATTTTTAAAATGCTAGTTGGATGATGTTTTATTTTAAAGGGAAAAAATATTTTATAAAAAGTTTTTTGGTCATGGCCGAAATTGAGAGAAAAAAAAAATTTTCTAGTACTTTTAAAGCAATAAAAAAGGGCAAACGTCTCAGTTGGTATCAGAGCAAAGGTCCTGTAAAGGGTTGTGCCACCATCAGCGCCAGAAAGATTAGTCGTCAATCCTCAAACTTGTAAGTTTAAATGCTTTATATGATTTTGTGATGTTACCTTTTAAAGCAATAAAAAAAGGCAGACGTCTCAGTTGGTATCCGAGCAAAGGTCCTGTAAAGGGTTGTGCCACCATCAGCGCCAGAAAAATCAGTCGTCAATCCTCAAACTTGTAAGTTTAAATGCTTTATATGATTTTGTGATGTTACCTGCATAATTATAGGAATTACATGTTTATGTCACATGTTTAATTGTTTATGAGGATATATGACTTATATGCTTTAGAATTTTTATACGTGATACGATATGAAATAAGAAATTATTTGATTTCAACGCATGTTGGTTTGTGATGGAAATTGGACTACGTTGATTTTTGGGTTTTAGTATTTACGTTCGACTTTTTGGGCCATAAGTTAATCGTGAATATTATAAATGCTTTTGGGACACGTAGATTTTTCTAAGAAAATACTAATGATACATGGTTACTAGTAGAATTAATTTTTGGGAATTAGACGTAAGGAATAATGATTCGAAGACTGAAATGATATTTCGGAGTATAGAAATGTATAAATTGGGATCTTAAGTTTGATGAAAGGTAGATGGGTTATAGGAATTGATTTTTGGGTAAATAAGTTTAAATTTATCGAAATTATGTTATGGAAAACCTGTAGAAGGAAATTAAGAATGCCAAGAACTTATGGGTTAATCGTAATATTTTCGAAATTAAGGACCAATTAAGATAATTTTTGAGGAAATTAAGAAGCAATTTTGCAATTATTAAGGAATTTGAGAACTAGTTTAGCAATAAGCGATAATTAAATGGTTTATATGATAAGAATTTTGAGGATTTAGACTTTTAAGAATATTTGGAACCTTGGGATATCTTGAGTTATAATGTTATAAGGAATGTTAATCAAAAGTTTTTAAGGATGAATCGATATTAGGCTTGAAAATCTAAGCGTTAACGGATGCATTTGAGATTTTAAGATTGAAATATGATAAGTTGACGAACATTTTGGGTATAAATTAAGGAAAGTAATATACGATAAGTTTGGTTGTCCATCTTTTAATATTGAGAATTATAAGAAAAGTTGTGATTCGAGGTTATATTAGTAACAACATAAATCATTATGGGTCTTTTTAAGTTGCAATTCGAAAAAAAAGATTTAGAAGCTAAAATTAATTGGGATTTAGTAGACGTAATGACATTCTAGAATTTAAGTTTTATCAGAGTAGCGCAACAGAAACGTGGATTTTTTGGATGCTAGAACTAAGTCTAAAATTTGGGTTATTAAGGATAAGCGAATTTCGAGGACGAAATTCAATTTAAGGGAGGAAGATTGTAACGCCCAGAAAATTTAAAGGTCCACGTGAACCATATGCACAAATTATTAAAATCCTTTGTATTTTAATTATATGTTTTAATTGCATTAATTAATTATGTTGTGAATATTGACATGTTTAAAATATACTTTTCTACATTGTTGCATTAAAAATGTATTTTTAAAGGTTATTCGAGTTGCGATCGAGGAACGGAGACCGAGGGCTGAAAATGTAAAATGTTTTTATTAAATAATTATTATTTTTAATTATTTAAAATATGATTGTGGGTTTTTCTTATTTTTGAAAATAAAGGGTTTTGAGGTGATTTTATACGCCGGGACGTAAATTTTATCGATGTTGGTTTTTCAACTAAAATACGAGCTTTTTGGCAACCCGACTAATAAATTCCCATATTTAATTAAAGAAAAAACTTTGCTAATATTTTATTTAAATCCTAATTAGACTAATGGGCTTAATTTGGAGGCTTAATAGGCCTAAAAGCCTTGAGGTTGATTAATTAGTATTTAAAGCATCAATTAATCAAAAACCCTATTCTAGAAACCAAAAACAATCGGCCACTCTCTTTCAAAAATAGGAAAACTCTCCCCACCCCTCTCTCATACACACACACGGCACATATACAATTTGGGAAGGATTTTCAAAGGTGCTAGCAAGTTCAAGCCAAGGTGTCCCTCCGTTCTTCGTCGTCAACGTTTATTCGAGCGTATATAACGCAAAGGCACGCCGTATTCTCCTTTTTATCATCATCACACCATATTATGTTTTTATGCAACAAAAAATATGGAAAACAAGTGACGCTTGGTGTATTTTCGTTTTTGTGTGTCTCATGAAATTTTCAAGCAAAGTTTTGATTCCCAAATCATGTTTTTGTATGGTAAAAGGGCTGCCATGATTTAAGGTATGATCACACACTGTTTTACACAAGTTTAGGGTCCTTGAAACACACCACAAAAGCTGCAACGTAAGTAATAAAAAAACTGGAAACCAAATTGATAATATTGGTAGCATATGTGATCGGTTGAAAGAAAGGGGATGCATGGCTTGGCTTTGGCTCGATCAAAGCTTGGCTAGGACGTGGTTGGGTCAGGAGAGGAGTCCTAGCCACGCTAGGACTCGAGATAGATGGCTAGGGAAGAGTCCAAGAGCACAAGGACTCTTCCCCAAGCAACCCGAGAAGAGACCAGCAAGCGTGGGGGCTGCGTGGCTGGGGTCAGGGGCTTAGGGCTAGGTTCTAGGGGTCCAGGTGGGTTCTTTAGGGTCTAAGGATGATGCACCAGGGTTGGGACATGGGCTGGTGTGGTGTGGTTCAGGGAGGCACGATCAAAACCTAGAAACGTGAGAATAGCTTGAGACGCGCGCAGGCTGCTGGATTTTTCAGGAGGATGGTGCGTGGTTCAGGGCCTCGGGCTGGGGGTGGCTTGGGTCTGGGGCTGGTCTAGGGGCAGTAATGGTCATGGGTGGTCGGTGGTTAGGCGGCTGGAGGTGTCCTAGTGGCACTAGGAATCAATAGGCGTGAGTTCCATGATAGTGCAGAATTGGGTCAAGTTCAGTAGGCTTTTTGAACGGGTTAGGGTCATGATTTTGGGCTGGGCTTTCACAGTAGGGTCCCTAGATGAGTTGGCTAGGTTTTGGTTCAAGGTGGCTTGGGTAAATTAGGAGATGGCTCGGTGTGTTCGTCGAAGGGACAAAAACGAGATTAATTAAGCCAAAATTGATTCCATGGGTCCACGGGGGTGGCTCATGACATAGAAAGGTAGAATAAATAATAAAAAGGCTATGTTAAAAATTTGGGATCAAAATAACGAGTTTTGGATTTATTCGGAATTTAATCGCCGCACGAAACGCTAATTAACGAGTTAATTGAAACGCCTAGTTTTAAGCCTTATAAAATTATGAAAAATTAGGTTTAAGCTTAAATAATTATTAGAAGTCTAAGTTTTTAATTTGGGAATTTTATACTAAGGTTTAGTTTAATTCGGGATTTAAATGCATCAATTCGCTACATTTAAAGATTAATTTAAAAGTCCTAAATTTATGTTAAATAAAAATATGAGAAAATTCATGTAAGCTTAAATAATTATTTGGGACATGTGGGAGTCAAGGGAATTAAGAAAATGTCAAAAAAGTGAAATTTTACGTCTAGGGATAAAACAATCATTTTACACCGAGAAATTAGTAAACGTCATGGCAGTGCCTTGTATACTGTCTTATGTGCTAATATGATTATTTTCAATGGTTATGAATGTTGATTGAATTTTTATATGTTAAAATGTTATTTTTTAAAATTTATATGGATTTTATGATTTAACGTGAAAATTTAAAAGACATGTTGCATGTTTGATTTAAAAGAAAAATGTTATATGCATGTTTAAATTTTATAAAGTGATGAGAATATGAAACGTTGAAGGAAGTGAAGTAATTGTGACTAATACGATGATATGTTGGAAATTTCGTGAGGGTCATGGTCCCAGTGGGAGCCCGACGATCGTGTTTCCTTGGATACGGACATGTAGATGTATACGATGATATGTTAATACGTAAGGCCAAGGCCCAGTTGACCGGTGAGAGTGTTGCTGGTGTCCCCGCCGCCCAGTACTGTGGTTACATGTAGATGGATCCATCGTCCAACACGTAGACGTAGATGAACACGAAAGTCACAATTAACGACCTGAATTCAACGAAAGTAAAAAGGAATACGTATATGTTAATGATAATATGAATATGAATATGTTGAGGATGATATGATTAAGTTTACGAAAATATTATTGTTTAAAGTTTTATGCATCATGAAAATATTTAAGAAAATATTTATGTTTATGCATCTTCATGAAAATGATATTTTAAATATAAGTATTTTTCACTGTTATATGTTAACTATATTACGTATCACTCGTTATCAAGAATATGACGTGTTGAGTCTTTAGACTCACTAGGTGTGTATGATGCAGGTGATATAAATAACTATGATATTGGAGGTCTTGACGAGTGACTTGCTGGACTGTCGGTGCACATAACCCGAGGACCAGCGCTTCTATTTCCGCATTTAAGTTTACGATTTTAAGTTAAAGATTTCTACGACATTTTATTTTATGCTTTTTGAGAGATTTTGAGAGGTTTAGTATGGGCTACACTTTTCAACATTTATTAGTTTTTAGGTGTGGTAAAACATGTGACGATTTCATCTTTATGACTATTTCACTTGATTTTTAAAATGCTAGTTGGATGATGTTTTATTTTTAAAGGGAAAAAATGTTTTATAAAAAGATTTTGGTCATGGCCGAAATTGAGAGAAAAAAAAATTTTCTAGTACTTTTAAAGCAATAAAAAAGGGCAGACGTCTCAATAAGCATCGTTGATCTTGTGTATTTATAGAAGTCTTGAATCCAATGTCTATAAACAAAACGACTTCTTTGACTTATGATTTGATCAACTTTATTACCTAAAAAGGTTCCTGCAAAAAGCTTAAGAACAATCAGTCTTGTTTCATACCACATTTGGTAAAACGTATTAAATGACTTTGTTCAGCATTAATGATGCATTTAATACTTTTACTTTGTAAAGTAATGGTAACATTGAATATAAGATCGATAGGTTCTGATTTAGCAAAAGTCAAGTTCTGCTTCTGTTTTTCTAAGCTGATAAGTACTAGAAGAGTACTTCTTTGTTGAGGCGATACGAGCACTTGTGCTTTTATATTATCTTCTGGTTTTACTAACACGATCTACTGGTTTTGACTATCATCACCACAATTAAATTAAGTCTATCAATTTCCCCCTTTGCGGTGATGCCAAAACCTATAAGTTAGTATGAAGAAGAAAACAGTTATATCAAAAACAGATAGTAATAATAACCAAATAATTGATGAGTAAATAAACAGTAGAGCAGAGTTCAAAAGAGTATTAATCAGAAAGATTAATCATCAGTCCCAATATCATTGAATAGTGCATCATCATCCTGAGGATCTTGGCTTCTGAAAGCTGATTCTGCTTGTCCTCCAGATCTACCTTCCTCTATCCTTTCTTCTGTCCTACGTTCTACTTCCCCCTTTTTGGCATCAATGCGAGTAAGCAATTCATCCATTCGTCCAGTAAGACTGATAATGCTATCATTCATCATCTCCGAAAATGGGACCTGATTCAAAACGCGATTATTAAGAGCCTGAAGAGATTGAGATTGGGACTCAATCTTGGCATCGATGGATTCAAGTTTCAAATCAGTAACTTCAACTTTAGTTGAGATTGAGCGAAGAGACGACTCATGATCAGAGACAGTTCGAATAACATCAGATTGATCAAGAACGATGTTGGCGTGACTAGACAAAACATTCTTCCTGAAAGGTTCGGATTCAACTTCAAGCTTAGCCAACGATTCTTCCGTTTTAACGACTTGTTTCGTTACGCGTTCTCGAATAATTTGGTGGCGTCGACTTCACCAGCATGTTCAAAGGATATCTATTTGACTATCTCCGAAAGTCTGTCAATATTTCGTTTCAGTATGTCAATCTCAAATTCAAGATTAAAGCGCTCTTCGTCTGGAGATGGACTTCTTGCGAGTATACGTTCTGAGATTTCAACAAGATGCGCAATATGAGCAATGCGAGTTGGTGAATCAGTAGGAAGGACAACTAAGGCAGTAGAAGAAACAAGATCTGTTGGAGCAATAGTAACAGCAGTAGTCTGTCCAGCAGAAGATTCTTCAGCAGCAACAGAGGGTTCAGGAAGTTCTCTTTCTTCTGGTTGCTCGGCTTCCATGGCCTCCAGTTGTTCAGCTGCTGGAATTTGATCAATCAAGATGGCTACCATTTCTGCTTGATGTTCAGCAGATAAAATCCCCAAATTTGGCAGTGATTGAGATGGGGCAGCATCCGATTCTGCTAAATGTTGTTCTGCTGGATGAGCTTCTGGTTGGACCATGTCATCAGCCTGAGCTGCTTCCGGTGCAGCATAGACATTAACAACAATAGATTGAATGACTTCATCCACTGAAGCCAATTCACGAACAGATAGAAGAGATGAAGACTGAGTAGGCAACTTCGGAGATGCAGGAGTACTAGAGACCTTAGCTTCTGGTGGAGCTGTAGTCCTTTCCTCAACTGGCTTAGTCTGAGCAAAGTCTGGAATGAAGCCTACTGAATATGGTACAGATTCTTCAAATGTCTGTTCTTGAGCTAGAAGTTGCTCATTCATCATTATCAAACTGTCAGATAGAATACGGATCACATTCTGATCCTGAGCAGCAGTTGGATTCATAACATCAAAATTAGACTGAAGAGTCTTTAAAACTGATTCTAGCTTCTGTCGTTTCAGCTGCTCAAGAATGAAATTTCGGCGTCTCAAAGCTTCAATCACATTTTCAGTCTTGGCAAGAGCAAATACCTTCTCTTCATTCTTTACCATTTTATGAAATGCACCTTGTGTTCTGAAGAATGTGAGAGGATGAAAAACTTGAACCTTATGTCAATCATCAAAGAAAGTCATTCCTTCATTGGCAGATCTCTCAATCTATTCCAAATGAAGATCAATACTAGTTAAAACAGATGATTTGGCGATGTGAAATTGTGGTTGTGCAACGAGTTTCCCTTTGCCTTTTTCTGAAGATGAGGCATGCATCACGGGTCAAAAAGCAGAAGACCCTTTTGTAGATTCGACGAATAACAACTCCAGATGAGGGTCTGAAGGTCGGAGCACTATAAGTGGTGGAAGAAAAAGAGGTGACTGCTAGCTTAGTGACAGGAACAGATACTTGCAAAGAAGACGTGGCTTCTAGAAACACTTGTCTCAACGGGA
Source organism: Primulina tabacum (assembly GCF_025594145.1). Classification (NCBI taxonomy): domain Eukaryota; kingdom Viridiplantae; phylum Streptophyta; class Magnoliopsida; order Lamiales; family Gesneriaceae; genus Primulina; species Primulina tabacum. The sequence continues at coordinate 20,711,625 of NC_134564.1, forward strand.
CAGTGTCTAAATCATCAATGACTGCTGTTTTCTTGATGCGAAGCACCGTGCGAGCCTTCTTCTTGCTAGGGGTGGCAGGGACAGATGCTTGGGTAGGACCAGCAGACTCCTCCGAAACTGTTTTATCAGAATCAGTGGAGATAACCACTCTTTTTCTCTTGATCTTCTTCTGAGGTCCTTGAACCTCAGTCTGAGCATCTCCAATTTCCCTTTTTAGAGCAACAAATTCCGCCACAGTTGGCTTTGGCCTCAAGGCAAGCACATTATCAGCATCGGCCATTGTCACGTAAGAAGCGTCCTGTTCAGTAGTGAAAGGAAAATCAACATCCTCAAGCATTTTGATGATCTGAACAGCATAATCAGAACTCTTCCTCAGAACCATATCCTTCAGGATTCTAAACAAGAATCCACTCCAATCTACCTTAAATCCAGAAGTGATGGCAAACATCACTTGTACCTTCTCCTTAGTCAATTTGCAAACATTCCAGCTTTGACCAACAGTGCTTTTGCAACAATATCAACAAGCACTTGATATTCCATCTTCAGTAGCTTCTTGAAGCATGAAGGAGAGTGTTCCTCTCTAGAAGCTGAGAAAGTAACGAGGGCAACCGACATCTCCTCCTTAGAAATATCAGAAAAGTCAGAGATACCTGAGCATGGGAGGAAGAAGGTCGATCCCAATAGGGCAGCATCAATTGAAATAGATATATCTCCTTGGGAATAGATGATTTTTCCTTCGTCAACTTTAGCTTTGGCATAAAATTCCAAGAGAGCAGCCTAGTAAATAACAGCTGGTGTTTTCATCCTTCTGAGACCATATTTCTCGATGGCTTTAAACATGTTGACTAGATTTCGTCCTTGATTGTCAGAACTGAAGCAAAATTAACTTGATAAGCATTTACTAGTGTAAGCTCCAGCCATTTTTCTGCAAATAGAAACGAGTTCGAAGTAGATTCTGCAGTAGAATGTAAATACAAGAGAAAACAGTAGCTAGTATGCGAAAGATCTGAAAGCGTAATGGTGAAATGACTGAGAAAAGACGGTTAAAGTCTAGAATGTACAGCCGCCAGTGAAACATAAGGATACGTGTCGATATGTTTACAGTTGAATTTGAAAAGTTGAGCAGAGAGTGTCAGATACGCCAAAATTTTAAAAATAACTAAAATAAGCGGTGTCACGCCCCGAGTCCGAAGCATCGGTGATAGAAAATCTCTTAAGTTTCAACACAAAGAAAGGTCTTCATGTTGATAAAGAGAGCGGTGAGCAAGATCCTTCTCAGTTTCAATCTTTACTATCAACTTTCGATTAGGGGTCGTATCACGTGAGATGGGTTACGTAGTGTTAGGGCGAGCTGACTCTTTGATCTATAAAGGCGATAGGTGAGACGTTGTACATCAGTTTGAAGTAGGTTCTTAATCTTTACGAGTTCTAATTCTCTTGTTTTTCTATAGCGAGTTGATCCTTTAGGGTTGCAATCTCTCGTGTTTGGTTTTCAATGGTATGTTGACGCTTGCGAAGGACAGATTGAGCACGAGCACGAAGGCATCCGTGGAGGTAAAATTTCAGGATCGAATAAAGGATAGAAAGGCACAAACAATGTTGTCGTGGAATTTTCGATACTAAGATTTTGCAGAACGATTGAAGGAAATAGATTTCGAATTTCTCAAAGAATTTTGGAAAGAATGAGAGTTTGTTTCAGATTGTACTAGGCTTTTGCCAAAACTTGATTTTGTCTGTCAAAATCACAGCAGGATTATGAACCTGGTGGCTCTGATACCACTTAAATGTCACGCCCCGAGTCCGAAGCATCGGTGACATCCGACATTGTTTAACAATTAAATTGAAAACAATAAAGCCTCGTATCAAATCAAACCAGTCTTTTTCATAAATAAAGTATTGTCTTACAATGACAATAGAATAAAATACATCAGAGTTGCAAATGCGGAACAAAACAAAGAAAAAAATAAAATTCTTGAATCTTGATCTCGATCCTTGATTCACCATCCCCAAAAAGCATCTTGCTCTTCCTCATTCAGTTGCTCCTCGTTTTTATCTTAAATTTGTAAGGGGTGAGTGTTTTGAGAAACACTCAGTAAGTGGGGGTCGAACGATTTTCCAATGATACATATAGAACTTAATCTTTAAAACATTTCTTTAACAAACTTTCAAATCTTATTACTTTTAACTCATCATAACAGAAACTAAACAAATATGAGACAGAGGTTATCAGATGAATCAGAGCAATTCAGAAACAGATCAGAACAATTCAGAACAGAATATATCGGAACAGACAGAACACTGTTACCCATCTCATTTCCATGGTCAAATTGGCCCCAATATGTTAGTCCTCTAAGGGGTGAGGCCAGAACTCGGTTTTATACCCACCATTGGAGGCCAAACGGAAATGATTTTATACCCACCATTGGAGGCCAGACAGAATCACAATTCTCGTCCCATTTCAAATTGAATCGTAACAGTGTAACAAAGATTTCAGATTTTTATCGAACAGAACTTATCATATTTCTCAGAGTTCAGATTTTCAGACAGACACAGCGGAATCAAAGGAATTCGAAGCGTAGAAGAGAACACATAATCGATCGAAAATTTTAACAAAACAGATAGCTATTCTCGAAAATTAAGACACACATACATGCATGTCATGATATACATATTCAAGTTTAAAAATACAAACGAATATATATCATAAGCCCACTTACCGATTCTTGTACGAAGTTCCTCTCGAAAATTGAACAGCACTTCGTCGTGACTTTAACAAATGCGATCTTCAATCGCGCAGCACTTCGATTATTCCTTCGAGCAGACTGAGACACGATTTTAGCAGCACTTTGACGTAAATTTTGATCTCCTGCACTGCAAGAATTTCCTCCTCTTTTTTGCTCTCCTTTCGCCGAAATTTGAGAGTGTTTTTAGGTGTGCTTTTCTTCCAACCTTGAGGTGGTATTTATAGGAGAAAGAAAGGCTTTCCACCTAGCCATTTGTCCGATTTCTTGGCCTCCAAGAATGGATTACTGGTGATCATAATGGTGGTCAAAGATATGCCAAGCACCAAGAGTCATTCCTTGCACCATAAATGTGTCCTGGTCCCCAAGCTCCGCCCTTAGCTCCTCCATGGATTATCTCAAAGGTCATTTCCTGCATACTAAGTATGTCCAAACTCTTAGCTCTTCTCTTAGCTCCTTCATGGGTTATCTCAATGGTCACTTCCTGCATAATAAGTTTGTCCAATTCCTTGGCTTATCTTTTAGCTCCCTTTTTGGTCTTGTTAGGACAAGCTTGGTTGAGCTTTTTTGAGCTGAAAGATCGAGTCCTTGAGCTGGGGTTTTACTCCTTGAGTGACAACTCTTCGATGGATGCGGTTAATTGCAGCTTGGCTTCCCGTTGAACCAATCCCCGAGCTTTGAAGCTACTTCCTCGATTTAAGTTTGATAAAGATCTAAGTTAATATTCGAGTTTTATAGCTAGAATGAAAGTTGTTGAGCTTTGATTAAGCTAAATTTCAAATTTGTATTTCTTACATGATTTGCTTCAGAAATTCCGGCTTTGGAAATTCTGGGTTCTCACATTCCACCCTCCTTATTGAAAGTTTCGTCCTCGAAACTTTAGTTAGCTAGATCTTTAAAGTGATGAGGGTGCCGAGTGCGCATACTTTCTTCAAATTCCCAAGTTGCTTCTCATTCCATATGATTTGACTATTGTATCTTGACATATGGAATTGTTTAGCGTATCAGCACTTGGTCTTTGGTGTCCATTATTCAAATAGGGACTTCTTCATATTTCATTTCCTCGTTCACATTTCCTTTGATTAGTAGCGGTTCAACTTCAAGAATGCTACTTGGATATGAGACATACTTCCTTACCTGTGAGATGTGGAAAACAGTGTCAATCCTTGACATGCCTGGTGGTAAAGCCCGCTGATAAGCTAGGTTTCCCATTTTTCTCAGTATTTCGAAGTGTCCGACATATCTTGGAGTTATCTTTCTAGATTTGCTGAATCGAACCACTCCTTTCATAGGGGAAACTTTAACATAAGCTTTCACACCATTTTCAAACTCCAACGGTTTTCACTTTAAATCATCCCAGCTCTTTTGTCGATCATGAGCTGCCTTGCGTTTTTCCTTGATAATAGCTACTTTATCAACAATTCAAGTATCATGATAGATTTCTCTCTAATTTCAGTACTTCCATGATAATTATTGTTATCAGCAAATTCAATCAAGGGGGGTGTTTATTTAATTCCTCCGAGGTCCATGGCACACGCCCTAAAATATCTTCAATAGTTCGATCCAGCATCTTTGCCTCATGTTTAATTCCTTTTGTGTGAACAGTATTTGAGGCTTTGATGATCGATAAATTTCACACATTTGCCACCAAAGAAATTGATTCTCTAGATCTTTGGCTCAAATATAATTGTGGCTAATTCACTATCATGTGTTGGATAATTTTGCTCACATGATTTTAATTTCATCGTTGCATAGGCAATTACTTGCCCTCTTGAATGAGAACACATCACAATCCTCTTTTGATATATCATTGTAAATTGTTAAATTCTTGCCTTCTTCAGGAAGTACTAATACTAGCGTAGAAACGAGTTTCTTTTTCAAGATCTAAAAACTCTTCTCACATTTTTCACTCTAATTGAATTTAGAGTTCTACTGAGTGAGCTTGGTGAGCGGAAGAAAATCCTTCAACACATTTTCTTAATAGCCAACTAATCCCAAAAACTTCAAATTTCTATTCCAGTATTCGATCTAGGCCAGTCTATGATTGCCTCCACCTTATTGGTGATCCACTGATATGCCCATTTCAGAGATTATATGACCGTATAATGTGACATTTTTTAATCAAAAATCACATTTCTTAAATTTAGTATTTAGTTATTTTCCTCTGAGCATCGATAAAGCAAGACGAAGATCTTTCTTGCGGTCTTACTCACTCGTTGAATATGCAAGAATGTCATCAATAAATGCTACCACAAACTTGTCGAGAAATTTTCTTCGAACACACTGTTCATGAGTTCTATGAATGTTGCTGGAGCATTGGTCAGGCCAAAAGATATTATCGTGAACTCATAGTGTCCATACCCTTTTCTTTTTAAGGCTGTTTTAGGAATATTCTCTGCCTTGGCCTTCAATTATGGTAGTCTGACCTTAGATAGAGCTTTGAAAAGATCTTAGCTCCTTTTAACTGATAGAAAATGTCATCTATTCTTGAAAGATGACATTTGTTCTTGATCCTATTGAATTCTTTGTAGATCGACTCACTATCTTGTGCTTTCACCATTCTTTTGTGTTAATACGATTGAAGCTCCCCAAGGAGAGGCACTTAGTCTGATTTGTTTTTGACTAACAAATCTTGGAATTGATCTTTTAGCTTCTTGAGTTCAACTGAAGCCATTCGCTAGGGTTCCTTAGATTTTAGTGTAGCACGAGCTATCAAGTTACTTTCGAATTCTACTTCACAATCTGAGATAACTCAAAGTAACCTTTCCGAAGCTCGCTACCACAGGAATATTTTATATCTTGAGCTTAATTCCTTCTTTTGATTCTCTCATTATTGCTTGTTAGACTTCTTCACCATACTCCATGCCTTTCTAGATCTGAGAAGCAGAAAGGAAGGATTTCTGTTCCTTATCCTTGCCATAAAATATGATTTATTCTTGGATTGGAGTTTGGCATTCTTACCCCGACCATCTACCATTGCATGATTCTTGTCCAACCAACCAATTCTCAGAATGACGTTGAAATTTACCATAGTACACTAAATAAAATCGGCACTGAATATATGCGTATCCATACTTATTTTATTCTATCTTAAAATTATCATGATTAATATCTTAGAATCTTAGAACATAACTCCTTATCAGCCTATTGACTTAAGTCCCAATAACCTAGTTAAAATTTCTTTCAACCTTGTACGGAAGAAACTAATTCCTCAAACAATTCTTCTTTTACTAAATCTGTCTTTAATCAAAACTATGAGCCTAACATGCTTTAATACAAACAAGTTTCGTTGGATGTCTTTCTCCACAAATCTTTCCCCTGTTTTTCTTTTTACTATAAGAAGAGTCAGAACCTATTATGCATGCTACATTTACTTCGATGTCCACCAATATCTCATAACTTTCTTTATTTACCTAAGGTAATGACCTTAATTTCTTAACTTAAGTTATTGTTTCTTACCTTTATTAAATATTCCAAAATCTTACATATTTAAATATATCGCTTAATATCCAAATTTAAATGTCTATACCGTTAATTATTGACATAAAAATCAACTTTTATATCTGAATATCAAAACTTATATAATTCTTATCTCATATTTTCATAAATAATTTATTATCCCCGAATCAAACATTTCATCTTAAGTCAGAAGCTTATCGATAAGTAAATTGTCAACTTATATCAGAGTATTTGTATTCCCAAAAATATAAGTCAAATTATCTCTGATAGGTATGTTCCCAAAAATATAATTCAACTTATCTCTGTACATTCTCAAAGAACTTTTACACTTCTTTCTTTCATATCATTTAACCATAATACCAGTCCAGCCTACCTTATCATCTCTTTTTCTTCTTCTTCTTCCATAGTTTTCCATGACAAGGTGCATATAGTAATGTTGTTCTTGCATTCTATCCATATCACCATGAAGCTTGGAGATGTAACGTTCTTGCTTGATAGAAAGGTCTTCATGTTGATAAAGAGAGCGGTGAGCAAGATCCTTCTCAGTTTCAATCTTTACTATCAACTTTCGATTAGGGGTCGTATCACGTGAGATGGGTTATGTAGTGTTAGGGCGAGCTGACTCTTTGATCTATAAAGGCGATAGGTGAGACGTTGTACATCAGTTTGAAGTAGGTTCTTAATATTTACGAGTTCTTATTCTCTTGTTTTTCTATAGCGAGTTGATCCTTTAGGGTTGCAATCTCTCGTGTTTGGTTTTCAATGGTATGTTGACGCTTGCGAAGGACAGATTGAGCACGAGCACGAAGGCATCCGTGGAGGTAAAATTTCAGGATCGAATAAAGGATAGAAAGGCACAAACAATGTTGTCGTGGAATTTTCGATACTAAGATTTTGCAGAACGATTGAAGGAAATAGATTTCGAATTTCTCAAAGAATTTTGGAAAGAATGAGAGTTAGTTTCAGATTGTACTAGGCTTTTGCCAAAATTTGACTTCTTCAAATTTTGTCAATCAAAATCCCAGCGGGATTATGAGCCTGGTGGCTCTGATACCACTTAAATGTCACGCCCCGAATCCGAAGCATCGGTGACATCCGGCATTGTTTAACAATTAAATTGAAAACAATAAAGCCTCGTATCAAATCAAACCAGTATTTTTCATAAATAAAGTATTGTCTTACAATGACAATAGAATAAAATACATCAGAGTTGCAAATGCGGAACAAAACAAAGAAAAAAATAAAATTCTTGAATCTTGATCTCGATCCTTGATTCACCATCCCCAAAAAGCATCTTGCTCTTCCTCATTCAGCTGCTCCTCGTTTTTATCTGAAATTTGTAAGGGGTGAGTGTTTTGAGAAACACTCAGTAAGTGGGGGTTGATCGATTTTCCAATGATACATATAGAACTTAATCTTTAAAACATTTCTTTAACAAACTTTCAAATCTTATTACTTTTAACTCATCATAACAGAAACTAAACAAATATGAGACAGAGGTTATCAGACGATTCAGAGCAATTCAGAAACAGATCAGAACAATTCAGAACAGAATAGATTGAAACAGACAGAACACTGTTACTCATCTCATTTTCATGGTCAAATTGCCCCCAATATGTTAGTCCTCTAAGGGGTGAGGCCAGAACTCGGTTTTACACCCACCGGTGGGGGCCAGACAGAAATGGTTTTATACCCACCATTGGGGGCCAAACGGAAATGGTTTTATACCCACCATTGGGGGCCAGACAGAATCACAATTCTCGTCCCATTTCAAATTGAATCGTAACATTGTAACAAAAATTTCAGATTTTTATCGAACAGAACTTATCAGATTTCTCAGAGTTCAGATTTTCAGACAGACACAGCGGAATCAAAGGAATTCGAAGCGTAGAAGAGAACACATAATCGATCGAAATTTTAAACAAAACATATAGCAATTCTTGAAAATTAAGACACACATACATGCATGTCATGTTATACATATTCAAGTTTAAAAATACAAATGAATATATATCAAAAGCCCAATTACCGATTCTTGTACGAAGTTCCTCTCGAAAATTGAGCAGCACTTCGTCGTGACTTTAACAAATGCGATCTTCAATCGCGCAGCACTTCGATTATTCCTTCGAGCAGACTGAGACACGATTTTAGCAGCACTTTGACGTAAATTTTGATCTCCTGCACTGCAAGAATTTCCTCCTCTTTTTTGCTCTCCTTTCGCCGAAATTTGAGAGTGTTTTTGGGTGTGCTTTTCTTCCAACCTTGAGGTGGTATTTATAGGAGAAAGAAAGGCTTTCCACCTAGCCATTTGTCCGATTTCTTGGCCTCCAAGAATGGATTACTGGTGATCATAATTGGTGGTCAAAGATATGCCAAGCACCAAGAGTCATTCCTTGCACCATAAATGTGTCCTGGTCCCCAAGCTCCTCCCTTAGCTCCTCCATGGATTATCTCAAAGGTCATTTCCTGCATACTAAGTATGTCCAAACTCTTAGCTCTTCTCTTAGCTCCTTCATGGGTTATCTCAATGGTCACTTCCTACATAATAAGTTTGTCAAATTCCTTGGCTTATCTTTTAGCTCCCTTTTTGGTCTTGTTAGGACAAGCTTGGTTGAGCTTTTTTGAGCTGAAAGATCGAGTCCTTGAGCTGGGGTTTTACTCCTTGAGTGACAACTCTTCGATGGATGCGGTTAATTGCAGCTTGGCTTCCCGTTGAACCAATCCCCGAGCTTTGAAGCTACTTCCTCGATTTAAGTTTGATAAAGATCTAAGTTAATATTCGAGTTTTATAGCTAGAATGAAAGTTGTTGAGCTTTGATTAAGCTAAATTTCAAATTTGTATTTCTTACATGATTTGCTTCGGAAATTCCGGCTTTGGAAATTCTGGGTTCTCACAAGCGGGCTGTCCAAAGCGGTTACTAAAAATATCAGAAGAGGGTTTGTCGTCTTATGATAATATCTAATAGAAGTTATGAAGTACTGAAATATTTTCAGCATATTGATAAGAACCAGTAGACACACTGTTTTATCGAAAAGAAAAACCTTCTTCTGCTCTTGATAAAGCACGAAAAAGGAAAAGACGGAATAAAATAATATTCACCCTCTATTAATGAAACTAATAAATGCAATAGATACTATATCTGAGGAAAATATAGATGACTTGATGTTCGTGCATGATGTGACCAGTTGGACGTCTCTTTAGCTTCCCAATACTCTATATAAGTACCTGCAAGCCCACAAACTAAGTTATGTACACAAATAACAAATCACAAATGGATGATGCAAAAATTCTCTCGGAGTCTTCTCCAGAGTCTGATTCAGCAGAGGAATTGCAAGGACAATTTCCATCTTATCGTAAGATTATGTCTGAAGACATCCTTTTTCAAGATATGAAGATTTGGAAGAAATTCCTTGGCCTATAATATGAACAATCAGTTAGATTGTTCGTTCTTAGAAGGACTAAGCTGCGGAATAAACCCTTTTACAAACGATGACCATGCGAAGCGAGGGGATTCCAGGAGAGCTTAGTTAGGTTCCTGCTGAAGTACTTTGCAGTACTTCAAACTGCTGATATCAACAAAATGTAATAGATAGGACAATGTAATGCATCTGGTTTTATGAATGAAATATTCCATTTTGTCATATCTCTGTTTATCGACTGTTTTTTTTACTTAATGCAAATAAATAAATAAATAACAAGAAATAAACAGAAGAAAGGATGAGAAAAACTTAGTCTGAAGAATTTAAGGCTTGAAGACTCTTCGTTTTCCTCAAGTCTTGTCTATAAATGAAGATAACTCTGCTCGTAATGACATTTGTATTCCAATGGATTGTGAAAGCAACACTCATGTTCCTCATCCTTCATGGACACCTCAACGTTTGCAAGAATTAAAACGAGGTGCAGATGACTTCATCTTTCGGAGGTTATGTCCATTTGGACTACTGTAACGTACCTACTTTTAAACTACTTTAAATTTGCGAAAAAATAAAAATTTTCATAAATGAATCGTGAACCTTCAAATTTTGATGAACAAATTGTCCATCCCCAAGTAGTTGCACAAAAGATCTCAAAGTAAAGTTTGCAAAAAGTATTCGTTTAAAATATCATAACCGGTAACATAAATCAGAGTATTTTTTAACATTCATAAAACTTAAAACTTGGCGGTCCTCGGGTTTATCCTCCCGCCCAGTCCAAGCCAGCTCACTGGTCCACATCTCTCGTCTCCTCAAATGCATCCTCACCTGCATCGATCAAGTCTAGTGAGTCTAAAGACTCAACATGTATAAACTGGGAGTAACGAGTAATACGTAATAAAATCACATGCAACTTTAAAATAGAGCGTACGTACTTGAAACTTGAACTTGCATACTTAAAAGCCTGAAAGTAACATACTTGAAACTTGTGCATACATACATAAATATAGACGTGTCATCATTATAAGACTTTTCTTAAATATGCTTGCGTACTTGTACATACTTGAACATTCATAAACTTTATCATTTTGCGTAGAGGTATGTTTCAAAGCAAGTGACCCATACATAAAACGCCTGATCAGACTAAACCACAGTACTGGACTGACAGGGAAGATCCACTGCCACATACATGAGATCCCCGTTCATGCTTTATCAGGTGGATTGGTCCCCGTTCATGCATTAACGCTTTTCATTCTTGATCTAAACCCGTTCATGCTTTAATGGGGTGGATTGGTCCCTGGTCATGCTTTACCACTTTCCAATCCCATACATAATTTGGTCACAAGACATTTAGCATACCTCAAAAACCTAAAATATTTTCTTTTGCACGTCGAACATACTTATTTGGCGTTGAGGGATTCGTTGGATCTTGCTTGGGGCCGCTGCTGCAACCTATTAACATGAGTTCAAACACTTATCTTGCATAACTTATACGTAGGTAACTCGTGCTCGCCACCGAAGTAAATAAATAGCTTATGACATTCTAGATCACTCGGGCTTGACCTCGTTTAATAATCGTACTAAGCCATGATATAGAACTCCAAAACAAATCCTATATTTTTACATAAATAAATTTTAACCATCGTACTAAACCATGATATAGAACCCCGAAACAAATCCTAAAAAAAAAAAAAATTTTAAATTTTTTTTTGATGGGGGGGGGTTACACGGACACCATGTAGGGGTCCGTGTACGGGTCCGGGTAGGCACTAGAATTTCGTATTTTTGAAGGAAAAAGGACACGGACTCCGTGCCGGGGTCCGAGAAGGGGTCCGGGTACCCTCTGTAATTGGAAATTCACGAAAATTCACTAACTTAATCATTCTCCGTTTCAATCCAAGCCTAAGGACCATGAATCAACACCTCGAGACTCATCCTAGGATGCTATTACATTGATTTAAACCCGTACAAACACCCCAAACGTCCTCAAGCATCGACAAGTAACTTCAATACAACAATAACCCGTAATTTGGCATCGTTTCGCTTCCTACAACTTCTATTACATCCCAAGCCAATCATGTAACGACCCGAAAATCAGACTACGTATAAGCCATGCATAATTATTACTACTTAAATTTAAAAATGATTTATATATATATATATATGAAGGGTCTAATTCATTTTGATATTTGACAAGTCATAACTATTTATTTTAAATGCAAAAGTTTAGTTTTATCTTTTCAGTTAAATACGCGAGGACGGACCGGAGTTTGGAAATTAGAAATAAGATTAATAATAAGAAAAATATTCCTAAATTTAATCTAAGTCAAGGAATAATTTAATTTAAAGAAAAAGAATGTTTTATGATTTATTAAATTAATTGGAGTCAAGTTAGTAAATAAACCCTATTAGGTTCAATATTTAATTAAAGCTTAAATTAAAATATGTTAACAAGTGAGAATAAATTAATCTAGGTATAATATAGTCAAGAAATTAAACATAGCATTTAAATACTTAAATTTTAAACCATGCAGTGCCATGCAAGATTTCATTCTAATTTAATTTATTAATTCACTAAAACGTAAAATGCTTATTTAAAACACTAAGAATTTAAAATACAAGACTTAATCAACATTATACCATGCAATATTAGTAGAAATTTAATCAACTCCTTAAGCAAATTCAAATGCTTAGTAAATCCCATTCAAGCCACCCTTAAATAGCCTTTAAGGTGAATACAATTCCTCACCTTTAACCCATTAGTTATTAGTGAATTCAAATACAATAATACACCTTGATTCTTCCTTAACCAATCATGCTAGCAAATAAACGAAATCATGCAGAAAAAGGGAGGAAAAGAATCGGCCAGCAAGGAGGAATGAAAAACCATTCAAAGTCCCTTCCACTCCTTCACTTGTAACTCTCATTTTAAGGCATATAATGTCACTTTTAACACCTATTAAATCATTCACCTTCCTCACCTACATTCCCCACAACCTCACCTTCGAAATTACAGAAGATAACATCAGCAAAATAATCGTGAACAGCAGCTGAAACAAGAAGAGGAACCCAACTCCGTGCCGTCACGTAGTATTCGTTGTATTGGTTTGTTTTCTTCAAAACAAATTCCAGGCATGTATATATTAGTTCTTTGCTCTTCAATCAAGTTATAATAGATATTTTAAATCAGTATGTGATCAAGATTTATGAGAAAAACGAAATATATCAGAAACATTTTCGAAATAAAAGCTGTGCAGGTTCTCGGCTTTGACTCATGTTTTTGTTTGAGATGTTTCTTGTGGTTTCAGAAGGTTGCTCGGTCCCAGGCACACATGGCTGCTTCTAGGCATGATTTAGAGTGTCTTAGGAAGTTATTGGTTCATTGGTTTCCAGCCATACACACACAAATGCAGAAATGACAGTAACTTTTTACTTGAGTGCAGAATGAGACACGGTTTCTGCCATTGAGTTGTTTAAGTGGAGTGTTCGAACCTTGGATTTCCTAGAGACTGTAGCCATTGTTAGAACCCTCCCTTAACATGTCTAGAGTGTGATCAAATTGGTATTTACAAGCTTGGTTCAAAGATCCATAAGATTTTTACATCAACAATGCAAGAGTCACTCGGTTTTTCCCTTTTCAGTTTTTCTGTGAGTGTGTTTCGGTTTTTGTGGTGCTGGATGGATGATGGTTGGCTCCTAGATCATAGCCATGGTTCATACAACACTTCATCATGTCTAGATCGATCCATGGTCGATGAAATGGCCATTGGAACGACACAGGACAGCAAAAAAATGCAATACATCACAATACACAGATTTAGGTGCTCTCGGTTGGTACTTTCTGTTGTCCTAGGTGTTTGTTCGAGTTGTGGCTGGCTTTTAACCCTTAACCATGGTACAAGCCATGCCTTAGAATGTTGGTAAGAGTCCTTGGGAGGTGGTTCAAGCCATTGGTCAATAAATTTCAGAATTACACCACAAACACACAAGTGCCACTGCTGGATTTTTTGACAGCAACTTTCATCTTCGGTTTTGGAGGTGGTTTGAGTTCTTGGTTGGATTTTAGCCCATGTCCTTGGACTGGACAGTACCTCAATGAGTTATGAAAGTCATGTTTTTGGCTGTTTGTGATTTGGTCGAGTTTAGAGGTCGTACGAAAATTTACGGTGAAAGGTGCCAAAATGACTCTCGAAAGAGTGTTTTATGTTTTTGGATTCCTTTCACCTATTTTCGTGTTTTGCAGTTCTTATGCATATTTTTCAGTATGTTTGGGGTATTTTTAATCATGGTTAAACGTCGGTTTAATGTTATTTCGGGTTGGTACAATACCATGATTGAAAATCAAGTGGTTGGTCCTAATAGTCTCATTGTTGGTTCTATTGTTAAGTTTTGGTTCTATTGTCAAGTTTAGGTCAAGATAATATTATTTGCAAGTGTCACATATTAGAATTAAGTCGCAGCAAGCCTGAGAGCGATCCAACTCATCCGGTAAAAATAAGGTTTTAATTATATTACGTGCATAAAAATATAAAATGTTTATTTTTGAGATATATGCGATATGTCTTGTGGCCACCTTATGTTATGGGTTTGGAAGTCGGTAGGCGCAACCGAGGACCTCTCCGCCCGGTGACTTACGACCGGTTTATGATTATGTATGGGTACGGACATTCAGTCCAAGGGCTGTGATTGATCTCTACCGCCCAGTATACTGTGGTTTAGTCTGATCAGGCGCTCACGTTATGTTATGGGCCACTTGCTTAGAATATTATCTCTACCAGAAAATTATGATATGATATGACAGAGCTCTATGGAGCAAAGTTTTTACGTATTATTTTCAGATATGCACGTAGATATAATTACTCATGATACGATTTTCACCATACGCTTTACGATACCATATTTGTACGTTGCATGCGATTTTATTGTATATTTACTTGTTATTCACGATATATACATGTTGAGTCTTTAGACTCACTAGACTTGATTGTTGTAGGTACCGATGAGGTCGAGACGGAGGGCGTAGATCAGTGAGCTATCTTGGGGCAGCGTAGTATACCCGAGGACCTCATGTTTTAGTTTATGCATTTTTATTATGTTTAAACTCAGTTTTAATATTATGTTTAAACTCAGTTTTAATATGTTGGATTATTTTTAAGTTGGTATTTGAAACAATATTTCCTTCCGCTGTTATTTTAAAGTTGAAATTATTTACATGTTTATTTTGAAGCAAGTTATTTATTTATTTAGCAAAATTGTAATAATTCCGCAAAAAAAAATATGAATACGAAATACGGGCCTTTACAAATCCCGACCCAAACGAATCACCAAATAACACCTAAATACATTCCATAACATATCTAAATGAAGTAGCACCAAAAGTCTGCAACAAATAACTTCAAGAACATGTCAAGAACACATTTTCATAAAAGTTGCAGTTTGAGCAGTCCCACAAAAAAAATCATAACTCACTCATTTCTTATCCAAATATTTTGAATTTCATATCAAATCAAAGGTATCAAAAAGTTCTACGTTTCATATGTTGAAAGCTTTTCCAGAAAACCGACCGATAAATCGCAGTAATTAAAAATACAGCAAATTCGAGTTTTCAGATCCAAAAACCGTTTCAAAAGTGATCTAACCATATTTGTTCAAACTCTTACATAACATACACATGATTTCCATACAATAAACATCAACATATTTACTATGACAAGATCGATGCAGAAACGAAAGAATATACATACCTATAAATCTTTAACGTTACCGAAACGACGACTCCGACGCGGGAAGGAAGCGAGAGACGATACGGGACAAATGTGGCACTATTTTCCTTGAAGAAAAGGGAGGAAAATTACTGAATTCTTAGAGGAGGGAGGGGCGGCTGCCACTAGCTAGAAGAACCCTAGGTTTCTCTCAAAAAAATAAAAATCTGAATTGTGTGTGTGTGTGTTTGTGTTAATCAGTTTTTGATGTGTGTAAAAATTTGTAAGTGTGTGTGAGTGTGTGTAACGTGTGTGTGAGTGAGTAATTAGGAGAAAATTTCTTAATTAAATAATTAATCAAGCTATTTAAAATGTTAAACCAATTAAGAAGCTAATAAAAATGGTAAGCTAATACCCACTTTACTAAAATCTTCTAATTTAAAATAAAATGTACACTTGCTAAACTTTTAAAAGTTTTAAACCCTTAAATTACTAAATAAATAAAATAGACTTTAAAATACTAAAACTTATAAGTCATTTAAAATGTCCCTTTCTAACTTAAAATAAAATACCACATTTAAAAATTGTCAAAATTGTCATCGGTCTCCTTTCCTCGATCCCGCATCGAATAATCGCCTGAAACATGAAACTCGTGAAATATTTCAACGTGCATCACATAAGCATAGATAATTTAAAATAGTGCAATTTAATAAATCATGCATCACTAAAAATCATTTTAAATTTAAATAAATGATTTAACAATTAAATAAATGCATGTGATTTACGTGTACTGATTTTGGGCTCTACAGTTCCTACCCCACTTATATAAATTTTGTCCTTGAAATTAAATCTTACCAAACAGTTCTGGGGAGCGGTTCTTCATATCTGTCCCGGTCTCCCAAGTGGCTTCCTCCACTGATTGATTCAACCACCGGACTTTGACCAACTTGGTCACCTTGTTCCGAAGTCTACGCTCCTGTCTGTCTAAGATTTGGACAGGCCTTTCCTCATACGACAGATCTGGAGCAAGCTGCAACGGCTCATAGCTCAAAACATGCGAAGGATTCGCTAAGTACTTCCTCAGCATAGAGACGTGGAACACATTGTGTACACCGGCCAGATTCGGCAGTAAGGCTACACGATAAGCTAGTGTCCCAACTCTGTCGAAAATCTCGAATGGTCCAATGAATCTCGGACTAAGCTTGCCTCTCTTCCCAAATCTCATAACACCCTTCATGGTTGATATCTTCACGAAAACGTGATCTCCTACGGCAAACTTTAGATCTCTCCTTCTCTTATCAGCATAGCTCTTTTGGCGACTCTGTGCGGTCTTCATCCTGCCTCAGATCTTGACCACCACATTTGCAGTCTGCTGAACTATCTCCGGACCAAGTTCTGCTCTCTCTCCGACTTCATCCCAATGAATCAGTGATCTGCACTTTCTCCCATACAATGCCTCGTAGGGAGCCATATCAATAGATGCTTGGAAGCTGTTGTTGTAGGTAAACTCCACTAGAGGTAGTTTTGATTCCCAACACCCTTGGAAATCGATTATATAGACTCGTAATAAATCTTCCAAAACCTGAATCACTCGCTCAGACTGGCCATCTGTTTGCGGGTGAAAAGCTGTACTGAAAAGCAACTTCGTCCCCATGGTTGCATGTAAGCTCTTTCAGAAGGATGACGTAAATCTCGGGTCTTTGTCGAACACAATAGAAACTGGGATTCATTGCAAACGGACTATCTCCCTGATATAGAGTTCTGCATACTGCGTCATGGAGAAATTTGTTTTCACTGGCAAAACGTGCGCTGACTTAGTAAGTCGATCCACTATAACCCAAATAGCATTGAATCCTCTGACTAACTTCGGCAACCCAACCTCGAAGTCCATGGTGATATTCTCCCATTTTCACTCGGGGATAGGGAGTGGTTTAACATCCCTGCCAGCCTCTGATGTTCTGCCTTCACTTGTTGACAAGTCAGACATTCAGACACAAATCGACGGATGTCTCTCTTCATCCTTGGCCACCAATACAAAATTTGCAAATCCTTGTACATCTTGGTACTTCCTGGGCGAATGGAATACGGAGATGCATGTGCCTCTGTCAGAATATATTCTCTGATCGAATCAACACTAGGCACCCACATTCTACCTCTGTATCTCAAAATACAATCGAACACTGTGTAGAGTACACTGCCCTTGGCTTCGTCTTTCAGTCTCCATTTCAGTAACTGTTCATCTGAAGGCTGCTCCCTACGGATTTGGTCTAGCAAATTGGATTTTATTGTCAGATTAGATAGTCTGGGAGCTCTGCCCTTGGGATAAGCTTCTAACCCAACCTCTGAATCTCAGACTGAAGAGGTCTCTATACTGACAATTGTGCTACAACTGTGACTTTTCTGCTCAAAGCGTCTACGACAACATTAGCCTTTCCCGGATGGTAGCTAATTTTGCAATCGTAATCTTTTACTAACTCCAACCACCGTCTCTGTCTCATATTTAGTTCTTTCTGCATGAAGAAATACTTGAGACTCTTGTGATCAGTGAATAGCTGACATTTCTCGCCGTACAAGTAGTGTCTCCAAATCTTCAAGGCAAAGACAACGGCGGCTAACTCAAGATCATGAGTCGGGTAGTTCTTCTCATGTACCTTCAACTGTCTGGAAGAATAAGCTATGACCCAACCATGCTGCATCAACACTGCGTCTAACCCGAGCTTAGAGGCATCGGTGTATAACACAAAATCTCCTTGCCCTGATTTCATGGCTAACACTGGCGCTGAAATAAGAGCTTGCTTCAAAGTATCAAAGCTCTTATGACATTCCTCGCTCCACACGAACTTGGCATTCTTATTTGTCAGTGAGGGAGCGGCACTGCTATTGACGAAAACCATTGAATAAACTTACGGTAGTAACTGGCTAAACCCAGAAATCTGCGGATCTCTGATGCTTTCTTTGGCTCAACCCATTCCTTAACATCTGCCACCTTTGTTGGATCCACCTCGATACCACTGCTAGATATTATATGACCCAAAAACGCAACCTTCCCCAACCAAAATTCACACTTACTGAATTTTGCAAACAACTTGTAGTCTCTGCAAAATCTGCAACACTGTACTCGAATGTTGAACGTGCTCCTCATGGCTCTTCGAGTAGATAAGAATGTCGTCAATGAACACTATGACGAACTGATCTAGGTAGGGCTGAAATATTCGGTTCATCAAGTCCATAACAATCGCTGGAGAATTTTCAATCTAAACAGCATCACTAAGAACTCGTAATGCCCATAATTAGTCCTGAAGGCTGTCTTAGTTTTACTTTACTATGACCACGAATTCTGACCTTTCTCACAATTCCCAATATTAGAAATGGAGGTTCAAACTTATCGTATCTTACTTTCCTTATATTATACCCATAATGTTCATCGATCTATTACATTAGCATTTATGCAGTTCAACCTAAGAAATCTTAGCACCAAAAGTTACTGATCAACTTCTATCTTTGGTACTACACTCAAAAGTTAAACCTTATCTTAACCCCGTAATATTATTGACCTACGATCCTTGAATCTAATCTTTACCTTACGACACCAAACCTACGTAACTTAGATATTTACAAGTACATCCCAGATAAAGATTATTGCTAATCTTAAATTTCGAGTAACATTAATCCATAAAACCCCAAAATATAGAATATCGATATTCTGCTTAGATAATAAAACCTTCCTAGCATCAAACACATGCTTAAACTATTTCCTTCCCAATTACATTATAGTTGAGGCCTAAGACACTTAAACCTTCCTCATTGGAACGAATGTCACACTTTGACGTGTCCTCAATACTTAATTCATTCGAACGTATAAAGCTTAATAAGTTTCCCCCTGTTAATGATGGACTAATTCTAATAAATCAACTTCACTTATAACCCACAGAATTCTAGAATCCTCATATAAAGATTTTAGATTTCTTACTCGATAAAAATCTTAATATTCGACCATTGGTAACCTATGTTGAATACAACTAATTCCTTTTTGTTTTTATTTCACCCAATATCCCCGTATGATCACCTATTTCGTAAACTTGAAATTAAAACTTACATAACCCAAGTAGTCTTAGATAACCTAATTCCAGTACTCATATCCACTTAATCCTAAGTTTCTTAATGACTTACAAAGATTCCTCAAGACAAGGTGCCTGATAGGGCCTCTTGCCAAGCCTATCGACCTCAATGTCCCTCTGGTCCTGCCCTGCCACCAAAGTTCTCGACACGGCAACTGTATAAGTTGTAAGACCAGCAACTCAAACAACACGGCGCAAGATCGGCCACAACCCATCCATAGAATGCCTCAGCTTCCCCTGGGCATAATTAGCTATCAGGGGCACAAAATGACACCCCCTTTTGAACTTCCTGACGAAATCTGCCACGCTGCTATCTCCTTGTCGAAGCGACATGAACTCCTTGGTCAGGCGGGAGCGTACTTCTTCAGTGAAGTATTTGGAGTAGAAAACCTCCTTGAACCCATTCCACGTCAGTACTTTTAAGTTCACTGACGCTGACGTGCCTTCCCTCCAAAGCCTGACGTCTCTAGTCAACAAGGAGGTGGCACATCTAACTCTGTCTGCATCCTGCAGCTCCATAAATGCAAAGATTACCTCGATGGACTTAATCCATCCTTCCGCTATCATCGGGTCAGTAGTCCCTGAGAACTCCTTCGGATCCATCCTCTTAAACCTCTCATAAACTGTCTTCGGTCTGGGCCTCGCCCCTGTGTCTACTGCAGTCTGGTTCCCCGAAAACTGCGTGAAGAACTGGGTCATTCCTGCAAGCATCTGAGCCTGCAAATCTGGGGGTGGACGAAGAGGAGGACCCTCTCCCCATCCTGGGCTTCCCTATTTATCATGCGTCTAGGAGGCATATTGTTCCCACAATTCGTCCAACACGTAAACCCAACATGCATGAACATAATATCAATAGCATAAGATGCACGTAAATCGAACTTAAAACATGGACATGCTGAAATCATGGCTTAATGCTTAATACATGAAATAATTCAAAACCTTAAAACTTACAGACTTGAGGTGTGTCTTCTTGAGCTTCTCGTAATTGGCAGTAGGCGTAATCCTTTACAAGAAAACCTCGCTCTGATACCAACTGTAACGTACCGTACTTTTAAACTACTTAAAATTTGCGGAAAAATAAAAATTTTCATAAATGAATCGTGAATCTTCAAATTTCGATAAAACATACTGTCCATCCCCAAGTAGTTGCACAAAAGATCTCAAATTAAAGTTTGACAAAAGTATTCGTTTAAACTCTCATAACCGGTAACATAAATAAGAGTATTTTTGAACATTCATAAAACTTAAAACTTGGCAGTCCTCGGGTTTAGCCTCCCGCCCAGTCCAAGCCAGCTCACTGGTCCACATCTCTCGTCTCCTCAAATGCATCCTTACCTGCATCGATCAAGTCTAGTGAGTCTAAAGACTTAACATGTATAAACTGGGAATAACGAGTAATACGTAATAAAACCACATGCAACTTTAAAATAAAGCGTACGTACTTGAAATTTGAACTTGCATACTTAAAAGCCTGAACGTAACATACTTGAAACTTGTGCATACATACATAAACATAGACGTGCCATCATCATAAGACTTTTCTTAAACATGCTTGTATACTTGTACATACTTGAACATTCATAAACTTCATCATTTTGCGTAGAGGCATGTTTAAAAGAAAGTGACTCATACATAAAACGCCTGATCAGACTAAACCCCACTACTGGGCTGACAGGGAAGATCCACTGCCTCATACATGAGATCCCCGTTCATGCTTTAACGGGTGGATTGGTCCCCGTTCATGCTTTAACGCTTTACAATCATGATCTAAACCCTTTCATGCTTTAACGGGGTGGATTGGTCCCTGGTCATGCTTTACCGCTTTCCAATCCCATACATAATTTGGTCACAAGACATTTAGCATACCTCAAAAAATTAAAATATTTTCTTTTGCACGTCGAACATACTTACTTGGCGTTAAGGGATTCGTTGGATCTCGTTTGGGGCCGCTACTGCAACATACTAACATGAGTTCAAACACTTATCTTGCATAACTTATACGTAGGTAACTCATGCTTGCCACCGAAGTAAATAAATAGCTTATGACATTCTAGATCACTCGGGACTTGACCTCGTTTAATAATCGTACTAAGCCATGATATAGAACCCCAAAACAAATCCTATATTTTTATATAAATAAATTTTAACCATCGTACTAAACCATGATATAGAACCCCGAATCAAATTTTAAAAAAAAAAATTTAAATTTTTTTTTTTAAAGGGGGGGGGGGTGTGGGGTACACGGGCACCATGTAGAGGTCCGTGTACGGGTCCGGGTAGGCACTGGAATTTCATATTTTTGAAGGAAAAAGGACACGGACTCCGTGCCGGGGTCCGAGAAGGGGTCCGGGTACCCTCTGTAATTGGAAATTCAAGAAAATTCACTAACTTAATCATTCTCCCTTTCAATCCAAGCCTAAAGACCATGAACCAACACCTCGAGACTCATCCTAGGATGCTATTACATTGATTTAAACCCGTACAAACACCCCAAACGTCCCCAAACATCGACAAGTACCTTTGATACAGCAATAACCCGTAATACGGCATCGTTTCGCTTCCTACGACTTCTATTACATCCCAAGACAATACCGACCCAAACGAACCACCAAATAACACCTAAATACATCCCATAAAATATCTAAATTACGTAGCACAAGCCCGGCGATGCCCAACGAAGCCTGCAACAAATAACTTCAAGAACATTTCAAGAATACATTTTCATAAATGTTGCAGTTTGAGCAGTCCCACGAAAACAATCATAACTCACTCATTTCTTATCCAAATATTTCAAATTTTATATCAAATCGAAGGTATCAAAAAATTCAACGTTTCATATGTTGTATGTTTTTCCAGAAAATCGACCGAAAAATCGCAGTAATTAAAAAGACAGCAAATTCGAGTTTTCAGATCCAAAAAACCGTTTCAAAAGTGATCCAACCATATTTGCTCAAACTCTTACATAACATACACATGATTTCCATACAATAAACATCAAAATATTTACTATGAAAGATCGATGCAGAAACGAAAGAATATACATACCTTTAAATCTTTAACATTACCGAAACGACGACTCCGACGTGGGAAGGAAGCGAGAGACGATCCGGGACGAACGTGGCACTATCTTCCTAAAAAGAAAAGGGACGAAAATTGCTGAATTCTTAGAGGAGGGAGGGGCGGCTGCCACTAGCTAGAAGAACCCTAGGTTTCTCTCAAAAAAATAAAAATCTGAATTTTGTGTGTGTGTGTTAATCGGTTTTTGGTGTGTGTAAAAATGTGTAAGTGTGTGTGAGTATGTGTATCGTGTGTGTGAGTGAGTAATTAGGGGGAACTTGCTTAATTAAATAATTAATCAAGCTATTTAAAATGTTAAACCAATTAACAAGCTAATAAAAATGGTAAGCTAATACCCACTTTACTAAAATCCTCTAATTTAAAATAAAATGCACACTTGCTAAACTTTTAAAAGTTTTAAACCCTTAAATCACTAAATAAATAAATTAAACTTTAAAATACTAAAACTTATAAGTCATTTAAAATGTCCCTTTCCAACTTAAAATAAAATACCACATTTAAAAATTGACAAAATCGTCATCGGTCTCCTTTCCTCGATCCCGCATCAATTA
Source organism: Primulina tabacum (assembly GCF_025594145.1). Lineage (NCBI taxonomy): Eukaryota > Viridiplantae > Streptophyta > Magnoliopsida > Lamiales > Gesneriaceae > Primulina > Primulina tabacum. The sequence goes on from NC_134564.1 coordinate 20,734,688, forward strand.
ATCGCCTGAAATATGAAACTCATGAAATATTTTAGCGTGCATCACATAGGCATAGATAATTTAAAATAATACAATTTAATAAATCATGCATCACTAAAAATCATTTTAAATTTAAATAAATGATTTAACAATTAAATAAATGCATGAGATTTACGTGTACTGATTTTGAGCTCTACAACTACTGCTCATGACCTCCAATTAATCAATACCGGAGAATTTCCTGCTTCTGCTAGACAGAGGTCACTTGCAAGAAGGTTCAAGAGGCTTTCTCGAGTCTATCACATATCCGAGCTGGTCAAGGATGATGTGCTGAACCACATGCTGCTGTCAAGGGAGTGGGAGTTGCTTGATCTAGTTGCCATTTCCGAAAACTTGTGGAATATTAGGAGTCATAATTTGAACAATTGGTTTAGATTATGGCAAGATGTTGTAGAAAGAAGTTTGAATCAAGTTGTAAGGCGTCAATTTTATTCTTAATAAATATCAGTAGTTGCCACAAATTGTCTCAATTTTCTTATAAACAAACTGATATTAGTTGAGTAACAGGCAACTGATAATCAACAAACTGATAGCAACAATATACTCAAGTTAAATCAAATAAACCAAGAACATTTCGAAAATAAGAAAACTTATTCTGAGGCAGAGGCTTTGTAAAGATATCTGCTGCTTGTTGATCAGTAGAAACGTATTCCAGACGAATGTCCTTCTTCCGCACATGATCTCTAATGAAATGATGTCTTATATCTATGTGCTTTGTTATGGAATGAAGTACTATTTTGCGTGATTGCTATAGCAATGTATTTTCACAGAAGATAGGTGATTCAGAAGCTTGAAATCCGTAGTCTTTAAGTTGTTGTCGTATCCATAGTATTTGAGTTACAACAGAAAGGTATTCTGTTTCAGCAGTAGACGTATCTATGGAAGTCTGCTTTTTACTAAACCAGGTGATTAGCCCATGACCAAGAAATTGACAAAAACCACTTGTGCTTTTCCTCTCCAACTTGCAACCTGCATAATCAGCATCTGAATATCTAATAAGATCGAAAGATGAATCATTAGGATACCTTAAGCCGACATTTTGAGTGTCCTTCAAATATTTCAGTATGCGCTTAGCACCAATGTAATGTGATTGCTTAGGGTTAGATTGAAATCTTGCACAAATACAGATAGCAAACATAATATCAGGTCTACTGGCAGTAAGATATAACAGTGAACCAATAAGACCACGATACCGAGTTATCTCCACTGAAATTCCATTTTCATCCTTGTCAAGTTTAGTAGATGAGCTCATAGGAGTAGAAGAAGCAGAGCATGTTTCCATGCCAAACTTTTTCAGTAGTTCGTTAGTATACTTAGCTTTATTTAAGAAGATTCCAGTATCAAGTTGCTTGATATGTAGTCCTAGGAAGAATGTTAATTCTCCCAACATGCACATTTCAAATTATTTCTGCATTAATTTGGAAAACTTTGTACACAATTTGGGGTTAGTTGACCCAAAGATAATGTCATCAACATAAATCTGTACTAACATAATGTGTTTATTCTTAACTAAAGTGAACAAAGTTTTGTCTACTGTGCCGATAGTAAAATCATGATTAACAAGAAATTGTGAGAGTGTCTCATACCAAGCTCGAGGTGCATGTTTTAAGCCATACAGGGCTTTGTGTAATTTAAATACATGATTTGGTAAGAAATGATCGATAAAACATGGAGGTTGTTCATCATAGACTTCTTCTTGCAGTAGACCATTTAGGAAGGCGCTTTTCACGTCCATCTAATAAACTTTGATATTTTTGAAAGCAGCAAAGGCTAAAAATATTCTGATCGCTTCAAGCCTTGCTACTAGTGCATAGGTTTCATCATAGTCTATTAATTCTTCTTGTCTGAAACCTTGAGCCACCAGTCTTGCTTTATTTCTTACCACAGTGCCTTCTTCATTTAGTTTGTTTCTAAACACCCACCGTGTTCCAATAACAACTTGATGAGTTGGTCTATGTACAAGAAACCAAACTTCATTTCTTTTAAATTGATTCAGCTTTTCTTGCATAGCTTCGATCCAACTTGGATCCAGAAGAGCTTATTCAATTTTCTTTGGTTCATCTTGATAGATAAAAGCAGCATGCATATATTCATTAATCATTTGCCTTCTGGTTCTTAATGGAGCTACAGGATTACCAATAACCAAAGATGGAGGATGGGATTTCCTCCAGACAAAAGGGTTTAAAGAAATTTCTTCCTTGTTTGATGGATTCAAATCAGGCTTAGCCAAAGCAGTAGCAGGTTCTGGAATGTTCACTTCTAGTTCTGATAAATCCTGTGTCTGAATAATTGGTATTACCAGCGGAATGTCTGGTTCTAGATTTTGAGCATCTTTAACACTAGGTTCTATATCATCTTCACTATCCAGCTCGAGATGAATCCTGTCTAACCTGTTACTTAGATTTTACACGTTAGAAATTCTAGGAGCACTGCTATCTTCATCAAAGACAACATGAATAGATTCTTCAACATTAAGAGTTCTATTATTGAAAATTCTAAAAGCTTTGCTTACTGCTGAATATCCAAGAAATAGTCCAGCATCTGATTTTGAGTCAAATGCAGACAAATAATTTTTACCGTTATTATGAACAAAACATCTGCAACAAAATACATGAAAATAAGATACGTTAGGCTTACTTCCTTTCCATATCTCATACGGAGTCTGATTGTACCTTTTGTTGATCATTGTTCTGTTTTGTGTGTAGCATGCTGTGTTGATTGCTTCTGCCCAGAAGTGCTGAGAGATGTCTGCATCTGCTAGCATTGTTCTAGCAGCTTCTTTAAGAGTTCTGTTTCTCCTCTCAGCTACTCTATCCTGTTGAGGTGTTCTGGCAGCTGAATATTCATGATGAATGCCCTGTTTATCCAAGTATAACTCAAGAATCTTGTTTGTAAAGTCAGTTCCCCGATCACTTCTGATTTTAATGACAGAAATAGATTTTTCATTTTGAATTCTTTTAAGAAGCTTGATCAGTAGACTACTGGTTTGATCTTTTCAAGCAAGAAATATTACCCAAGTAAATTTAGAAAAGTCATCAACAACAACAAGTGTATATTTCATTTCCCTAAGCTCATGATAGTGATTGGACCAAACAAGTCCATATGCAATAATTCCAAACACCTTGAAGTTGATTTACTACCTTTATTCTTGAAGCTAGATCTGACTTGCTTACCAAGTTGACATGCAGAACAGACATGATTCTTAACGAAGTTTAAATCATGCAAACCATCAACTATGTTCTGCTTCTTGAGATTATTGATTTACTTGAAATTCAGATTATTCAATCTCTTATGCCATAGCCAATGTTTATCACTAAGAGAGGCAACTAAACACGTAGGAACATTAATATGATCTTTATTCCATGAAACTTTGTATGTGTTGCCTTCTCTTTTTCCAGTTAATACAGTAGACTCATCAGCATTTTTAACTGTGCATGTGTGCTTCTGAAAAGCCACATAGTAACCATTATCACACAGTTGGCTAATACTAATCAAGTTGTAACAAAGATTTTCAACTGGTAGTACATCATTGATAGTAATGTTACCATGAATAATCTTACCCTTACCCACGGTTTTACCTTTTGAGTTATCTCCAAATGTTATCTTTGGTCCAGTACAACTCATTACTTCTGATAGTAGATTTTTCTGTCCAGTCATGTGTCTGAAACATCCACTGTACAGATACCATGTGGAGCTGCTGAATTTGGCTTTCCTCTCTTGTTCCTGCAAACACAAATTTCAGTATCTGGTACCCAATCTATTTGGGTCACAAATTTTAGTATCTGGTATCCAATCTATTTGGGTCCAATCCTTATCAGTCCTTTAGGAACCCACATTTGTACAATTTTAGGTGACCTTGTACTTCGGGTATCCAAAGAGCTGTGTGCAACAAAAAGTCTGCTATTTCTAACAAAAATGCATCTTAGAATGCTGTTCTTCCCTTCTGTTTTTGTTGTCTGGTCTGTATCTCTTCTGAACAAGTCTAGAATTATAGTACTGGTAGTTTTTAACCTTCATGGAAAGTTGTCCTCCTGAGTTGAATCCTCTGCTGGATCCAGAACTCTGGTAAACTCTTCCCTTAGGTTCAACATACCCCAGACCATAATGCTTCCTTCTGCTCGTCTGATCTACAGTCCTTTCAACTCGAACAGTTGGTACTTCAGGTTCATATACCACACTGGATTTGACAAAGTGAATGAATTTCCCTTTGCCTTTATCCAGCTCTGGCTTAGTACTTGTTTCAGAAGTGCTTTCATTATTGTTGAATCCAAGACCACTCTTGTCAACGGATTGCTTCTGCAATTCTTGCATTATCTCTAAAGAAACAAAAGACTTGTTCCATGCATTTACCAAAATAGATAGCTTCTGGTTTTCAGACCTCATTGTTTGGTAGTTTGCATTCACTCTTTCATTCTCAGTTTTTAACTGACTCATCTTAGCTTTTAAATAATTGCAGCTGTTCTCTTGCAAGCAAGTGAACTTACTGACTTGATATTTTAAGTCTTGATTTTCAATCTTAACTTCCTCGAATTATTGAGAAAGTTTTGAGTACTCTTCCACCATGTCATGCAGTGCTTTAATCAAATCTGTTCGTGTAAATTCGTCAGAGTCAAAGTCAAGTACCTCTCCAGATGTCGAGGTTGGTTCAATATCTGCCATGAGACATTCTATTCTCGATTTTAATTTCAGTATTGATCATTACACGTTAGACTTGAAAGAGATGATTGATTTCGAGGACGAAATCTATTTTTAGAGGGGAGGAATTGTAATGCCCGAATTTTGAAAAAAATAAAATTGTGGCAGTAGTTGTGATGGTTTATGGCTTTACGTTATGGTATGAATGGTAATGAATGTTATAAAATGGAATAGATAATGGATGGGTAGAATCAAAGGTTGAAGTTGAGCTAAATAGGTAATGGAAGTGCAGAAACGGTATGAAAAATGTGGCAGTAGTTGTGGTTTTTAGCATAATGTTTTGTATATTGATCCAACTTGATGTGAGGTCACTTTCATTAGAAAGATAAGACATAAGGCTATAACTTTCTTATTTTGAGTTTTGGTCAAATCATTAGGGAAGACGAGACAAAAGTGGCCCGAAATGTGTCGTGTGTATCGTCATTCCTACACTGACACATGTTGGGAGATTTAGCATAAACTTTTACTCAGACCTCCAAATGACATGAGGTTAATTGGAGATGCAAGCCAAGACATAGGGCTACAACTTTCTAGTTTACCACTTTCGCAAATTCTGAAGTTAAAAATGTGTTTTGGACAGAATACGGCGCGTCCCTGCGCCAGATCTCGCGCGATGGCGCGCCCATTGCTGAAACTTTTGGTGTTGGGCAGTATGGTGCGCACCCCTGCGCCAAAACACGCGCCATGGCGCCCAGAACTTGTACAAAAAAAACGTGTTTTGAGGTTTGGATGGTATATATTAGATTGGGGAATGATTTTTGTATCATTTCTTCTCATCCTCATTTCTCTCCATCGGTTTAGAGCTAGGGTTCCTCATTTCTCCTTCAATCCAATTTCTTCCAAGACATTAATCTTTGATTGAAGCCTTAATCTTTGCTTGGAGATTAGAAGTTCTTCTCCTCAAGAGTTTAGAAGCAAGGTAAGAAAGCTTATTTCTTTGGGTTAGTGATTGAAGGGAAAACAATGGGTTGTTTGGTTTGAATGTTGAGGTAAAGTTGTTAATATAATGATTGATGGTATTGTATGTATTGATATTTTTGAAAAGAAATGGAATTGTGGAGGAGCTAACTCTTTAGCACGCACGTCACGTGTTTGACAAAATGATTCAATGAATGTTTTTATGTCATATTATGGTTAAGAAATGATATGGATTCCTTCTTTACACAATTGTTGGGATTTGAGTTTTCTTGAATATTCAAATTGCGGATCTTTATTCGAAGTACTATTGAATTAATTATGAATTTTGTACAGAAATTGCTTTGTTTTGATAAATTATTCGAGTTATTGAGTTATAGTAGAATTCAGAGGTTCAAGACTTCTCACCTACACATTTTGATCTTCTTTTGGTAATATTTGAAAGGTATGTTACGGTCGATAACATACGAGGTAAAAGTATCATTTTTATTTTAAATTGAAAATTCTATGGCTTGATGAAATACTTGTGATTTTTGATGATTGATATTTTGAGATGAGCTTATTATGATATTGACTTGATGAGATTGAAATGCATCATTGCATTGCATATTGAGCCACTTTTCGATTCAGATTTGATATGGCGGAGGTCGCCTTGATATTTTGATTTGTTGGACGTATGGGGCTATAGTTGAGTTGGCATAGTGTATGCGGAGGTCGCTGCTATGGCCTGAACGCTTTCTATAGGCGCACCTTAGTCCTGGGATTGTAGAACACAGCACCCCACCTCAAGCGGATGAGTCGGTGGATGTTGCTGGGGGATTCTCTTTCCTTTGGTACCCTATGACCAGATGATTCACTTGATCTTGAAATTTATTGATAGCCCACAGCTTCTGATCATGCATTGCATTATATTGCATCTTTATGGATTTATATGAACTATTTTGAAAATTAGATTCTCATATGTTATTGATTGTATCATACTGGGTTTATACTCACCGGCACGACGGCTACCTCTTGTTTTCATGTGCTTGACGGTAGGTGAGGTGAGGCTTGGGATGCCAGAGTCAAGTTCCAGGCAAGGAGATACGAGTTAGAGTCGGATTCTCGGGTCTTAGGAGCTATTTGATGATGTTTGGATTACTTTGTTCACTAGGTATTTTGATATGTTGAAAATTATATTTCAAACATTTGAGACATTTAAATTATTCTGACGTTGTTTATGTCAGTTTGTGAAAAAGAAATTATATATTTTATTAAATTGTTTGGTTTGATACATTTAAAATTATTAGTATTAGATATCAGACCCGGGACCCCACAGCTCATGAACTCAAGATTTCATCTCAAGGAAGCTCATCTCTCCTTGTCCTAAAAGAACTAAAAATGGAAACTAGGAAAAGAGCTAAAGGATTAAACATATTTATGACCATTGAATTAACCAAGAAGAAGGAGCTAAAGGAGCTAAAAGTTTAGACAAACTTATTGTGCAAGAAATGACCATTGAGATAACCAAAGAAGGGAGCTAAAGGAAGAGCTAGGAGGCTTAGACAAATTGATGATGCAAGAAATATCCCTTTAGAAATCCAAAGTGACTCTTGATGATTGGATGGAACTTTGACCACATTGATGACATTTCTTGGAGCTCAAGTGGACGGCAAGTGGGATAGGGGAAAAGGCAAAATCTCACCTATAAATATCACAAATAGGCTGAAGGAAAAACACTTCCAAAAGCCTTCAAAATATTTGGCCCTCATCCTCACAAAATAGCCCTCGATCATCGCTAGGACAGGGAGAAGGTTCGTGTCGGCATTCTCACACTGGAATCGTCGATATTACAGTCGTGAAGTTCTGTCGAAGTTCAGCCCCCATCTATTCAAGTTTCAGCAAGGTTTTGCACGTCCGAGTTTAAGCAAGTTCCGAAGCATACCTTCGAATTTAGTAAGTGGGTTTTGTTACTTATTTTATTGTATTTTAAACTTTTCATAAAAATAACATGACATGCTTGTATGTGTGTCCTTATTTTCTAAAATAGTATTTATGTAATTTAAAATTTCGATCGATGTACGTTATGTTCTTTCGGGTTTCGATATTCTTTGACTCAGATGAATTCCTTTCAAACTTTTGTTAAGTTTTGTTCTATAAATCTGAATTCTGTAATACACTGTTACAAATCGAATTAGATATGGAACGATAATTGTAATTCTGTCTAGCCTCCATCAGTGGGTATAAAACTGTGTTCTGGCTCCCATCAGTGAGTATAAAACTGTGTTCTGTCTGGCCCACATCAGTGGGTATAAAACTGTGTTTTGGCCTCGCCCCTTAGAGGAATAACATATTGGGGACCATTTGACCATATAAATGAGATGAGTAACAGTGTTGGTGTTTGTTCTGATTTGCTTCTGATTTGTTTCTGAATTGCTTTGAATCGTCTGATAATCTTTGTCTCATATTTAATTCGGTTATGTTATGATAATCTTTGTCTCTTATTTAATTCGGTTATGTTATGATAAGTCAAATGTAGTAAGTTTCTAAAGTTTGTTAAAGAAATACTTTAAGGATTAAGTTCTATATGTATCTTTGGAAATAGATCGACCCCTCACTTGCTGAGTGTTTCCCAAAATACTCTTTCATAACAACTTTTAGATAAGAATGAAGAACAAATGAATGAGGAAGAACAAGACGTTTTCTGGTGATGGTGATCGATTGACAAGATCAAGAATCAAAATTTTTACCTTTCCTTTTATTTAGTTTCCGCAAACTCCTATGTAATTTTTATACCGTTGTCATTGTAAAGATAATGTTTTAGTATATGAAAAACACTGGTTTTTGGTCATTTGCTATGAGGCTTAATTGTTTTCAAGTAATTCTTAAACAATATCGGATGTCACCGACACCTCGATTTCAGGGCGTGACATTTAAGTGGTGTCAGAGCCGCCAGGTTCATAATCTCTATGGGATTTTGATAGACAAAATTTGACGAAGTCACATTTTGGCAAAAGCCTTTCCTATCTGCAGTAAACTCAAACATCGAATTTATTCATATCTTATGTCGTCATCTCAAAATCTCCTTCGAAATTCAAAGCCAAACTCCTTTAATCATTCTGAAAATTCTAAGTATCGAAAATTTCACGACAACTTTGTTTCCATTTTTGTGCCTTTCTGTCCTTTATACTGTTCTAATATTTCACCTCGATTTATTCTATGAAATGGCTTCTCCACGGACTCGTGCTCAAGCTGTCCTTCGTATGCGTCAATTCACGATAGGTAATAAAGCTAGAGAAATAGCGATTTTGAAGGCACAACTTGCTAGGGAGAAACTAGAGAAACATGAGATCGAGATCAGGAACATACTCGAGGTGGACGTGCAGCGACTCACTCATCATCTACACTTGGCTGAGAGCCAACTTCTTCAGATACTTATTGAGTCAGCCCGTATCGAGCGCCTAGCTACACTCAACAGGGACTTGCTAGAGAGAGTGGAGATAGAGAGAGACCATGCTACTCGGGCTCGTCAGCATCAAGAAGAGTTCAAAAACAAGCAAGAACGATACATCCCCAAGCTTCACAGCACCATGGATAGGCTCCAAGATCAGAATAACTATTTGTATCTGGTGGTAGAAAACATGGAAGAGGAAGAGGAAGCACCGATGGAAGTGGTCAATGATGAGAGCGACATCGACAATGGAGACATGATAGACTAGGCTAGCCTGATATTATGATTGTAATAAAAAATTATGATTTGAAAAGTATTAAGTGTAATAAATTATTTCTAAATAAAGACTTTATTATTATTTTTAAATTGTTGCATCTACAACATTTATGAAGAAGTTTATGAACCTATCAATAAAATTTATTTTCTTTTAATATTTATAGGAAACAAACATGTATCCTCAAAGCATTGTAACCGAACTCCAAAAACAGCTCCAGGAAAAGGAAGCATAAATTAAAATATTGAAATATAAAAATGACAAACTCGAGAGGGATAATTATCAACTAGACAGAAATAACATATGCATGACGGAGGACCTTCATCAGGCTAGAGAAGAAGAGAAAATCTGCGCGATGACGTTAGACGCTATGCTGCTTATCACCTAGAATCGGAACGTCAACACAATAGCACAAAAGAAAAGTTGGAAGAAATTCAAAGAAGGTTTTTTGCAGCATAGGATCGAGAAAACAAGCTTAACAAGGCTATTTACCAACTCCAAGTAAAGATAGAAGAGCATGAAATCAATGAGGTAGTAAACCAATCGATAATACAAGAACTTCAAGACCAAGTGAATAATCTCGATGACCACAACACACTGTTTCAAAACCACATTGATCAACTACAGAATGATATGACCAATATGGAAGAGCTCATGACGAACTCGAAGAAAACCAAAAAGAGAGCCCTATGGAAGAAGAAAATGGCGAAGCTGTAGGGGATGGTGAAGTGATAGACGAGTAGAATGATTTCTAGGATAAGCATCGATTGTATTTAGGCCAATTAGGCTAATCATTTTGATATTAAAAGACTGAGTGTATGTATTTCAAAATTTAATGAGAATATTTATTTTGATTATGTATTGTTTCAAACAAATTAATAAAATATATGTTTGTATGAAATGGCAGGCAGACCACCCAGAAACAACCGTAACCCCCGCAGAGTCAATCGGAACAAAAACGAAAATACACCATCACCACCGATAGTGAATTTCAATCGAGAAGACATGATGGCAATAGCTACTATTGTAGCCGCCACACTGCAAGGAATTATGAACACAACGACCAATGCCATCCAGCCACCGCCAGAACCACAACCTCGTGGCATCAAGTATCACTATGAATCCCTCCAAATGAATCGAGTCCCAACTTTTGATGGGAATCCTGATCATGAAGTCAGTCAGAACTGGCTTAAGAATGTTGCAACTCAACTCCATTTGCTAAAAATACCTGAAAAGCTCAAGGTTGAAGTAGTAGCACCGTTTTTGGAAGATCGGGCACGCAAGTGGTGGGAAACGGTGTCACCATCTTTGGCTGAGGTAGAGCAGATCACATGAAAACCTTCAGGAGATAATTTTTGAAGCAATATTACCAAACAGAATTTTGTCTGCAACAGTTGAGCGAGTTTGAAAACTTTAAACAAACATCGAACATGATAGTGATGGAGTACACCTCAAGGTCCAATAATCTAAGAACTTATGTTCCAACCATCATGTCAGATGAAACTTTGAAAATGCACCGTTTCAAGAAAGGGCTGAGCTGTCGAATTCAATCTACATTGGTTGTATTCCGACCAACAAATTTTTCGGACTTAATGGGCAAGACAATGAGCGCGGAAACTGATATCAAATGCCTAGAAGAAGAGAACAAGAACGAGAGACCTTTTTTCAGTCAGTCTACTCCGGGTGGCACCAAATTCAAGCAGCCAAATCAATCAATTGATCCCTCAAAGGGAACTTTTAACAATGATATCCACAAGGAAGGGAAGTGGTGTGCTACTTGTCGGCAGAATAACATCAGGGAATGTTATAGGAAAACGGGCTCTTGTTTCAAATGTGGAAAGGTGGGTCATCGAATTAAAGATTGTCCTGAGAACAAAGATAAAGGGACTGGACCCAGTAAACCAACTGAAAACAAGACTAACGCTCGGGTATATGCCATAACCCAGGAATAAGCTGATAACACCAATGATGTGGTGGAAGGTACTGTTTTTCTCAATAAAATGCCTGCTTATGCCATGTTTGATTGTGGTGCTACACACTCATTTGTGTCTAGAAGATTTGCAAAAAAGCTGAAACTTGAGCATGAAACTCTTAGTGAACCGTTAAGAGTTGCAACACCTGCTAGCAAAACTGTTGAGACCCATGAGGTATATCGGAACTGTAAAATTTGCATTAGTAACAGAACTTTGAGGCAGAATTGATTCAACTCAATATGATTGAGTTCAACATCATTCTCGGAATGGACTGGTTAGCTAAACACCACGCCATGGTAGACTGCCAAAAGAAAAATGTTAAACTTCAGACTCTGACTCAAAAAGGAATCATATACCATGGAAAGTCCAAGGAACGAAAGTCCCCACTATCTGACTCACAAACCTGGAAAGCCATAAAATGCTGTAAGGAAATATACCTGGCAATGATCAACGAAGTCAAAGATGAAACTACTCCGAAGTTGGAAGAAATTCCAGTCGTCCAAGAATTTCCATATGGTTTTCCAGAGGAATTACCGGCTGTGATACCCGATAGAGAAGTGGAATTTGAAATCAATTTGGTCCTTGGTGCTGGAAAAATTTCAAAGGAACCATACCGAATGGCTGTTGAAGGAGCAAATTCAGGAGTTGTTGGATAAGAAACAAAACCGACTGAGTACATCCCCATGGGGAGCCCCAGTACTGTTTGTAAAAAAAATGATGGAAGCATGAGGCTATGCATTGATTATAGAGAGTTAAATAAAATCACAATAAAGAATAAATACCCGCTCCCAAGAATAGATGATCTTTTCGATCAGCTAAAAGGAGCCAAAGTATTCTCAAAAATCGATCTAAGATCAGGTTATCATCAGCTAAAAGTCAAATCAGAGGATATTTCTAAAACGGATTTTAGGACAAGATATGGACACTACGAATTCACGATAATGCCTTTTGGTCTAACAAATGATCCTGCAACATTCATGGACCTTATGAACCGAGTGTTCAAGCCATACCTTGATAAGTTTGTGGTAGTTTTCATAGATGATTTTCTTGTGTACTCACCAATTGAGAAAGACCATCGAGAACATCTGCGTCTCACCTTGCAGACGCTGCGAGTGAAACGTCCATTACTCGTTTTGCTTAAAGAGTACTAACTTTTTTTCCGTTAAACTCTCATAATCTCGGCCGAATAAATGAAATATTTTTTATACCATTTTTTAAAATAAAACAACCAACTATTATTTAAAAATCAAAGGAAATAATTCAAACATAAAATCATCTAACATTTTACCAAACCTAAAAGTAATATTTGAAAAGCATATCTCATACTATCAATCTCTCAAAATTATAAATAAATAGTCATAAAATCTTTTAACATAAATCATAATCGTAAGTGCAGAAAAATAGAAGCGCTGGTCCTCGGGTCATGTACACCTTCAGTCCAGCAAAGTCAACCATCAAGTCCTCCCATATCATTATTTTCAAACTCACCTGCATCAATCACACCTAGTGAGTCTACAGACTCAATACAACATATTCTTGATAACAAATAATACGTATAAAATCACTTGCAACAGTGAAAATACTTTTACGTAAAATAACATTTTCATGACATGCATAAACTTAAACATAATAATTTTCATAAACTTTTTCATATCGACATATTCATATTCATCATAAAGATATTCATATTCGTATTCATGTTTGTTGAATTCAGATCGTTGATTGCCACTTTCGTATTCGTATTCGTATTAGGTGATGGATCCATCAACATGTAACCACAGTACTAGGCGGCGAGGACATCAGCGACACTCTCACACGTCAACTGAGTCTTGGACTTACGTATTAACATATCATCGTATCACGTGTTCGTATTAGTCACAATCCCTTAACATCCCTCAACATTTCGTATTTCCATCACTTTATAAAAACATGCATATAAATATCGTTTTTCTTTTAAACCAAGCATGCAACATATCTTTTAAATGTCCATATTAAATCATAAATATCCATAAACATTTAAAATAAATATTTTAACATATGAAACAGCAATCGGGGCACTGTCATGATGTTTACTATTTTCTAGATGTAAAATTATCATTTTACCCCTAGACGTAAAATCCTCGAATTTGATATTTCTTAATTCCATTGACTCTAACATGTCCTAAATAATTATTTAAGCTTATCTTAATTTTCTCGTATTTTTATTTGGCTTAAATCCGTGACTTTTAAATTAATCTTAAAATACAACATATTAATCTTTTTTAATCTCGAATTAAACAAAACTTTAATATAAAATTTCCATATTAAAAACTTAGACTTCTAATAATTATTTCACCCTCGTGAACCACGACTTGACCCCTATGAGCCATGTTTCGAATTTAAAACAAAGGAACAAAACCCTATTTTAGAACCAAAGTGCTAACCTCGATCCATACTTAATTTTCATCGAGCCATGCTCGAGCCGACCTGAGCCAACTTCGAACCAGCACCTTTAGGGACCCTACTGGACTCAGAGAACCTCTATGACCTGACCCTAGCCCCAAAACTGAAGCCCCAACTTCAGCTGCAAGCCACAGCCGAGGAACCCACTTAGACCAGGACTCTTGTTTTCTTGCTTAGTCACTTAACCAACGAGCCAGCCCTTGAACCAGCCCCCCAGGCACCCTCCTAGGACCCTAAGAACCTAACCTATCCCAGCTCAAAGCCCCCTGGCCGAGCAACTTATTTCCCTGTGCAAGCTGCACCCTGTACGATCCCCTTGAAGCTTCTCGGGTTGCTAGGACTCCTCCCCAGCCCCTTGACTCGAGTCATAGCATGTCTAGGACTCTTTCCTTGACCCCTCACCAACCCTAGCTAGCCCTGGTCGCAGCCTAGCCCAAGCCAAGAAGCAAACCCATAAGACCGAGGCCCTATGATAAACAAACCGACGATGGGTTCCAGCTTTTGTTATTCATGTCGTGCAACGTTTTTAGTGTGTGTTCTAGGAATCTAGTATCGTGTAAGTAACCCTTGACCATATCCTAATCATGACAGCCCCTTCTAACACATAAAAACATTTTTTTGGAATCAAAAGTCAAGAGTCAATCACATGCATATGCATAGTCACGAAAATAATAAGTTGTGTGCCTTGTTTTCATTCAAAACATGATCAAATAAATAATATGGTGTGATAGATGATTAAAGGGAGAATATGGCGTGCCTTTGCATTTTAAACACATAGTTATTCGTTGACGATTTAAGAACGACGAAGAGGATGACCTTGGCTTGACAAACTATGAAGAATTTTTTATGCTTCCCTTTGCTTTTCCTTGTGTATGCGTGTGTTGTATATTATGAGAGAAGATTTTTTTGATTGAAGGGGAGGTGGGCGTGAGTTTAAGGGATTATGGGGTGGGGTTTAGCTTAATTATACTTATTAAATTGTGTGTGCAAGCTTAGGGCCCATTAGTAGGGTATAATAGGCTCATTAAGCCCAATTGTACATATTGAAAATATCTTGTGTAAAAACGTTTGTGAAATTATTATTCGGGTTGTCGAAACGTTCGTATTTTGTTGAAAATCCAACACCGATAAAATTTACGTCCCGGCGTATAAAATCACCTCAAAATTCCTTATTCTCAAAAATAAGAAAAAATATCATCCATATTTTAAATAATTAAAAACAATTATTTAATAAAAACATTTTTTATTTTTAGCCTTCGATCTCCGTTCCTCGATCGCAACTCGAATAACCTTTTAAAAATACATTTTTATGCAACCATGTAGAAAAGTATATTTTAAACATGTCCACATGCACAACATAATTAATTTATTCAACTAACAATTAATTCAAATACACAAGGAATTTAATAACTTGCATGCATGTGGTACACGTGGATCTTCAAATTTTCGGGGCATTACAATGAGAAAAGGAACTCTATACCAAATTCAAGAAGTGTGAATTTTTGCTAAAAAGTGTTGCATTCTTAGGCCATATAATATCCGAATTAGGGGTATCAGTAGACCCTAAGAAAGTAGAGGCAATCAAGGACTGACCTCGACCAAAGACTGTAACCGAAATAAGAAGTTTTTTGGGCTTAGCTGGCTGCTATAGAAAATTTATGGAATGATTTTCTTCGATAGCCATTCCTCTCACGAAACTCACATAGAAGAATTCAAAATTAATTTGTAATGAAGCATGTGAGAAGAGTTTCGAAACCCTGAAGACGAAACTCGCATCTACACTAGTACTAGTTCTTCCCGAGGATGGTAAGAACTTCACAATATATAATGACACTTCAAAGGGAGGATTATGGTGTGTGCTTATGCAGGAATGTCAGGTAATGCATCAATCCAATTAAAACCTTATGAGCAAAATTACCCAAGAAACGATCTTGAATTAGCGGCAATTGTATTTGCGCTAAGTTTCTGGGGACATTATCTTTATAGAGTAAGATGCAAAGTATTTACTGATCACCAGAGCCTCAAATACATATTTACCCAAAAAGAACTAAACATGAGGCATAGAAGGTGGATCGAACTTCTGAAAGATTATGATTTATCAATCAATTACCATCCGGGTAAGGCGAATAAAGTAGAAGATGCTTTGAGCCAAATGAACATTGGGAAATTAAGATTATCTTCTCTATCAGCACAACCATGCCTTAGAGAATCGACAAAATTAAAACAAAGACAGGACCCCTCTATCACAAAGATTAAAGAACAAATTCAAGAAGAAAAGACCACAGAATTTTAGATTGATGAGAGTGGTGTTCTCAGGATGAAAGAACGGTTGTGTGTTCCAGACATCGATGAGATTCGGGAAGAAGTAATGGCAGAAGCTCATAAATCAAAATTATTAGTCCATCCCGGAACCTCCAAGATGTACCGAGATGTGAAAAATAATTACTGGTGGAATGGAATGAAGAAAGACGTAGTTGCCTTTGTTTCCAAGTGCTTAACATGTCAACAAGTTAAGGCGAAACATCAACGGCCTGGAGGACTCCTACAACCATTAGAAAAACCAAAGTGAAAGTGTGATAACATCTCTATGGACTTCGTGGTAGGGCTACCAAAATCAAGGAAATGTCACAATGGGATTTGAGTGATCATTGATAGAGTAACCAAATCGGCACATTTCATACTAGTTTGAATGAATTACAACCTTGATAAATTAGCCAACCTGTACATGGATAACATAGTGAGATTACACGGAGTCCCGACAAGTATATCATCTGACAGAGATCCAAGATTCGTATTATGATTTAGGAATTTTTTTCAAAAAGCTATGGGGACAAAAGTAACTCTCAGCATGGCCTATCATCCATAGACTGATGGCCAAACTAAAAGGACAATTTAAAATCTCAAAGACATGTTGAGGGCATGTGCTCTGGATTTTCATTGAAATTGGAGTGAACAGTTACCCCTACTAGAATTTTCTTATAATAACAGTTATCACAGCAGAATTGAAATGGCTTCGTATGAGGCGCTTTATGGTCAAAAGGGTAGATCACCTCTGTATTGTGATGAAGTAGGAGAAAAGGCTATCACTGGACCTAAGCTTGTTCAAGAAACAATTGACAAAGTAGCCATAATCAGAGAAAGAATCAAGACATCTCAAGATCGACAAAAGAGCTAGGCTGATTGAAAGCGAAGGCCGTTGGAATTGGAGGTCGATGAAAAAGCTTATGTAAAAGTCTCACCTATGAAAGGAGTAGTTCGGTTCAGCAAGTCCGGAAAACTAAATCCAAGATATGTATTCGAGATACTGGAGAAAGAGGGAAACCTAGCTTAACTATTGGCTTTGCCACCAGATATGTCCAGAATTCACAACGTTTTTCACATATCACAACTAAGAAAATATATCCGAGACACAAGTCACATGCTTAAGGTTGCACCGCTGATGATTGAAGGACACTTGAACGAAGAGCTGAAATATGAAGAGGTCCATATTCGAATAGTGGACACCAAAGAACTAGTGCTGAGACATCGAACAATCCCATATGTCAAAGTGCAGTAGTCAAATCACGCTGAACGAGAAGCAACTTGGGAACCAGAAGAAAGGGTGTGCACCCAATATCCTCATCTTTCTAAAAGATTGAATTGAACCAAGTTTCGAGGAACAAAACTTCCAACAAGGAGGGTGGGATGTGAGGATCCGGAATTTCGAAGCAAAACATGTACGTAATAAAACTCAAAATAAAGTTCAAAACTTTAAGCTTAGTTATAAAACTCAACTACAAACTTAAACTTTTCAGCTAACATTGCTCGAGAAAGTAACTTTAAAGCTCGAGACTAGCTAAGAAGGAGATCTATACTATAAGAAAACGCAACAATGGAAGAGTCATCATCCGAGGAGTAAAACACCATCTCATGAACTCAAGTGTCAGCTCAAGGAAGCTCATCTCTCCTTGTCCTAAAAGAACAAAAAATGAATCTAGGAGAAGAACTAAATGATTAGACATATTTATGACCATTGAGTTAACCAAGAAGAAGGATCTAAAGGAGCTAAAAGTTTAGATAAACTTATTGTGCAAGAAATGATTTTTGAGATAACCAAGGAAGGAGCTAAAGGTTTTGACAAACTTATGGTGCAAGAGATGACCATTGAGTTAACCAAGGAAGGGAGCTAAAGGAGGAGTTAGGAGGCTTAGACAAATTTATGATGCAAGAAATGTCTCTTTAGAAAACAAAAGTGACTCTTAATGATTGGATGGAACTTTGACCACATTGATGGCATTTTTTGGGGCTCAAGTGGATTGCAATTGGGTAGGGGAAAAGGCAAAATCTCACCTATAAATATCACACATAGGCTGAAGGAAAAACACTTCCAAAAGCCTTAAAACTATTCGGCCCTCACCCTCACAGAAAAGCCCTCGGCACCCCACTAGGAAAGGGAGAAGGAGGAAAGCTCGTGCCGGAATTCTCATATTGGAATCTTCGATATTACCGTCGTGAAGCTCTGTCAAAGTTCGGCCACCATCTATTCAAGTTTCAGCAAGGTTTCGCACGTTTGAGTTTAAGCAAGTCTCGAAGCATACCTTTGGATTTAGTAAGTGGGTTTTTGTTACTTATTTTATTGTATTTTAAAATTTTCATAAAAATTACATGTCATGCTTGTATGTGTGTCCTTATTTTCAAAAATTAGTATTTATGTAATTTAAAATTTCGATCGATGTACGTTATGTTCTTTCCTGTTTCGATATTCTTTGACTCAGCTGAACTCCTTTCAAACTTCTGATTAGTTTTGTTCTATAAATCTGAATTCTGTAATACGTTGTTACAAATCGAATTACATATGGAACGATAATTTTAATTCTGGCTGGCCCTCATCAGTGGGTATAAAACTATGTTCTGGCCTCCTTCCTTAGAGGACTAACATATTGGGGACAATTTGACAATAGAAATGAGATGAGTAACAGTGTTGTGTTTGTTCTGTTTTGCTTCTGATTTGTTTCTGAATTGCTCTGAATCGTCTGATAATCTTTGTCTCATATTTAATTCGGTTCTGTTATGATAAGTCAAAAGTAATAAGTTTTGAAAGTTTGTTAAAGAAATGATTTAAAGATTAAGTTCTATATGTATCTTTGGAAATCGATCGATCCCCCCACTTGCTGAGTGTTTCCCAAAAAACTCACCCCTTTCAACTTTCATATAAGAATGAAGAGAAAATGAATGAGGAGGAACAAGACGCTTTCTGGGGATGGTGATCGATTGACAAGATCAAGAATCAAGATATTTACCTTTCCTTTTGTTTAGTTTCCGCAAACTCCGATGTAATTTTTATCTCGTTGTCATTGTAAAGACAATGTTTTAGTATATGAAAAAGAGTGGTTTTTAGCCATTTGCTACGAGGCTTAATTGTTTTCAAGTAATCGTTAAACAATGTCGGATGTCACCGACGCCTTGGTTTCGGGGCATGACACCGTATTCCATTCGCGTAGGCTCTTGCTCAAGCCACCACGAGCCTTGCTCCTTCCTAACTCTCTCCGGACCGTCCTTGGCCACAGCCTAGACCACCTAGCCCACGCCCCTATCGAGTCGCGGCACCCTTGTGCAGCAGCCGATCGAGGAAATTCTTGGGGAGAGTCCTAACCTTCGTGGACTCCGCCCCAGCCCTGATACATGAGTCTTAGCCATGCTAGTACTCTTCCTAGGACCTAAAAACATCCCTTATGAGCCATCCTCTTGACTTGGTCGACCACCCAAGAGAGCCTCGCATCCAATCGCGCCTTATGAAGGTAGGCGTTCACTTGGTTCCTAGAAAACCCTAGGCTCACTTCCCTTTGATCATGCAACATTCCAGCCCTCGTTTCATACATAAATCGTGTTTATTAGATCCAAAAAACATCTTTTGTTGGCAGCTTTACCCTTAGAAATCATAACGTTACATCAACAAGCGTACAATCGTTAAAACTTTGAAAATACGTATCATACCGTAAAATAATAGAACACCAATATTTTTCATGCATAATCAATTAAAACATACATATTATGATTCGTATGATGTTTGAAAGAATTTAGAAAACATACCTTTGCGTTTAAAACACTCGAACACTCAATCGTTGGCGAGGGTGTGAAGATGGACGACCGGACGACGAAGAATCCAAGCTTTTTATTCCTCGCTTGTTTAAAAAAAAAAACATGTGTGTGTGTGTGCTGTGTTTTTCAGCTGATTTGAGGTGAAATATGGGGTGGAAGAAGCCCTATGCACCTATTTATAATTTTAATCAACATGTTAATGGGCTTGAGTTTTGGGCTTGCAAGCTTAGGAGCAATTGAGCATAGTTTAAATAATTAAATTGGGCCCAATAACTCTAATTTAATTGAAACATAAAAGTTTATAAAATCAATTTCTCAAAAATAAAATTTTTGATCTTTTAAAAACTCCACGTTTGCCCAAAACCGGCTTCCTAAGAAAAATCAAGCTCGACTCATAAAATAATTCTAACTCTAACTTTTTTTGGAAAAATTAAATCATGTTTAATCATATTAGAAATCCTTGCAATTATTTAATGAAAAATAAATATTTTTGTCTTGGTCGTCATCGATCTACTTTCCACTGCCTGTTATCGAATATTCGGGTAAAAATCCTTCAATTTCATGGAATCATGTCATATAATCATTTAATAATACAATCATTCAAGCATACCTTTAATCATTTAATAAATCATACCTTAAATCATTTAATAAATATCATGCAAGCATAAAAATCAATTAAATAAAACAATTAAGCAATTCAAGTAATTTGCATGCATGTGGTTTACGTAGGTTGTTTTTTTCGGATGTTACAGAATCTAAGGACTTGAACAATGTGGAATTGTATGATCTATTTGCAGATTTAAAAGCCTACAAATTTTAGATGCAAACTAGAGAAGGCAAGCCAACTAATCCACCAGTTACAACTGCATGAAGTGCAATGAAACTGAAACCATCAGTTTCAACTGAAATGTTAGCAGAAAAATTAAGCAATGATGTCGTGTCATTGTTTGTAAGAAAATTTGGGAAGTTCATGAAAAAGAACTAAGGCTCCTATCAAAGAAACTATCAAAGGAGTGAAACCAAAGAGGAACTAAATGCATGTTTCAACTGTGGAAAAAATGATCACTTTATTGCTGACTGTCCAAAGCCCAAAATGGACATTATAAGATCAATTGAGAAGGGTAAAAAGCCCTTCGAGCACAGAAGAAGGTTCCGAGATGAAAAGAAGTCATCTAGGAAGAAGCATGAAGCTTTGGTAGCAGAAGAAAACAAATCAAAGTGGGTAGACTCAGATAGCGAAGCATTTGAAACTGAAGGTTATAGTAGCTCAGGTGATGAAAAAGAGGTGAAATGCCTCGTGGCTGATGATGGGCTGGAATCCTGCAGTGATCGGGTATTTGATTTTAGCTCCACTGACTTTACCAAAGAAGAGCTTGACTCTACACTTCATGAAATGGTAAATGAGTACCGTAAACTAGCCATCTCCTTTGAGGAAGCTAAAGTAAAGCAAGATGATCCCTCAATTGACACAGCTGATAATATTAAATCAATTGAAAGCATAAAAGTCAAAGAGGAGATTGCTGAGCTGAAAGCTAAAAAAGAATAAAGCAATTTTTTGATTCAGCAGCTAAGAGCTGAAAACTCTAAACTGAGTGAATAATTCAGGCTTGGAACAAGTCGTGAGTCACACCCACTGAAATGCAGGGTTTGCAATACTGGTCTGGGCTGGTAGCCAAGATGAACCCTCAACTAGTGGTAAAATACCAAAACAGAATACAAAGAAAAAGAAATATATTCCTTTATCAAATCAGTCATGGTACATGAAAATCCGGAGTTTAAGAATACGATAGAAAAACCAACTGAAAAATCAGTTGAAAATTTAACAAGGCAAGGCGACATGAAATTGGGTACAGTCCCAAAGTCCAACTGAACCAAATAACCGGTCACCTAAAAGGTCCATTTATGTCAAAAAAAGCCAATCAGAAGCTATTATTACAATTATTATAATAGCAAGCATGTTCAGAAGCGGTACCAAATGAACAACAAGAATAAAAGATCACAAACATATGTTTTATCAACCTCACCGCATTCACGAACCACACACAAATTAGGAAAGGTTATTTGGAACATAGAAACTGGTAGATCGGTTCGACTGATCCAAATCTGGGTTCCCAACTAATCAGCTCTGGACCCAAATAGATTTGGGTAACAAATTCATTTATTATTTGTGATTCAAGGTTACAGGTAAACTGATTAAAGACTCAGTCTGGTACTTGGACAGTAGATGTTCAAGACATATGACTGGAAATGCTGAATTGATATGACAAAAGATCAAATATTTTGGACCTAAGATCAGTTTTGGTGATGACTCTCAAGGTAAACCGTGGATAAGGGTAGGATTATCCATGGTAACATAATCATCAATGATGTATTACTTGTTGACAATTTAAAATACAATTTAATCAGCATAAGTCAACTATGCAATAATGACTATTCAGCAGAATTCAGTAAGCATGCATGTTCAGTTAGAAACGCAACTGGCGATTTAATCATTAAAGGAAACAGATGTGGAAACACATACAAAGTGAGTTGGAGCAATCCACCTGATAAAGCAATTTGCTGAGTAGCCTCTAATTAATCTCAGAACTGGCTATTACACAAGAGATTAAACCATCTAAATTTCAAAATCATTGCACAAATG
The DNA here is from genome assembly GCF_025594145.1 of Primulina tabacum. NCBI lineage: Eukaryota > Viridiplantae > Streptophyta > Magnoliopsida > Lamiales > Gesneriaceae > Primulina > Primulina tabacum. Next base: position 20,757,175 of record NC_134564.1, read on the forward strand.
AGCAAACACGAGCTGGTAACTGGCTTTCTCAAAAGTGATTTTTCAAAACCTAAGATTTGTTCAGCCTGTCAGTTTGGAAAGCAAGCTAGATCTTCTTTTAAAAACCAAGGTAGTAAATCTTCAACCCGATGCTTAGAACTGATACATATGGACTTATTTGGTCCGATACCAGTCAAGAGCTTAGAGAGAATGAAATTCACTCTCTTGATTGTTGATGATTTCTCAAGATTTACTTGGGTCATTTTTCTAAAATCAAAGGATCATACTGCTTCACAACTGATCAAAATTTTTAAAAGAATTTTAAATAAAATGTCAGTCGGGATTGAAAGAATAGATCCGAATGTGGAACTGAATTTGTCGATCAGACTTTGTCTCGATATCTTGAAAACATAGGAATCAAGCATGAGTTCTCTGCTGCAAGAAAACCATAACAGAATGGTATAGCTGAACGAAGAAATCGAACTCTTAAAGAGGCAGCGAGAACAATGCTAGCTGATTCTGGTATCTCTCATAGATTTTGGATAAAAGCAGTTAACACTGCGTGTTATACACAAAAAAGATCAATGATTAAAAAAATCATTTGAAAATGCCATATGAGAACTGGCATGGTAAGAAAAGTGTGGTTTCTTATTTTAAAATATTCGGGTGTAAGTGCTTTATTCATAGCAATGGTAAAAATCACTTAACAGCATTCATTGTTAAATCGGATGAAGGATTATTCTTAGGATATTCATCTTTTAGCAAATCATATATAATGTCCAATTAACTCACTCTAAATGTTGAAAAATCTATAGATGTTGTATTTCATTAAAAGGTGATAACTGATAAGCCAGCTGATTCAGTTGAAATGATAAATCGCCTTACAGATATAAATTTGGAGGATGATAATGAAGATGAAAATGACATTGTAAAGAACTTCCTTCAAACACGAGAACCAGAAGTGGTTGAACCACTAGTTAGACACGATACAGCTGCTGACAATCAGTTTGATGATCATCCAGAAAATATTCAACCGTAAACTGATGTCATTCCAACTGAAGATGAAGGAACTGGTCAGTTACATCCTGAACCAGAATTTCAAATAAGTCAAGAAGATCCAAATTAGAAATGGAGCAGAAATCACCCTCATGATTTAATATTTGGTAACCCATCTGATCCGGTGAACACCAGAAATCAGATGTTGAATTTATTTATTCATTCTACCTTTATATCGCAATTGAAACCCAAGAAAACTGAAGAAGCTATTGTTGATCCCAGTTGGATCATTTCTATGCAAGAAGAGCTTAATCAGTTCACACATAACAATGTCTGGACATTAGTTCCAAGACCCTCTTCGAAATCTATTATAGGTACCAAGTGGGTATACCGCAACAAACTAAATGAAGACGGTTCACTTGTGCATAATAAAACAAGGTTGGTTGCACAAGGATACATGCAAGATGAATGAATCGATTATTACGAGACCTATGCTCCAGGTGCTAGACTGGAAGTAATCAGGATATTCCTAGCCTATGCATCCTACAAAAACTTTAGAGTGTATCAGATGGATGTCAAAAGCGCATTTCTAAATGGTCAGTTGCAAGAAGAGGTGTATATAGAACAACCTCCAGGTTTTGTTAACCACTTACTCCTTGATCATGTTTATCATCTCAATAAATCATTATATGGTTTGAAACAAGCTCCTCAAGCTTGGTATGAGAACTTATCAAAATTCTTGGTCAATCACGATTTCACAGTGGGAACAGTTGATAAAACACTGTTCAAATTCATAAAGAAAGACGATTCATTAATTGTTAAAATCTATGTTTAAGATATCATATTTGGGTTTGGGTGAACTAACCCCAAATTATGTGATAGGTTTGCTAAGCTGATACAAGAGAAATTCGAGATAAGCATGATTGGTGAACTGACGTTATTCTCGGACTTGCAAGTGAAGCAACTGGAGACAGGTATCTTTATCAGTAAAACCAAATATACGAAGGAATTTCTAAATAAGTTTGGCATGGAAACATGTTCATTTGCATCCACTCCCATGAGCTCATCAGTTAAATTAAATAAAAATGAAGGGGGAATATCAGTTGAGATGGCACTATACAATGGTTTAATAGGTTCCTTATTATACCTAACTGCTAGTCGTTCTAATATTATCTTTGCAGTCTATGTATGTGCTAGATTTCAAACTAATCCTAAACAATCTCATTTCCTAGATGCCGAATGCATATTGAAATATCTAAAAGGCACACAAAATTTGGGCTTATTGTAACGTCTACTGCTTAAAATATTACTTTTTTTTGAAAGCTAATACTAGAAAATTGTATCTAAATGCATGCATGTGATACCGCTGAAAATTTACATTTATAAATAGTAGCCATCAACAAACAGGTAAAAATACTGCAGTTTTAAAAATAGACAAATCATCAACTCTAGGCATGCGTATTTAAAAATAATTCGAATATGAAGCGTGTAAACATCCTGATAACCAATAACGTAATAAAATAAATGTGTTAAAATATTCATGTCCTCTCCTATCTCAAAACATGATGTGCGGAAGAAATAAGGTTATTGGATTCACGTGCGCACATCCATCCCGCCTACTCAGTCGTCGGCGCCTCCAACCTCCTGATCAAAATGCTTACCTGCATCATTCACACCTAGTGAATCTAAAGACTTAAGACACTTGTAATGTTAATAGCAAGTACATATACATAACATGCAAAAGTGAAAAGTACCGTACTAAAAATACATTTCATGAACTTGAAAAGAAACATGAACTTAAACATTTCATATCATGGCATAGCGTGTCAAAAACATCTCATCATATCATCATATATTCTTTTCATTTTCCTTAATCGAATTTAGTTCGTTAGTTGTGGCTTTCGTATCAGCTCTACTCGATGGATCCATCAACATAACCGCGATACCCGGCGGCGGGGACATCAACGACAGTACTACCCATCCACTGAGCCTTGGCCTTACATCATCATCGTATACATATATCATCAGTCACAACCAACTCTTATCCTTCAAAATCATCATCGTTTTCGTAACTTATCAAAATCATGCATATACATAATTTTTTCTTAAAATAAAGCATGCAAAGTATTTCTCATAATTTCATAAAAAGTCAAATACGTGATAACATAAACATTTAAAAACTTGACAACTCATGCTCAGGGCGCTGCCAGGACTTCTAACTCCACCCGGATGCAAAATGACCATTTTGCTCCTGGGAACCCTATTTGACCATTTTACCCCTGGACCTCAAATTTTCGACCCGAAGCTTACCAAACTCCTTAAACACCCAAAACATATTTATAAGCATATCTTATACGTAAACTCAACCCTGTTTAAACTTATACAATTCGTTTTAAAACTTGGACCGAGGTCCCGATTTTAATCTAAATCAACCCGAAACCTAATCAAATTTTTCCCAACTCGACCCATGACTCAAACAAACATATCCAGCCTCTAAACCACTCTTTCCATCCCATTTATGACCTATAAAGCATGCCAAAAGGTTGCTGGAATTTTCTGCACCTTCTAGCCATAACCCTAATCCTGACTTTGGACCAAACCATCGGCCCTACACCTAACCAGCTTGGGATTGCCTCAAACCAGCCCCTCCCAGACCACCTCGGGACCCTCCTAGACTGACCTAGCCACTTCTTTAAGCCCCATGCACACCCCACGACGCACACACTCGTGAAATATCAAAAGAACTCCAACCGAGCCAACCTTACCTCAAATCAATTGATCAGCTTTGAGGTTAGATCTAGCAGTATTCGAGCCCTCCCAGGCCGTTTCTCAGACCCACCAGGGTCTGGTCCATGGCTTGGATCGGCCCTTTCATCGTCGGCTTGGCCCCAACAACCGATCTACTCACAACCAAGCCGCAAACCCAAGAAACTTGATCGTCCTATGCTAGAACTCGAGCCTCACTGGACTCCATCCCCTTGAAACCATGATAATCGACATGTACAATCCCTTAGCCACATAACTCGGCAGTCCCCTTGCACAAGAATCATAAAAATGTGAGTTGAAAACCAAGACATGCGAAATTCAAACCAACCCATGAAATGAACGATTTAATATGCATGAACTAAGAAATTTGCATACATGACATGCATATCAGTATAATTACAACAACAAAGATGAGAAAAATGAAGATACATGGTGTGCCTTAATGTTTATGCACTTGAAAACTCGAAGAACTACGAGCGAGACGTGAACCGGAGAGTCGGGGAAGAAGCTTTCTTGAAAAAAACTATGGGGGACGAAGCTTGCTGCTGAAAGGAGGAGAAAATTCTACAGTTTTACGTGAGGGTGCTGCTGGAAAAATGAAGTGGGCAGCCAAGATTATAAAATAGGTTTTGGGTTTAGTTTAGATGGTAATTAGGTTAAATAATGTGTAGTAATGGACCCTAATTAAAATTAAGTGGATAAAAGGGTTTTGATCCCATTAATCATTAAAATAAACCCATCAAGCCCAAAAACACTCCCGAAAATATTTCTTTTAGGTATCTTTTTGAAAATAATGCCCGAACCCTCAAAAAATCTTCTGAATCCACCCAACCAAGGCCTATTTTCAAAAGTCATACTTAAAAACACCTCATATTAAATATTTAAAAATAATTATTATATAAAAAATATTTTTCCTGATTATCCTCGGTCCCCATTACCCGTTCGAGCAAGAAATGCAACTTAAAACACTAATGCATGAAAATTTAAAATACCCAAGCAATAAAACCTAACCATGCAATATTCATGCATTAAATGTATAAAAATCATTAAACACATATTTTAAATAAAACACTAGATTGCATGCATTCAGGTTACGTAGTTCGAATTTCTTGGACCCTACACTTATGGTATGCCAAGTACTCATCTTTCAATTTAGTTGGTTATTTAGATGTAGATTATGTAGGATGTAAGCTTTATTGCTAAATTACAAGTGGATCGTTTTAGTTTCTATGAGACAGACTGATCTCATGTTCAGCAAAAAGCAAACATCCATAGTTACTTCCACAACTGAAGCTGAATACTTGGCTGTTGGATTTTGCTGTGCTCAAATGCTCCGGATTGAGCAGCAACTGAAATATTATGGAGAAATAGTTGAAGAGTCACCGATCTTCTGTGATAACACTAGATCCATTGCAATGGACACTGGAATCCCATTCAGTCTAACTACCTCTCTGATATACAGCTCTGCATAATGAGTCATGGTGAAAGTCTTCTTGATCGGTAGAAAATGAGCTGACTTAGTGAGCCGATCAACTATCACCCATATGGCAATATATCCCCCGGTCGTCCTCGGAATCCCTGTCACAAAGTCCACGGTAATGTTGTCCCATTTCCACTCGAGAATAGGGAGTGATCTCAGCTTCCATGCAGGTCTCTGATGCTATGACTTCACCTGCTAACACGTCAAATACTCGGAGACGAAACACAGAATATCTCTCTTCATGCTCGGTCACAAATACAGAGTCTGTAAATCCTTATACATCTTCGTGCTCCCTGGGTGGATGGAGTACGGGGTGATGTGGGCCTCACTCATGATGTCTTCTCTCAAGGAATCACTGCTAGGAACCCATAGTCGGTCACGATATCTGACTATATCATCCAAAACTGTATACAACCTGTGGTCTTTAGTCTCATCCCTCTGTCTCCACTTCTGTAACTGCTCGTCAGAAGTGTGCCCTGCCCGAATCCCGTCTCTCAGTGTTGACTGCACTGTTAGGGTAGTAAGACTAGAGGCGTCGCCCTTGGCATAAACTGCAAGCTCAAACCGCTGAATCTCTGCCTACAACGGTCTCTGTACTGACAACTGAGTGATCACTGCACACTTCCTACTCAGAGCATCTGCAACCCCATTAGCCTTACCCGGATGTTAGCTAATGTCAAAGTCGTAGTATTTCACTAGCTCAAGCCACATCCGCTGTCTCATGTTCAGCTCTTTCTGTGTGAAGAAGTACTTCAGAATCTTGTGGTCAATTAAAATTTTGCACTTCTCCCCATACAGATAATGCCTACATATCTTCAGAGAAAACACCACTGCTGCTAGCTTGAGGTCATGAGTCGAATAATTCTTCTCATGGACCTTAAACTGTCTAGACGCATAGGCCATAACTTTGTCATGCTGCATCAGAACTGTACCCAAACCAAGCTTCGAAGAATCCGTATAAAGCTCAAACTCTCCTGTGGGGACCCGGACGCTAATTCATTCCTTAAACGTCTTTAGGAATAATTCAAACAATTCTAATAAACAGGGTCTAATTTTTTTTTTTTAAATACAAAGCGGAGACGTAATGTAATTCCATTCAAATTACATATTAAACATAAATATACAAATCTTGTATTATCTACAAGAATTCAACTAGGTTCAACTATATATCATTGCTGAATCCTAAGTTGCTTCAGAGCCCGGATCTCTACGCTATCTAGTCCAGCCTCGCTCTTTCCTTGACCCTGATCCTATCCCACCTGTTTCCATGCACACATACAAACAAGACAACAGCCAGATAACTCCGGTGAGAATTACATTCTCAGTATAAATCATGTATACATGCAATCATAAAAATAATGTAACAGCATATAACAGATATGTCTAACATGTATTCAAATCAGAATATAAATCCATATCAAGAATAAATCCTATTCTAAACATGTACCATCATCAGGAACGTAATTCGATATGTACCATACTCAGGAACATAATCAACATAAATCAATATAAGCTGTCAATTAGACTCATGACTCCAAATTTAAGACTAGACTCAATCCTAGTCTAGGGATCCCGGTTTCCAGAAATTGGCATTCCCATATCGACCAACAGTAATAGAAAGGACTCCAGTTCTATCCACGTCGATAGGGTATCGATCACCAGTAATAGAAGAAGCTCTGATTCTATCCACATCGATATAGTATCGATCACCACTAATAGAAGAAACTCCAATTCTATCCACATCGATATGATATCGATCATCAGTAATAGAAGAGTTACATTCTATCCACATCGATACATTACCGATCACCAGTAATAGAAGAAGCCACATTTCTATTCACATCGATAGCCAATCATCCGGTGACAGACTTTGGCACTATCGTCAATACATTATCTTGTGACATCGTGCAATGTGTCCGTGGCGATCCCACCACTATCAGGCACTTCTGTCACAGATTACTCGTCTAGTACCTGCTGTCTATAAATCAAGAGAACAAGTACATCAATCAAATCAATACGATAAGGTAAAGTATGTGATTTAGGGAAACTCGAGCCAAACCTCACTCGAGTTGTGCAATCCCAACTCAACATTAATTTATACCTTTATCTTCTCGGTCCGACGAAGACGAAGTATTGAAGTCAACTCTGTCCATACCCAATCTGATAATGACAATCGAATAGATACAATCTCAGTATATAACTCAGTTCAAAACCTTTTCTGATTAATAATCAAATCAAAACATAATCTGATCAATGCCAATCGACATATGATATCACAATACCATCTAAATAAATACCGAATCTGATCAATATCAATCAAATGATGTTTCGACGGTATAACAATACAGTCTCGATAACCCCGTCAATTCCAACACCACAAGTATAATACCAGAACTCATAAGCAATATCGGTGCAACTCATAATTTCCATAACAATACAAATCTGATATCGAATCTCAATTAATCAATTCCAAAAATCATAACAATTACATAACCAGTCTGTTCTTTAATATGACTTCAATTATACGATGTCCACTGTATCAGAAACACCATATATGATTCCTATTCAATTCTGACAACATCATATTTTTAAATCATGTTCAAACGTAACAAAACTTACGTCCAGTTGTAGCTGTCGTCGCTAGGAACTCGGTGCTGAAGTCAGATTGAAAATCAAATGGACGGATCAAAATATAAAGGCGTAAGGATTTTTGGTAAACTTCCTCGACCCTTTTTTCATTTCTTCTGAATTCTGAAACAATTCATGATATATATATATATATATACCTCGTGCATGTTCAAGGGGCAGGTGGCTTATTTTCATGTTGCATGTCGCGTGCATATGCGCGCACAAGGCCGCGCATATGCGCCGGAAGCCTTATCTGAACTACCGGACTGCTCGTGCATATGCGCGCACATGCGCGAATCTAAGTCGCGCATGTGCGCGCATGGTTCTGTCATCCTCGCGCATGTGCGCCCATACACGTCGCGCATATGCGCCGAACTTTTCTTGCACAAAATGTCAAATCTTCTTTCGGCTCTCCCGGTCTGATCCGTTTCATCCATAATCATCTTAATTAATAAATAAATCATTTTAGATTAATCTCAGATTACGGTAATTAAAATCTCGGGCCTTACATCTCCTTTCCCTGATGGCATTGCTAGCCCTGGTGCTTAAATCAAAGCCTGCTTCAGTGTGTCAAAACTCTCCTGGCAGTCAGGTCCCCACACAAACTTCACATTCTTCTTCGGGCGGCTAATGGCACTACAATAGAAGAGAAGCCCTGAATAAAATTTCTGTAATATCCAGCCAATCCCAAGAAACTACGGATCTCTGTCATGATTTCAGGCACTGACCAATCTCTGACTGCCTCAACTATACTGGGGTCGACCTCTATACGAGATATAATGTGGCCCCAAAATGCCACTCTGTCTAACCGGAACTCGCACTTACTGAACTCTGCATACAATCGTATGTGCTGTAAAGTCTGTAGTACGATCCTCAGATGCTGAATGTGCTCCTCCCTGCACTTCGGATCAACCACTAAGTCATCTATGAAAAATATGATGAACTAATCCAAATACAGCTGGAACACGCGATTCATTAGATCCATGAAGATCGCTGACGAGTTTGTTAAACTGAAGGGCATCACCAGAAACTGATAGTGTCCATAACGCGTCATGAATGCAGCCTCATGCACGTCAGACTCTATTACTTTCAGCTGATGGCATCCAGATCGGAGATCTATCTTCGAGAATACCGATGCTCCCTGCAGCTGATCAAATATATCATCGATCCTGGGCAGTGGATACTTATTCTTGACCGTGATCCTATTAAGTTATTTGTAATCAATCCAGAGCCGCATGCTGCCATATTTCTTTTTAACAAATAGTACCGGTGTGCCCCATGGAGAAAATCTAGGGCGAATAAAACCCTTATCCAGAAAGTCTTGTATATGATCATTCAGTTCTTTCATCTCTGCAAGTGCTAGACAATAGGGTGCCTTAGAAATAGGGACGGTACCTAGCATAAGTTCGATAGAAAAGTTCACCTCTCTGTCTATTGGAATGCCTGAAACGTCATCGAGGAAAACACTGGGGAATTCCTTGACAACTTCGACCTCCTCTAGCCTCTAAATGAATGGCTCGGTCACTGTCATGATGCTGGCAAAAAATTCCCGACAGGCTCTCCTCATGAACGTCCTCGCACAAATGCAAGAGATAATGTGAGGCATCTGCTGATGTCCGGCTGCCTCGAATATAAACGGCTTACAATTGAGCAGTCGGACAGACACTGACCTCTGTTGAAAATATATGACAACGTTTTTTCATAGAAAGCCAGTCCATACCCAGAATAATATCGAACTCCGGCAATGGTGGCACGATCAAGTCTGCTGCACCACATTTTTCTGTAACCGAAGCTCCAATTTCTTCATTATTTGGGAGGTGAACATCATTCACCAGATGGAATCGATACTCTGAATACCAAATCCATTGCCTCCGGTATGATTCCTAGTCGATTGATGAAAGATTCTGATAAAAACGAATATGTAGCTCCGGAATCTAGCAATGCATACGTGGCTACACCTGAAATTTATATCATTCCTGCGACAAAACATACCATCAAATCTGATCGCGTTGAAACTTAAGAAATTTCTACCAGCAATATCCCAAGTTCCATGAAAATTACTGCTTTATTTCTAGCACACCATAAGAAAATCTCAAATTTTACCTCCAAAAAATTAGAAATTGCAATTTGGCCCTCAGAATTTCAAATTCTCTACAATTTGATCTTTCAATCTTTCGACAATTGCATTTTTGTCCCACATAATTTTCCGATTTCTTTCCCCATTAAATCTTAAAACTCTTGAAAATTTATAATATGATCCCCAAAATTCCAAAAATTCGAAAAAAGCCCTTAAAATTTCGAATTTTTTTTGCAAATAGATTCGTACACTTCCGGTAATAGCACATAGGTCCCTATAACTCTTTAATCAATTCAATTAAACCCTTAAGTCAAACTATTTAGAACATGCAATCTAATTTTGTATAGGTTCTCAATCCCAATATAATTCACACAATAATCAAATAACCCAATGCAATCAAGACGGTAAATACATAAAACTTAAGCATAAAAGTTATTGGTGATAAAAGTAGAGTCGGGCTCAGCTTCTGCCTCGTCGGCATACATCACATGTGCTCTGCCAATTGTGGGGCCCTTGTTCTTAGGGCAATCTGCCGTCTTGTGACCCTCCTCATTTGTAAGTTCCCCATAAACATTTGCGGAGGTGGAATCAGTTGCAATGCTTGCATGGCTACCTCTCTGCCGGCTTCGGAGCCCTTGGTGCCTATGGTGGCCTCTGCTGTCCAGGCCTCTTAAGCTGTCCCTGGGGCTTTTGTTGCCCCTGATGTCGTGGCCCCAAGAACTGTTTCCTCTATGGCTGGGAGCTGGACTGGGCTTGAGATCTCTTCCTCTACATCTTAAAATAAATGTCCCTCATGGCCTGCTCCGCCTGAAAAGCACAAGCAGTAGCCTCATCATAGGTCGCCGGTCTCATCAGCATCACATCCCGGCACAAAGCAGGCCTGAGGCCGTCCATGAAATGCCTCAGCTTCTGGGCAGCATCTCTCGCAATAAGGGGCACAAAACAACAGCCCCTATCAAACTTCCCGATGAAATCTGCTACAGTAGATTTCCCCTGTCGGAGACTCATAATCACCCTCGTCAGGCGACCCCTCACATCTGCTGGAAAATACTTACCGTAGAACACCTTCTTGAACTGATCCCATGTGAGGGTAGCAAAGTTCAACCCATGCGCTTCTCCCTCCCACCAAAGGGAAGTATCATCTATCAACATATAAGTGGCGCACCTGACCAGGTCCCCATCCATAATCTGCAAGTACTGGAAGTGTAGTTCCAAAGATCAAATCCAACCCTCCGTTACGAAAGGGTCAGTATTACCCCCGAACGCCTTCGGGTTGAGCCGTTGAAACTGCTTATAAATGTCAGTCTGTGGTTGAGGAGCATGTTGCGCCTGGTCCAGAAGTCTAGCCATGCCCTCGAGAACTCGAGCAGCTGCATCCAATGGTGGTGGTGGCGGCGGTGGAAGGCCTCTATCACCTCCAGGGGTATCATCATGACAGTCTGTATTAGGGGCGTGTCTGAGAGGCATGATATCTGAATACAGTCCAAATTCTATGCGAAACCCATCATGCAAATTAATTTAGTTTTTTAAAACATAAAATCCTTAAATCATGAAAACAGCTAAACATGTTCTGTAAAACGTGTATCATGCAATCATGAAGGTGATAAAAGTAAACTATTTCAAATATTTAGAACATATAAGCTTACAGACTTGAGGCTTTAAGACTGAGCTGCAGAAGCCGGCAGTGGCACAACCCTATATAGGACCCTTACTCTGATACCAACTGTAATGTCTACTGCTTAAAATGGTACTAATTTTTTTTGAAAGCTAATAGCGAAAAATTTATCTAAATTTATGCATGTGATACCATTGAAAATTTACATTTATAAAATATTAGCCATCAACAAATATGTAAAAATACTGCAATTTTAAAAATAGTCAAATCGTCAACTCTAGGCATGCGTTTTTAAAAAAAATCGAGTATGAAGTGTGTAAACATCCTGATAACCAATAACGTAATAAAATGAATGAGTAAAAATATTCTTGTCCTCTCCTATCTCAAAACATGATGTGCGGAAGAAATAAGATCACCAGGTTCACGTGCGCACATCCAACTCCGCCTACTCAGTATTTGGCACCTATATACTCTAGATCAAAATGCTCACCTGCATCATTCACAATTAGAGAGTCTAAAGACTCCACACACCTGTAACGTTAATAGCAAGTACATATAAATAACATGCAACAGTGAAAAGTACCGTACTAAAAATACATTTCATGAACTTGAAAATAATCATGAACTTAAACATTTCATATCATGGCATAGCGTGTCCAAAACATCTCATCATATATTTTTTTCATTTTCCTTAATCGAATTTAGTTCGTTAGTTGACTTTCGTATCAGCTCTATTCGACGAATCCATCTACATAACCGCGGTACCCGGCGACGTGGATATCAGCGACAGTATTACCCATCCACTGAGTGGCCTTATGTAATGCCCAAGATTCGACGACTGTCCTCACTGTACCAAGACGAGTCTTTCCAGCGTGCTTATGTCCTCACTCACACGCACCCCGGAAAACTTCCCAGGAGGTCACCCATCACAAAATTGCCCCAAGTCAAGCACGCTTAACTTTGGAGTTTGTATGTGATGAGCTACCGAAAAGAAGATGCACCTTCGTGATATGAGTAGTACAAATCAAATCTTTTAAGCCCTCTTCAACTGTACAGTCCATTACATTGAACAGTCTCGGAATCCCTCTCATTCCCGTGTGGGTCGGTTCATTCATGTTCCCTCCACCTAGAAGCCTGCCAGGAGCCGCTCATTGTCCGTGCAACTGATGGCACCGGCGATCACCCCCCGCCCTCTTCGGCCCCGGGCCTCACATGCCCACCAGCTTCCGCTTGGTTCGTCCCCGAACCACACCGTACTAAGAGAGGTCGGCTCTGATACCAACTGTAACGCCCAAGATTCGACGACTGTCCTCACTGTACCAAGACGAGTCTTTCCAGCGTGCTTATGTCCTCACTCACACGCACCCCGGAAAACTTCCCAGGAGGTCACCCATCACAAAATTGCCCCAAGTCAAGCACGCTTAACTTTGGAGTTCTTATGTGATGAGCTACCGAAAAGAAGATGCACCTTCGTGATATGAGTAGTACAAATCAAATCTTTTAAGCCCTCTTCAACTGTACAGTCCATTACATTGAACAGTCTCGGAATCCCTCTCATTCCCGTGTGGGTCGGTTCATTCATGTTCCCTCCACCTAGAAGCCTGCCAGGAGCCGCTCATTGTCCGTGCAACTGATGGCACCGACAATCACACCCCGCCCTCTTCGGCCCCGGGCCTCACATGCCCACCTGCTTCCGCTTGGTTCGTCCCTGAACCACACCGTACTAAGAGAGGTCGGCTCTGATACCAACTTTAACGCCCAAGATTCGACGACTGTCCTCACTGTACCAAGACGATTCTTTCCAGCGTGCTTATGTCCTCACTCACACGCACCCCGGAAAACTTCCCAGGAGGTCACCCATCACAAAATTGCCCCAAGTCAAGCACGCTTCACTTTGGAGTTCTTATGTGATGAGCTACCGAAAAGAAGATGCACCTTCGTGATATGAGTAGTACAAATCAAATCTTTTAAGCCCTCTTCAACTGTACAGTCCATTACATTGAACAGTCTCGGAATCCCTCTCATTCCCGTGTGGGTCGGTTCATTCATGTTCCCTCCACCTAGAAGCCTGCCAGGAGCCGCTCATTGTCCGTGCAACTGATGGCACCGGCGATCACCCCCCGCCCTCTTCGGCCCCGGGCCTCACACCTTACATCATCATCATATATATATATCGTCAGTCACAACCAACTCTCATCCTGCAAAAAATCATCATTTTCATCACTTATCAAAATCATGCATATACGTCATTTTTTCTTAAAATCAAGCATGTAGCGTATTTCCCATAATTTCATAAAAAGTCATATACGTGATAACATAAACATTTAAAAACCTGAAAACTCGTGCTCATGGCGCTACCAGGACTTATAACTCGACTTGGGTGCAAAATGACTGTTTTGTCCCTTGGAACCCTAATTGACCATTTCGCCCCTGGACCTCAAATTTTCGACCCGAATCTTACCAAACTCCTTAAAATACCCAAAAGATATTTATAAGCATATATTAGATATAAAGTCAAGCCTGTTTCTAAACTTATACGATTGTTTTAAATCTTCGACATTGTTCCCGGTTTTAATCTGAATCAACTCGAAACCTAACCAATTTTTTTCCCAACTCGACCCATGACTCTGACCCACTCATTCCAGCCAATTTATGATCCACAAAACACGCCCAAAGGTTGTTGGAATTTTTTGCACCTTCTAGTCGTAACCCTAATCGCGACTTTGGACCAAACCATCGGCCCTACACCTCACCAGCTTCGGCCAGCCTCAAACAAGCCCCTCCCAGCCCACCTCTGGACCCTCTAGACCGAACTAACCACTGATCTCAGCCCTATGCACACTGCACGATGCACACACTATGGAACTACCAAAAGAGCCCTTACCGAGCCAACATTCCCTCAACTCGATTGATCGGCTTCGAGGTGAGATCCAGAAGTGTTCGAGCCCTCCTAGTCCATGTCTCAGACCCATCGAGGTCTGGTCCATAGATTGGATATGTCCTTGCACTGCTGGCTCGGCCCCAACAATCGATCTACTCACAACCAATCCGCAAACTTAAGGAACTCGATCCGCCTATGCTAGAACTCGAACCTCACCCAACTCCAGCCCCTTGACACCATGATTCTCAACTTTATACAATCCCTTAGCCACATAACTCGTCAGTCCCCTTGCACTAGAATCATAAAAACGTGAGTTTCAAACCAAGACATGCGAAATTCAAACTAACCGATAAAATGAACATTTTAATATACGTGAACAAAGAAATCTTAACACATGGCACACATATCAGTATAAATACAACATGAATGATGAGAAAAGGAAGATACATGGCGTTCCTTAATGTTTATAAGCTTGAAAACTCGAATATCAACGCGCGAGACGTGAATCGGAGAGGCGGGGAAGAAGTTTTCTTAAAAAAAATGGGGGCCGAAGCTTGCTGCTGAAAGGAGGAGAAAATTATTTCGTTTTAATGTGGGGGTGCTGGTGGAAAAATGAAGTGGGCGGCCAAGATTATAAAATAAGTTTAGGGTTTAGTTTAGATGGTAGTTAGGTTAAATAATGTGTGCTAATGGACCCTAATTAAAAGTTAAGTAGATAAAATGGTTTTGATCCCATTAATAATTAAAATAAACCCATCAAGCCCAAAAACACTCCCTAAAATATTTCTTTTAGGTACGTTTTTGAAAATATTACCCGAACCCTCAAAAAGTCTTCTGAATCGATAAAATTTGTGTATCGGCTAAAAATATAACCCGACGGGTAAAATGTCCAACTGATGAAACTTAAAATTAATAATTTATTATATGTTAAAACCTGTATTTTAAAATTTAAGTTTCATAAAAATTATAAAATTATGTTATTTTAGTATTGTTTGTTTATATTTAAATGTCTTACTAAATATGTTTTATTTTCAGGTTTTCTACTTGTTGGTAAAATAATGATAACTCAATCTAAAAAATTCAAATGGAGATTATTTAAGCATGTTTTGAATTCTTGAGAAATTATCTACAACTTTGCAGAAGACATGAATGCCTAAAAAGTTCATTAAGATGATCAAATTGTGCAAATATCAAAAGGAGGACAGATTTACTTTTACTATGACCAGCTTATAGTAAAAAAAAAGATAGCTAATTCAATATTTAACCAAATGAGGTGAACTAAATAGACAAATTCATCTACAGACAATGCCCTACATGTTTGTTGTTTTGAGCAGAGTCAAATTCGGAGATTAAAGTCGTGGAACATAGCATTGAAAGAAGGGCCATGGAATTGAAGTTGGAGGAGACAAAAACTACTATTATAACTTCATGGCATTAATAAAATTTTTGACCCTTTCTCTCATTTGACGTATAAATAGAGGTCTTGTGCTAGCTTGAGATCATTCTATCCCATTGTAAAATATAGTGTGTTTGTATAAAAGTTCTAAGTTCCAATATATTTTTCATTTTCCCAAATACGAGTGTTGATCAAAAGTAAGCTCATGGAAAGCTAAATCTATTATGTCAAGGTGAAGAGGATGAATTCTTGGTGAAGTAAGATTGTTTATATTTTTATATTCTTTCTTTATTTATTTTCATTTAGCTAACTTCTTTTTATTGTATGTATAATAATTAAATATTTGTTGTTATCAATTTACACCAAATGCTTGATACCATTAAAGTGGTTATCTTGATTTGTTGTTTAATTTTGATACAATAAATATTTCATCAATTATTATTATTGTTATATTATATATATATATATTTATATAATTATATCATATATTTCATTTAGACGATAGCGTGGCTCTGCCGGTTGTTCTAAATGCAATATTATGATTTAATACTAACATCTAACAATCTAACATTTATTTTATCGCAACTAACTTTTATTTTTCGCATCTAACTTTTACTTTACTGCAACTAACATTTACTTTATCGCAACTAACTTATTAAATCATATATTTCATTTAGGCAATAGCGTGGCTCTGCCGGTTGTTCTAAATGAAATATAATGATTTAATTTAACATTTACTTTATGCAATTATATATTTATATAGTTATATATATAATCATTGGTACCAAATATAAAATATCGGTTAATTCGATATTTATATAGTGGGAATTATATTATATTATCTGTGTGTTTAATTATATAATTTTCTTGGAATCATTATTTTTGGTGGTTTCCTTTGTTTTACTTTTAGTTAAACAATATTACATAAACCAAGAATAAATCCTTGAGCCTTGACAAAATTTATAATTTATAAACTGCATTCTTGTATTTGGTAATTTATAAATTAATAAATTTAAACTTAAAATAACCTCTATGTGGACCTTAAAATAACCTCTATGTGGACCGTTCTTGTACTTACGAAATATATTACTTGCAGACAATCTATACTTAGGTGAATTATAATTTAAGTAGTAGCAAGTTTTTGGCGCCGTTGCCGGGGAGGTATAAACTAAGTTTATATTTGTTATTTTATGTTTTATTTATAAGTATTGTTTTGTTTTTACTTGTATGAGTATTTGGAGTCGTAAAAAAAGTGGTAGACTTATTCGAGTATCTGAAAATAATTTAAACATGGATGATAATTCAAATAATCAAGATGATAATAATAATAATAATAATAACCATCATCATCATCATCATCATCATCAAGAACATGATCAATTAAGAACATTTAGGCACCATATGAACCATATTAGAACTAGTGCCCCATCTTGTTTAGTTTTTCCGCCTGATGTATCTAATTTCAGCTTTAAACCTCAAATTATTCAATTTTTACCAAATTTTCATGGCTTAGATTCTGAAAATCCATATTTACATCTAAGAGAATTTGAGGAAGTTTGTAACACTTATAATGATCAAAATTGTAGCATGGATATAGTTCGATTAAAGCTTTTTCCTTTTTCTTTAAAAGATAAAGCTATAACATGGCTACAAAATTTAAGATCAAGTTCAATAAGATCATGGGAAGAAATGCAACAATAATTTCTCAAAAAGTTTTTCTCTTCCCATAGAACAAACTCTTTTAAAAGACAAATTACAAATTTTTCTCAAAAACAAGGAGAAACATTTTATCAATGTTGGGATAGATATAAAGAATTACTAAATATATGCCCGCATCATGGTTTTGAAACATGGAGAATAGTTTCTCACTTTTATGAAGGTCTTATACCTAAAGATAGGCAAATGATAAAATTCATGTGTAATTAAACTTTTGAAGATAAAAACCCAAATGAAGCTATCGAGTATTTGGATTCATTAGCATAAAATGCTCAAAATTGGGATAATATAGGCACAATAGAACTACCAACAACTAAAATCAATAATTCAACAAATGGGGGTGGTATCTATAATCTTAAAGATGGTATAGATATTCAAGCTAAACTTGCATCTTTAGCAAGAAAAATTGAGTCATTAGAAATGAAAAAGAGTGGCCAATTAAAAAGTATTCAAGAAATGATATACATGATCATTCCACAAAAGATTGTCCAACATTACCTATATTTAAAGAATGTCTCCATGAACAAGCAAATTATGTTAACAATTATAAAAAGCCAATATTAGATCCTTTTTCACAATCATATAATCTTGGATGGAAAAATCATCTTAATTTCAGTTGGAGGAACGATAATAATGCACAACCTTCACAACAACATTTTCAAAATAACCAAAATCATCAAGGTTATATTCCATATGTTACACCTCCAAGAAAAAACTTTGAAGATACAATTCATGCATTTATCCAAAAGCAAGAGTCTATCAATATTCAAAACAGTCAATCTATTGGTGATTTGAAAGAAACTCTTGCAAAATTTGCATCTGCACTTAATATTCATGAAAAAGGAAAATTTTCATTTCAACCTCAACCTAATCCTAAAACTCAAAATCAAGAATTAAATAATGATAAAATTGATCAAATAAAATCTGTTATTACCCTTAGAAGTGGTAAAATAGTTAATGATACATATATGAATGGAAACAAGGATCATTTAAATTCAAAGAGCAAGGATGATAATCCTGATACTTTTGAGAATGATGATACCTTAAATTCTAAGATAATATGGTAAATGATAAATCATCTGAAATAATAAATGAGTCAAATAAACCTCCACCATTTCCTCATGCATTAACAAATCATAAAAAACAAAAAAGTGATTCTAATATCTATGAAGTTTTTAAACAAGTAAAGAAAAATATTCCATTATTAGATGCTATTAAACAAGTACCTTCCTATGCAAAATTTTTAAAAGACTTATGTACTGTGAAGAGAAAATTGCACGTGAAGAAAAAAGCATTCTTGGTTGAACAAGTAAGTTCTATTCTTCAAAACAATTCTATTTTAAAATATAAAGATCCTGGTTGTCCAACAATTTCATGTATTATTGGAGAAAATAAAATTAAAAAAGCTTTGTTAGATTTGGGAGCAAGTGTGAATTTACTTTCTTATTCAGTTTATGAAAAACTAAATTTAGGATAATTAAAACCCACTTCTGTTACTCTCTTACTGGCGGATAGGTCAATTAAAATACCTAGAGGTATTGTAGAAGATGTGTTGGTTCAAGTTGATAAATTCATAAATCCTGTATATTTTATTGTTTTGGAGACACAACCAATAGAAGTACATAATGAAATATTAGTAATATTGGGACGACCATTTCTAGCAACTTTAAATGCTTTAATTAATTGTTGAAATGGAATAATGAAATTGTCTTTTGGAAATATGACTCTAGAACTTAATTTGTTCAATTTATGTAAACAACCAAGTATAAATGAAAATGAATATGATAATGAAATAGAAACAATTGTGGAAGAAAATATACAAGAAGAAAATCAACAATCTGAATTTTTTCAATTGAAAGTTTTGAGTTTAAAAATAATTTTAAAGAAGATGATAATACAAAACTTGAATTAAAATTTTTACCATTAGAATTGAAATATGTATTTCTTGGTGAAAATAAAACATTTCCTGTTGTAATTTCTTCCACTCTTCTACCAAATCAAGAAGAATATTTAATTAAATTACTTAAAAAATATAAAAATGCAATTGGATGGACTTTGAAATATATAAAAGGTATAAATTTTTTAATTTTCACACATAGAATTCACTTGGAAGAAACTGCTCAAACATATCAACAACCACAAAGAAGCTTAAATCCACATATGAAGGAAGTTGTTAAGAATGAAGTATTAAAATTATTTGATGCTGGATTATTTATCCAATCTCAGATAGTAAATGGGTAAGTGCAACACAAGTAGTACCTAAAAAGTCAGGCATCACTGTTATAAAAAATGAAAAGGGAGAGTTATTAAAAGCAAGGATTCCATCTAGTTGGCGTATGTGTATTGATTATAGAAAATTAAATGATGCAACTAGAAAAGATCATTTCCCACTACCATTTTTAGATCAAATTCTAGAAAAAGTAGCAGGTAATTCTTATTACTATTTTTTTGATGGGTATTCGGGGTAGTATCAAATAACTATATCATTAGAAGATCAAGAAAAAACTACTTTCACTTGCCCTTTTGGAACTTTTGCATTTAAAAGAATGTCATTTGGTTTATGTAATGCTCCGGCTACTTTCAAAGATGCATGTTAAGTGTTTTCAGTAAAATGATTGAAGAATTTGTAGAAGTTTTTATGGATGATATAACTGTTTTTGGAAACTCATTTGAAAATTATCTTAAAAACCTAGAAAAAGTATTAAAAAGATGTGAAGAAAAAAATCTTGTTTTAAATTGGGAAAAATATAATTATATGGTTAAATTTGGGATTTTTTAGGACATGCGATATCTGAAAAAGGAATTGAAGTTGATAAAGCCAAAGTTGATGTTATTGCTAATTTAACATCACAAAAATGGTCAAAGTCATGCAGGATTTTATAGAAGATTTATAAAAAGTTTCAGTAAAATATCTAAACCAATTTCAAATCTTTTAACAAAAGATACACAATTTGAATGGACTCAGAAATGTGAAAATGCTTTTAAAAAAAATATTAATCTTTTAATTACATCACCTATTTTACAACCTCCAGATTGGTCTTTACCATTTGAATTAATGTGTGATGCAAGTGATTATGCTATAGGAGCTGTGTTAAGACAAAGAAAAGAAGGAAAACCTTATGCAATTTATTATGCTAGTAGAACATTAAATAGTGCTCAAATAAATTATTTAACTACTGAAAAAGAATTACTTTCCGTAGCATTTGCATTAGATAAGTTTCGATCTTACTTAATTGGTTCTACTACTATTGTTTACACTGATCATTCTGCCGTAAAATATTTATCAAATAAACAAGATGTGAAGCCAAAATTAATACGGTGGATCTTATTGTTACAAGAATTTGATATTATAATTAAAGATAAAAAAGGAAAAGAAAATGTTGTAGCTGATCATTTATGTAGAATAATGACTGAATCATCTCATAATGAAAAACCAATAAATGAAAATTTTCTAGATGATCAGTTGTTTTATGCTACTATTATGCCATGATTTGCTAACATTGTAAATTTTCTTGTGACAAATAAAATGTCTTCTCACTGGAATTCACAGGATAAGAATAAATTCTTGATAGAAGTAAAAAAATTTTATCGGGATGATCCTTACTTATTTAAGTATTGTCATGACCAAATTTTTCGATGATGCATACCGACAATGAAGTAAGTAATGTTATTAAATTTTGTCATTCTGAAACATGTGGAGGTCATTTTTCATACAATAAAACAGCTACAAAAATCTTACAATGTGGATTTTATTGCCCATCTTTATTCAAAGATACGCATTTATTTTGCAAATCTTGTGAAAACTGTCAGAAGATGGGATCAATTTCAAAACGAAACATGATGCTTTTAAATCCAATCATAATTATTGAAATATTTGATAGTTGGGGGATAGATTTTATGGGTCCATTTCCATTATCTTTTGGATTTACCTACATTTTCGTCGCTGTTGATTACGTTTCAAAATGGATTGAAGCAATTGCATGTAGAACTAATGATCATAAAGTTGTTATAAAATTTTTAAAAGAAAATATTTTTAGCCGATTTTGAATACCTAGAGCAATTATTAGTGATGGGGGAAGTCATTTTATAAATAAATCATTTTCTTCTTTGTTAAGAAAATATGGCATTACACAGAAAGTATCTACCCCATATCATCCTCAAAGTAATGGTCAAGTTGAACTTGCAAATAGAGAAATCAAACAAATTTTAGAAAAAACAGTTAATCCAAATCGAAAAGATTGGTCTTTAAGATTAACTGATGCATTGGGGGCATATAGAACTGCATTTAAAACATTATTAGGGATGTCACCATATAGGTTAGTTTTCGGTAAGCATTGTCATTTACTGGTTGAACTTAAACATAAAGCTTATTGGGCAATTAAAGCATTTACTATGAATCTAGTTGATGCATCTAAATTAAGAAAATTGCAATTAAATGAACTTGAAGAATTAAGAAATGATGCATATGAAAATTCAAAGATTTATAAAGATAGAACTAAAGCATTTCATGATAAAAATATTATGAGAAAGTCATTTGAAATTGGATAAAAAGTTCTACTTTATAATTCTCGTTTGCATTTATTTCCAGGAAAACTAAGGTCGAGGTGGTCAGGACCATTTATAGTTAAATTTCTTTATCCTCATGGTGTTGTTGATATTGAAAATCCTAAAAATAATGACGTGTTTAAAGTTAATGGGTAAAGACTTAAGCCTTTTGTAGAAAAATGAAATTCTTAATTATGAGTTTATGCCTATATATGATCCACAATAGTTGTTTGATATTTTCATAATATTTTTTTTTTGCAAATTCTAGTTCATTTCCCGATTAAATGGCGGATAACGGTACTCTGTTACTGTTTAAGTCGGTTTTCTTCAGTTTTCCCAAAATAATTGAAATATATATATTATAATAATAATAATAAAAATTAAAAAAAATATGGATGCGTGTATTATGAATCTTCGTAAATATTTTGCTTGTTTACCAGATAATGTGTAGAGCTCAAGTTCAGTACACATAAAACCCATGCATTTATTTGAATGCTAAATCATTTATTTTAATTTTAAATGAGTTTGGGCCACGCATGATTTATTTAAATGCATTATTTTCAATTAATTATGTTTATGTGATGCACGTTAAATGTTTTTCGAGTTTCATGTTTCAGGCTATCATCCGATACGGGATCAAGAAGAAGAGACCGGCGACGAGTTTGACAATTTTAAATGTAGTGTTTTATTTTAAATTAAGGATGGGGCATTTTAAATAATTTATTTGGTTTTATCATTTTTAAAACCCAAATTATTTATTTAGTATTTTATGATCTTTAAACTTTTAAAAGTTTTGACACTTGTGCAAGTTATTTTAAATTTAGAGATTTTATTATAATTAGGGGAGAGTTAGTATTTTAAATTAATTATTAATTACTAATTAAGCAATTTATTTCCCTAATTTACTACCTAAACACACGCAAACACCTATTTTCACACACACTTACACGACACAACACACACACACATATTTCATTCAAACTTTTATTATTTTGATAGAAGAAAACTAGGGTTCCTTGAAGCAAGAACAGCCGCCCCTCTCCTTGTAATTCTCCAGCAATTTTCGTGAGTTTTATTTCAAGAAAAATCGTTTCACGATCGTCCCGGATCAACTCTCGCTTCCTTCCCGCATCGGAGTCGTCGTTTCGGTAACGTTAAAGATTTAAAGGCATGTATATTCTGTTTTTCCTGCGTCGATCAAGTCATATTATGTGTTGCGATGTTCTTATGCGAGAAAATACATGTGTGATGTGTAGAAGTTTGAGCAATCATGTTTGGATAACTTTTGAAACCATTTTTGGGATCTCAAATCTCATTTTTACTGATCTTTTAAATACTGAGATTTTTTAGTCGAGAATTTGGGAAAAATTTCAACTTAAGAAACGTAGAAATTTTTGATACCTTCTATTTGATATAAAATTCGAAATATAAGAATAAAAATTGAGTGATATATGATCATTTTTGTGAGACTGCTCAAACTGCGTTTTCTGAAAAATTATGTTATTGATGTGTTCTTGAAGTTTTATTGTTGCAGGCTTCGTTGGGGATTTACGGGTGATCGTTGCTGCATTTAGGTATATTTAGTATGATGTTCGGATGGTATTTGGTATGTCGGTTAGTGTCGATAAGCACTCGAATTCATTAGAAGTCGTAGGAAATGATTTGGTATCAATTTCCGTGTTTTTGAGTTGTATTTTGTCGTAGGTTGGATGTCGTTGTTGGTAAGGGTTTGGAACAAGGTAATAGCACCCTAGGATGGGTCTCGAGGTATCGACTCTTAGTCCATTCAGTTGAGTTGGGAGAATTAAGCACAATATAACAATTTCCGCAGGTCGATTTTTATCCAAGGCTACACGGACCCCTACACAGACCCTTACACGGGGTCCGTGCCTTTGCTCCTTCCGAAGTGTCATTTTGCAGAGTCTTCATGGACCCTTACATAGACCTAGGCACGGGGTCCGTGCCTTCCCTTTTCTTCACACACATTTTACAGTACCTACACGGACCAGGAGCCGGACCCGGGCACGGGGTCCGTGTACTTCATATTGTGGGAAAAAAATTAGACTTCACATCAGGTTTTGTTTTAGGGTTCAATATAATGGTTAGTACGATGATTAAAAGAGGTCAAGTCCCGAGGGAACTAGAATGTCATAAGCTACTTTTTCACTTCGGTGGTGAGCTTGGGTATAAACGTCTAAGTTATGCAAATTAAGTATTTAAACCCACGTTAGTATGTGCAGCAGTGACCTCAAGCGAGATCCAACGAATCCCTCAACAAGTAAGTAAGTATGTTCGACGTGCAAAGAAAATACTTTTAAGTTTTTTAGTTATGCTAAATGTCTTGTGACCAATTTATGAATTGGTTTGGAAGTCGGTGAACGTGGCCGAGGACCTCTCCACCCCGTTAAATTATGAATGGGTTTAGATCAGGATTGGAAATCTGTAAAGTATGACTAGGGACCAATCCACCCGTTAAATTATGAACGGGGATCTCATGTATGTGGCAGTGGATCTTTCCTGTCAGCCCAGTACTGTGGTTTAGTCTGATCAGGCGAATTTATGTATGGGTCACTTTCTTTGAAATATGCCTCTACGCAAAATGATGAAGTTTATGTATGTTCAAGTATGTACAAGTATGCAAGCATGTTTAAGAAAAGTGATATGATGATGGCACGTCTATGTTTATGTACGTATGTACAAGTTTCAAGTATGTATCCTCTATTTTAAAGTTGCATGTGATTTTATTACGTATTACTCGTTACTCCTAGTGTATATGTGTTTAGTCTTTAGACTCACTAGACTTGATCGATGCAGGTGAGGATGCATTTGAGGAGACGAGAGATGTGGACCAGTGAGCTGTCTTGGACTGGGCGGGAGGCTAAACCCGAGGACCGCCAAGTTTTAAGTTTTATGAAATGTTTAAAAGTAGTCTGATTTATGTTACTGGTTATGAGATTTTAAGCAAATACTTTTGGCAAACTTTACTTCGAAATCTCTTGTTACAACGGTTGTTGAGATGAACAATTTATTTTATCGAATTTTGAAGGTTCACTTCTTATTTAAGGAAATTTTTAATTTTTCCACAAATTTTAAAGTATTTAAAAGTACGGTACGTTACAGTTGGTATAAGAGCGGTGTTCTTGTAAAGGGTTATGCCTACTGCCAGTTGCGAGAAGCTCACGAAGCCACACCTCAAGTCTGTAAGTTTAAAATTTTGAATTATGTTATGTATTAAATATTAAGTCATGATTTCCGCATGCCCATGTTTTAAGTTCGACTTACGTGCATCTTATGATATTGTTATTATGTTCATGCATATTGGGTTTACGTGTTGGGTAAATTGTTGGAACAGTATGCCTCCTAGATGCTTGATTAACCGTGAGTAAGGGATGAGGACAGGGAGGCTCGGGAAAAAGGGAGAGATGCTTCTCCTCCACCACCGCCAGATATGCTAGCACATATGCTTGCAGGTATGACTCAATTCTTCGCATAATTTGCGAGGGACCAGGCTGCAGTTTATACGGGGGCTAGGCCCAGACCAGAGGCAGTGTATCAGAGGTTCAGGAGGATGAACCCAAAGGAGTTTTCGGGGAATACTGACCCGATGATAGATGAAGGGTGGATTAAGTCCATCGAGGTGATATTCGATTTTATGGAGCTGCAAGACGCAGATAGGATCAGATGTGCCACGTTCCTTCTGACAGGGACGCCAGACTTTGGTGGGATAGTACGTTGGTGTCAGTGAACTTGCAGACAATGACGTGGAACGGTTTCAAGGAGGTATTCTACTCCAAGTACTTCACTGAAGAAGTACGATCCAAACTGACCAGGGAATTCATGACACTTTGATAGGGAGACAGCAGTGTTGCAGAATTTGTCAGGAAGTTTGAAAGGGGGTGTCACTTTGTGCCCCTGATAGATAATGATGCCCAGGGGAAGCTGAGGCATTTTATGGACGGTTTGCAGCCGATCTTGCACCGTGATGTGAGGGTAGCTGGTCCTACTACCTATGCAGTTGCCGTGTCTAGAGCTTTGGCGGCAGAAAAGGATCATCGAGATATTGAGGTTGACAGGCAGGGCAAGAGGCCCTATCAGGCACCACAGCAGCAGCAACAGCGACCTCAGTTCAAAAGGCCATTCTAGGGGCAGCCAGGGAAGAAGCCATATCAAGGACCGCCGAAAGGCAAGGGTCCTGTTCCACGGGAGCAGGCCCCTTAGAGGCCGGAGTACCCAGTGTGTCCGAAGTGCAACCGCCAGCACCCGGGACAGTGCTTATATGGATCAGGCAATTGCTTTAAATGTGTAGTTAGTTATCATGTGTTAAAGGACTGCCCACAGTGGAGACAGCCAACTCAGGGCAGAGTGTTCGCCATGCATGCACAGGAGGCAAACCCAGACACGACACTGTTGACTGGTAACTTATTCAATCCAGTACAATATTAAATTTTTGCCTTGCATGTTTTGAATTGTATTTGGGATTGGGTTGAACCGAAGAATGCATCAAAGATCTGCAGTTTTCTGGGTCTAGCCGGTTACTATCGTAAGTTTATTCAGGGATTTCCGTCGATAGTAGTGCCGCTCACAACATTGAACAAGAAGAATGCCAAGTTCATGTGGAGTGATGAATGTCAGAAGAGCTTCGATACTTTGAAGCAAGCTCTTATTTCCGCGCCAGTGTTAGCCATGCCATCTGGGCAAGGAGACTTTGTGTTATACACCGATGAATATAAGCTTGGATTAGGCACAGTTTGATGCAGTAGGGTCGGGTCATAGCTTATGCTTCCAGGCAGTTGAAGGTGCACAAGAAGAATTACCCGACTCACGGTTTAGAACTAGCCGCCGTTGTATTTGCGTTGAAGATATGGAGACATTACTTGTACGACGAGAAATGTCAGATATTCACTGATCATAAGAGTCTCAAGTATTTCTTCACGCAGAAAGAGCTGAATATGAGACAGAGACGGTGGTTAGAATTTGTGAAAGACTATGATTGCGAGATTAGCTACCATCCAGGGAAATCTAACGTCGTGGCAGATGCCTTGAGCCGAAAGGTTGCAGTCATTGCACAGTTGTCAGTATAGAGACCTCTTCAGTCGGAGATTCAGAGGTTTGGGTTAGAGGTTTATCCTAAGGGCAGAGCTCCCAGACTATCTAATCTGACAGTCAAATCCGATTTGCTAGACCGAATCCGTAGGGGACAGCCTTCAGATGAGCAATTGCAGAAATGGAGGCTGAAAGACGAAGCCAAGGGCAGTGTACTCTACAAAGTGTCCGATGGTATTGTGACATACATAGGTAGAAAGTGGGTGCCTAGTCGATTCGATCATAGAGGATATTTTGACAGAGGCACATGCATCTCCGTATTTCATTCATCCGGGAGGTACCAAGATGTACAAGGATCATCAGAATTTGTATTGGTGGCCAGGGATGAAAAGAGACATCCGTCGATTTGTGTCTGAATGTCTCACTTGTCAGCAGGTGAAGGCAGAGCATCAGAGGTCAGCAGGAATGCTTAAGCCACTTCCTATCCCCGAGTGGAAATGAGAGAATATCACCATGGATTTTGTTGTTGGATTGCCGAGGTCAGTCAGGGGATCCAATGCTATTTGGGTTATAGGGGATCAACTTACTAAGTCGGCACACTTCTTGCCAGTGAAGACGACTTTTTCCATGACGCAGTATACGAAGCTCTATATCAGGGAGATAGTACGATTGCATGGAATCCCAGTTTCTATTGTGTCTGACAGATACCTATGGTTTACATCGTCCTTTTGGAAGAGTTTGCACGCAACCATGGAGATGAAGTTGTAATTCAGTACAGCTTTTCACCCGCAGATAGATGGCCAGTCTGAGCGAGTGATTCAGATTTTGGAGGATCTATTGCGAGCCTGTATGATTGATTTCCAGGGGACTTGGGAATCTAAGCTACCTCTAGTGGAAATTACCTACAACAACAGCTTCCAATATTCTATTGGTATGGCCCCCTACGAGGCACTGTATGGGAGGAAGTGCAGATCACCGATTCATTGGGATGAAGTCGGTGAAAAGCAGAACTTGATCCAGAAATAGTGCAGCAGACTGCAGATGTGGTGGTCAAGATCCGAGACAGGATGAAGACCACCCAGAGTCGTCAGAAGAGCTATGCTGATAAGAGGAGAAGAGATCTAGAGTTTGCCGTTGGAGACCAAGTTTTTGTAAAGATAGCACCTATGAAGGGTGTTATGAGATTTGGGAAAAGAGGCAAGCTGAGTCCGAGATTTATTGGACCGTTCGAGATTCTTGACAGAGTTGGGACACTAGCTTATCGTGTTGCCCTTCCACCGAATCTGGCCGGGGTACAAAATGTGTTCCACATCTTAATGCTGAGGAAGTACCTAGCTAATCCTTCGCATGTTTTGAGTTATGAGCCGTTGCAGCTTGCTCTAGATCTGTCGTATGAGAAAAGACCTGTCTAAATCCTAGACAGACAGGAGCGAAGACTTCGGAACAGGGTGACC
The DNA here is from genome assembly GCF_025594145.1 of Primulina tabacum. Taxonomy (NCBI): domain Eukaryota; kingdom Viridiplantae; phylum Streptophyta; class Magnoliopsida; order Lamiales; family Gesneriaceae; genus Primulina; species Primulina tabacum. The sequence continues at coordinate 20,785,751 of NC_134564.1, forward strand.
AAGTTGGTCAAGGTTTAGTGGTTGAACCAATTAGTGGAAGAGGCCACTTGGGAGACCGAGACAGATATGAGGATTCGCTACCCGAAGTTGTTTGGTAAGATTTAATTTCGAGGATGAAATTTATATAAGTGGGGGAGGAACTGTAGAGCTCAAGTTCAGTACACGTAAAACCCATGCATTTATTTGAATGCTAAATCATTTATTTTAATTTAAAATGAGTTTTAGCCATGCATGATTTATTTAAATTCATTATTTAAAATTAATTATGTTTATGTGATGCACGTTTAATGTTTTTCGAGTTTCATGTTTCAGGCGATCATCCGATACGTGATCGAGGAGAAAAGACCGGCGACGAGTTTGACAATTTTAAACGTAGTGTTTTATTTTAAGTTAAGGATGGGGCATTTTAAATAATTTATTTGGTTTTATTATTTTTAAAACCCAAATTATTTATGTAGTATTTTATGATCTTTAAACTTTTAAAAATTTTGACACTTGCGCAAGTTATTTTAAATTTAGAGATTTTATTATAATTAGGGGAGAGTTAATATTTTTAAATTAGTTTTTAATTACTAATTAAGCAATTTATTTCCCTAATTTACTACCTAAACACACGCACACATCTATTTTCACACACACTTACAAGACACAACACACACACACAAGAACAGCCGCCCCTCTCCTTGTAATTCTCCAGCAATTTTTGTGAGTTTTATTTCAAGAAAAATAGTTGCACGATCGTCCCGGATCAACCCTCGCTTCCTTCTCGCGTCGGAGTCGTCGTTTCGGTAACGTTAAAGATTTAAAGGCATGTATATTATGTTTTTCCTGCGTCGATCTAGTCATATTATGTGTTGCGATGTTTTATGCGAGAAAATACATGTGTGATGTGTAGAAGTTTGAGCAATCATGTTTGGAGCACTTTTGAAACCATTTATGGGATCTCAAATCTCGTTTTTACTGATCTTTTAAATAGTGCGATTTTTCGGTCGAGATTTTGGGAAAACTTTCAACGTAAGAAACGTAGAATTTTTGATACCTTTGGTTTGATATAAAATTCGAAATATTTGGATAAAAATTGAGTGAGATATGATCATTTTCGTGGGACTGCTCAAACTGCGTTTTCTGAAAAATTATGTTATTGATGTGTTCTTGAAGTTTTATTGTTGTAGGCTTCGTTGGGGATCGACGGGTGATCGTTGCTGCATTTAGGTATGTTCAGTATGATGTTGGGATGATATTTGGTATGCCGGTTAGTGTCGATAAGCATTTGAATTCATTAGAAGTCGTAGGAAACGATTTGGTGTCAATTTCCGTGTTTTTGAGTTGTATTGTGTCATAGGTTGGATATCGTTGTTTGTAGGGGTTTGGAACAAGGTAATAGCACCCTAGGATGGATCTCGAGGTATCGACTCTTAGTCCATTCAGTTGAGTTGGGAGAAATAAGCACATTTAAGAATTTCCGCAGGTCAATTTTTATCCGAGGCTACACGGACGCCTAAACGGACCCTTACATGGGGTCCGTGCCTTTGCTCCTTCCGAAGTGTCATTTTGCAGAGTCTACATGGACCCTTACACGGAAATAGGCACGGGGTCAGTGCCTTCTCTTTTCTTCACACACATTTTACAGTACCTACACAAGCCCGAAGCCGGACCCGGGCACGGGGTCCGTGTACTTCATATTTTGGGAAAAAAATTAGAGTTCACATCAGGTTTTGTTTTGGGGTTCAAGATAATGGTTAGTACGATGAATAAAAGAGGTCAAGTCCCGAGGAAACTAGAATGTCGTAAGCTACTTTTTCACTTCGGTGGTGAGCTTGAGTATCTACGTCTAATTTATGCAAATTAAGTATTTAAACCCACGTTAGTATGTGCAGCAGTGACCCCAAGCGAGATCCAACGAATTCCTCAACGCCAAGTAAGCAAGAATGTTCGACGTGCAATGAAAATACTTTTAAGTTTTTTAGTTATGCTAAATGTCTTGTGACCAATTTATGAATGGATTTGGAAGTCGGTGAACGTGACCGAGAACCTCTCCACCCCGTTAAATTATGAATGGGTTTAGATCAGGATTAGAAAGCTGTAAAGTATGACCAGGGACCAATCCACCCGTTAAATAATGAACGGGGATCTCATGTATGTGGCAGTGGATCTTTCCTGTCAGCCCAGTACTGTGGTTTAGTCTGATCAGGCAAATTTATGTATGGGTCACTTTCTTTGAAATATGCCTCTACGCAAAATGATGAAGTTTATGTATGTTCAAGTATGTACAAGTATGCAAGCATGTTTAAGAAAAGTCATATGATGATGGCACGTCTATGTTTATGAACGTATGTACAAGTTTCAAGTATGTACGCTCTATTTTAAAGTTGCATTTGATTTTATTACGTATTACTCGTTACTCCTAGTGTACACGTGTTGAGTCTTTAGACTCACTAGACTTGATCGATGCAGGTGAGAATGCATTTGAGGAGACGAGAGATGTGGACCAATGAGCTGGCTTGGACTGGACGGGAGGCTAAACCCGAGAACCGCCAAGTTTTAAGTTTTATGAAATGTTTAAAACTACTCTGATTTACGTTACTGGTTATGAGATTTTAAGCAAATACTTTAGGCAAACTTTACTTCGAAATCTCTTGTTACAGCGGCCGTTGAGATGAACAATTTATTTTATCGAATTTTGAAGGTTCACTTCTTATTCAAGGAAATTTTTAATTTTTCCGCAAATTTTTAAGTAGTTAAAAGTACGGTACGTTACATAATGCGCTGAAAAAAATATATAAAGCTAGATGTGAGCGACTAAGGTTGATGATGTCTTATGGCATACTGAATGATATCCGTTTGATAATTGAAGCAAAAGTCCGATTGGTTGGGGAAGCAAGTGAAATAATTATAAGACATATGCCAGGATTTGGTAAAAGTACATATGCCAAAAAGCGAAGAACTAAACGTATATGTGGATGTCATAAATGTGCAAGGTGGACTTGTAAGGGAAAATGCAAAAATGTTGGAATAACATCGATGAATAGAGAATATAAAATTTTATTCATTAAGAATGGTCTGAGTAAAGATCTTTTGGATAATTTTCTAGAGGTTCTTGATACACATTCTAGTGGGTACGTGAAAAATGAACTTCTTAAACTATGGTGGCAATTTCAACATGAGGAATATCAATATGGACGGTGGAATCAGCCTTACAAAGATCATACTGTGGTAACACATATCTATTTTGATAAGAAATATAAATACACACACACACACACACACACACACACACAATTTAGTCTTGAGAATCTGACGTTAAAAGACCATGTTTGCCAATTTATAACAAAATTGTATGGGAAGCATATCCTCGACTCATAGAAGACGTTGAAGCTGTTACTGAACGTAAAATCAAAGGAAGATGTGAGCCACAATCACAACTACGCTGTACATATGTGTTTTAATTTTATGTCATTTTTATTTTCTTTTATTATTAATAATTTCCTGTTCAAATATTGACTTTTGGCATGGTACGCTTATAAATTCATATGATGTGATCTTACAATTACATAAAACATATTTCTAAACATGTCAACATCCACAGTAAGTAAAATAAAAAATATTTGTGTATTTTGTGGATCTAGTGTTATGAAGAAGTAGCAGAAAAACTTGGCATAACACTTGCTAAAAAAAAGATTCATTTGGTATGTAGTGGTGGTGAAGATGGTCTCATGGGAAAAGTTGCAAAAGCTGCACATGCAGGTGGAAGTGAAGTTTTAGGCATTATTCTTCCGATTACCTTAGCCAATCTTACTGGACCAACAATAGGAGAAGAAATGAAAGTGGAAAACGTGTATGAACGAATTACTCAAATGATTGAACATTCAGATGCTTTCATTGCTCTGCCAGGAGGTTTCGGTACTTTAGAGGAAATATTTCATACTGTTTGCTGGGCACAATTAAATATCCATCATAAGCCAATTGGTTTGTTAAATATTAACAATTATTATGATAAACTGTTATTGTTTCTTGATGATGTTGTGGAACATTGATTTATTTCATTAGCTTCACGAAGGATATTAGTTTCTGCTACAAGTGAAGGTGAACTTATTGATTTACTGCATGGATTTAGTCATGAACCAGATCCATTCTTATCTCAACTTAATTGGCCAACATCCATGAGTAAGAAAAGAAAATTCATGTGATGCTAAACTTATGATTCAACGGTATGTTTTAATGTTCTTGTTTAAGGTATGAATAATTTCTTCTTTTTCTCCTCTTAGTTTTTTTATTATATGAAAATAAAATTATATACTTATATATAGTAATCATATTAATAATTTTTAGTTCGATATCGAGTAAGGTGTCAGTAAAATGTACCTGAGACGCATTAGTTAATAATTATTGAAAAATAAAAATACACTAGATTTTAATATTCATTATATTCAAATTACAAACTACAAGAAAAATTAGTTTTTCATATGTACCAATTTATATATATATATATTTTATCAATTAATATAAAATGTATAATAGATGTGTTTATTTAGTTATATATATATAATTGTGTGTGTTTTCAAATAAAATAATTTCTAAAATTTTTATGAGAATATAGTTAAAAGATATGGTTTGTATGGTTGTTAACATGTATAATTGAAAGAATTCTTTTTGTAAAAGTATAATATATACTCACACAACTTTTGTGAGTAAGTGGTGAAAAATGAGAAAACGATTAATAAACTTTTTTTGATTATTAAAAAATGGTTAATTACAAGAATATAACTCCCCTAAAAAATATTTATTGAAAAAAAAATGAAGTATATAAATAACGGACTGCAAAGTACTTTATTCATTGTAATTTTTTTTCTAGATTTGATTGATATACTATCAATGTGTTCTAAAAACATCAATCAATGTGTTCTTAAAAAAGAAAAAAAAAAGATTTGTTTGTGCTAGATAAGTTTCAAAGATGGTCGGATGTATCTGTTATATAAATGTTTACATATATATATATATGTAAACATAACATACATCCGACCATCTTTGAAAAACATATGGTAGAATGTTTGGAAAACAAAAATTTATGTTATTGTAAAATTTTGCAGTCACGTTATTTAAAAAAAAAAGAAAAAAAAGAGAAGAAAAAAAAGAAAAAAAGGGGATTTTATTCTTTGTAAATTTTTATATTTTTTTTAATATCAGTTTATTTAATTGTCTGCTTTAATACTTAGTCTTTTTCAATAAGAGTTAATATTCATTCCAACTCCATGAGTGAAAACTAGCTATTCATTAAATATTTTGACCTGAAAGAATATATGGAGTTGAGGCTTTTACAATAATATTTGTGAGGCCCAATAACAATAAGTAAGCCCAGCTCATTTCCCCTTTTTATTTAATAAAAAACCAAACCCATTTGATACAAGTCATCAGATCGCTCATTTCCAGAAAAGTTCTTCCCCAGCCTTGCCCGTCGTTCTCTCCGTCTTTCTGCTTCAATCGTGCAGCGTCCCAGCGGCCAGAAATTTTGTGCAGTAGGTTATCACTTTTCTTCCTCCATTCTATTAGCTTCTTTATTGCTATGAATTGGAAGGTATCGAGTTCGATCGACCCTGTTTCCAGCAACTGTGCATGAGCTTCGATTCGGATTTAGGTAAGCTTTCGGCTTCGAATTTTGGTTGTTCTTGGTGTATTAGTTTATAAAAGTGAAGAATTGAGCTTTTCCCCTAATTTCCAGCTAGGTTTCAGGCGTGAACAATATTTCCGGCGACTTGTTCCGGCGAGCCACCTTTGCGAAATTACCGTTGTGCATTCTAGCCTCGAGTATTGAGGTATTAAGCTTGAATTCCAGATTTTGAAGGGTTTTATAAGCTGTCCGGAATTCGATTTTTAACCGAGCCGATGTAACTTTTTTTAGTCGGTTAGAATGCATTATATTGAAGTGTATAGCGGATTTATATTGTAGGTTTTATCGTTGGACGAGTTTATCCAATATTCCTTAAGATTTTCTGTGGTATTGTAAGCTATAGTTGAGGTACGCTCAAACCTATATTATTATGACGCTTATATTTGCGTGTAAGAATATTCGGTGAATGTTGTTTGCTATTATGTGCTTTGAATGTTTGTTCTGATGCATTCATGCATTAATTGTGTTGGCATAACATATTGAGCCTTGACTCATTTGACGGCTATTAATGTTGATTCTGTTGAGATATATTGAGTCATCAGAGGGACGAGTGGGTTAGGATTGGCCACATTCCCAGATGACAAGCTAGGGACGAGCGACTTTGCTACTCGCATTCCCGATGCTACGTGCATGGACGAGCGGCGATTTGATGCTGCATTCCTGGCATGGGTGGCCACTATTACTGTTGATGATGCTATTCGTTTGGACTCCATTTGGTATCCGTTATTCCATTGTTACCATTCATGCATCGCATAGCATTGCATTTACTTGATATTATTACATTTCTTTTATATACGTCGTGATTTTACTGGTTTGTCGTACTGGGGTCCGACCCCTGTTTTCTTTTGATGTTGTGGTTGTTTTTGATGACTTAGCAGGTCATTCCAGGGGTTTTGACGCGTCGGGTGGAGCGTCAGCGAGTGGTACCCAATAGTTGGTTGGTTGGTGTCAGAGTTCCCAGATATTTATATATATTATGCTGGTTTGATACATATGCCAGGGAGATGCCCTGTGTAGTTGTATGGTTATGTTTTTATGTTGTTTGGATTTTATTTGTGGTATGTTGTGTCTAGTCCCGGCCAGTGCGGCTGTAGGATGTTTGTTGGGTTGATTGTGAAACTGATGTTATTTTCGAGCGTATATTGTTATTGTTGTGTTTTGAAATTTTTGTTATGTCATACTTACGGGGAGGTCATGCCGAAATTTTTGTAGGCCCTAATGAACGTTTTAAACTCGTTTTCGCTATTTACACCATTTAATACTTGTTGTTTGATAATTAAATATTAATTAAGAGCACGGGCCCTGACAGTTTGGTATCAGAGCATAACTGGGATACGCTCGAATTAGAGTCTAGGACACTCGAGTTTAGACACAAATAAAATGATTGTGTATGTGTTTGTTTATTTGTTCTTACTTGTTTATATGTTTTGAATTAATTGTATCAGCATGACTAGAGCGTATAGTTGATTAAGTTTTGACCTTTAGTTTAGAAATTGCCTGTTAGTTTAAGTTTATGCTTTTATACTCAACCGATTATTTTGTTTTCTGCCTGTGGATTAAATCCTTGTGTCTTGTAGATGGCACCTGGACGTAAGGGTAGAAAAGGAAATGAAGTTGTTCAGGAATCTGAAGCTCCTAATGTAAGAGGACTTATTGAGACTGATTGGGGAAGACGAGGTCGTCGTCCTCGTGGTGAAGCACGAAATGTTAACGTTGAGCATGAAGTGGATCAGTTGACTAGAGGGATGGGTGAAATGGAACTAGTGATATCTCGATTTCAGAATATGCGTCCTCCTCGATTCTTTGGGAATGAAGATGGTGAGAAAGCTGTAGCATGGTTAAAAAGTATGAAGTGTTTGTTCAATATGTTGGAGTACACTCCTGATTTGCAACTTAAGTTGGCTATTTGTCAATTAAAAGACCGAGCTCAGTTATGGTGGGAAACTACTGAGGAAGCTCTGAAAGAATCAGGTGAAAGAGTTACTTGTGATGTATTTTGCGCACAATTTGCTCGAGAGTATTCACCACCTTCATACTATTCGGCCAAGGAAGCTGAATTCAATAGATTGACTCAAGGTAACATGACTGTAGTGGAGTATGCCTCTCAATTTTCAGCGCTTCTTGCCTATGTTCCTCATGTTGCTAGCAGTGATCGGAACAAGCTATCGCATTTTATGCAAGGATTGAATCGAACTATTTGCACTTTAGTAGTAGCTGGAGCGCCTGTTAATTATGCCGATGCTGTTGAGAAAGCCAAGAATGTGGAGGCAAGTCTGCTTTTGGCAGTACCACAGTCAGTTCAACCGGGTTTTCCTCAGATTTTCGGAGGTAATGTGCCGATGGCAGTTGGTGCACCACTATACCGTCCTTTACTGCCGTATCAGCCTTCGCAGTCTTATCAACAACCAAAGCAGCAAAACTTTAAGGCCAAAGGAAAACAGTTCAAGAAACAGGCTCGTAGTAGTTCTTCTAGTTCTGGTAGTCAGCGTGGAAGTTCAGTTGGGTCCCCAGGTGGAGTATTTTGTGATCGTTGGGGTGGTAAGCATTTCAGCACTCAGTGAACGGGAGTTCATGGATCTTGTAATATCTGTGGGCAAGTTTGACATTATGCTAGAGTATGTCCGAACGCAGCAAGTCAACAATTTCAGCAACCTCAGTTTGGTCAGGGTTTTAGAGGACAAGCAACTAGACCTTTTGTACCGACTCAGTCTTTTCAGCAGTCTAGCTATCCTCAGCATAGAGGTTCGGTACAACAGCGATTTCTAGGGCCACAGCAGGCTCGAGTTCATGCTCTAACTCAGGATCAGGTTCAAGACGCACCGGGCGGAGTTATCGCAGGTATCTGTCTTATTTTTAATCATCCTGCACGTATACTGATAGACACAGGAGCATCTCATTCATTTGTATCTGTTGTATTTGTTGATGAGCATGAGATTGCTGCTACTCCGTTGATAGATACTGTGTCAGTCTCTACTCCTGCCGGTGTATGCTTGATGTCTCATGAGATAATTCTGAATTGTGTGATTAGATTCGATGATAATATTATGATAACTAATCTCATCAAGCTAGATATGTCTGACTTTGACTGTATTCTGGGAATGGATACTCTGTGTAATTATCGAGCTACCGTTGATTGTTTCCATGGAGTTGTCAGATTCAGACCGTATTATGGCAGTAAATGGAGTTTTTACGGTAGTGATTCACAATCACGTATTCCATTAGTGTCAGCAATGAAAATGTTTAGAATCTTGTCGACAGGAAATGAAGGATTCATGATATATGCAGTTGATGCGACACATGGAAAAAGATTTGAAGTTTCTGATATTCCTGTTGTCAAAGAATTCCCTGATGTATTTCCCGATGAAATTCCAGGATTTCCACCCTAGAGGGAAATCGATTTTAGCATTGAGTTGGTGTCCGGGACAAATCCTATTTCTAGAGCACCATACTGTTTGGCTCCAGCGGAATTGAAAGAACTCAAAGAGCAATTATAGGACTTACTGGAAAAAGTCTATATTAGACCAAGTATGTCACCTTGGGGAGCTCCGGAATTTTTTGTGAAGAAGAAAGACGGAACGATGAGAATGTGCATTGATTACAAGAAGTTGAACAAAGCTACTGTGAAGAATAAGTATCCTCTGCCGCGTATCGATGACTTATTTGATCAGTTGCAGGGTACATCAGTGTATTCAAAGATCGATCTTCGTTCTGGCTACCATCAGCTTCGAGTTCGAGAGGAAGATGTTCCGATGACAGCATTTCGAACACGTTATGGGCATTATGAATTTCTAGTTATGCCTTTTGGATTGACTAATGCTCCTGCGGATGAATCGTGTTTTTCGAGAATTTACAGACAGATTTGTTATTGTCTTCATAGATGACATTCCGATTTATTCAAAAACAAAGAAGGAGCATCGAGAACATTTAAGGTTGGTCCTCCAGACACTCATAGCAGCGCAATTGTATGCAAAATTTTCTAAATGTGAATTCTGGCTGGATAGAGTAGTATTTCTGGGTCATGTTATATCAGCTCAAGGAGTATCAGTGGATCCTAGTAAAGTGGAAGCTGTTATCAATTGGCCAACACCGACGAATATTTCCGATATTCACAGTTTCTTAGGTTTAGCAGGATATTATAGACGTTTTATTTAAGGATTTTCTATTATAGCCAGGCCTATGACTCAATTAACGCAAAAAGATCGACGTTTTGTGTGGACTGATGAATGTGAGTCAAGTTTTCAGACTTTGAAGGAAAAGTTGACAACAGCTCCAGTGCTAGCTTTGCCATCAGGCTCAGTTGGATATGTTGTTTGTTCAGATGCATCTCTAAATGGACTTGGTTGTGTTCTAATGCAAAATGGGCGTGATTGCATATGCTTCTCGTCAGTTGAAGCCGCATGAGACCCGATATCCAGTTCATGACTTAGAGTTGGCTGCCATTGTGTTTGCATTGAAGTTATGGCGCCATTATCTGTACGGTGAGCAGTTTGTGATTTATTCGGATCACAAGAGTCTTAAATATCTTTTCTCACAGCCTGACTTGAACATGAGACAACGTCGATGGATGGAGTTACTTAAAGACTTTGATTGTGAGATTCAGTATCAACCAGGGCGAATGAATCTTGTTGCCGATGCTCTCAGCAGGAAAGTTCAGAATGCTATGCTGACATGTTTGACTATCTCTAAAGTTCACGAGCACTTGGGAACTTCAGGATGGACTTATCAGATCATTGGAGACTATTTTATAGTGTCATCTATTCAAGTCGAGCCACAGATTTTGTCTAGAATCAAAGCAGCACAGAAGACCGATCCACATATTCATAGATTGAAAGAATTGTCTCGAACAGGTCAGACAGAAAAGTTTAGTGTTGCTTCAGATGGTAGTCTACGCTTTAATGGTAGACTTGTGGTTCCTAATTTGATAAATCTGAAAGAAGCTATACTAAGGGAATCACATTGTAGTCGACACAGTATTCATCCAGGAATTCGAAAGATGTATCATACCTTGAGAGCTCATTATTGGTGGGAAGGTATAAAGAAAGATATTTCTCATTTTGTGGCTAAATGTTTAACGTGTCAACAAGTTAAAGCCGAGAGAATGAGACATGGTGGAATGTTACATAGTCTTGAAGTGCCGCAGTGGAACTGGGAGTACATTGCTATGGATTTTGTGACACATTTACCTCGTTCTAATCGTGGTTGTGATGCGATTTGGGTGATTGTTGATAGATTGTCTAAATCAGCTCATTTTATTCCGTATGATCAGACTTATACTTATTTGAAAATGGCGAAACTGTACATTGATCATATAGTAAGATTTCATGGTGTGCCAGTAACCATAGTATCCGATCGTGATCCAAGATTTGCTTCGAAGTTTTGGGGAAGTTTGCAATCAGCTTTGGGTTCAAAGTTGGCTATGAGCACTGCCTATCACCCACAGACAGATGGTCAGTCAGAAAGAACCATTCAAACGCTTGAAGATGGGTTACGAGCAGTAGTAATGGATTTCAAATGTGGTTGGCAAGAATCATTGTCTTTGGTTGAATTCTCTTATAATAATAGTTTTCAGGCAACAATCGGTATGGCACCATTTGAAGCTTTGTATGGAAGAAAGTGCAGATCTCCGATATGTTGGGAAGATGTAGGAGAAAGACAGATGTCAAGACCAGAATTTATTCAAGAAATGAAAGATAAAGTTGAATTGATCAGGAAAAGGATGAAAGCAGCCCAAGATCGCCAAGCCAGTTATGCTAATAAAAGGCGTAGACTTTTAGAGTTCCAAGTGGGCGATTATGTTTTCTTGAAAGTATCACCATTCCGGGGTACTATGAGATTTGGACATAAAGGGAAGTTAGCTCCGCGTTATATTGGTCCGTATGTGATTGTTGAGAGGATTGGCACATTGGCGTATCGTTTGGATTTGCCGCAGAGTTTGTCTTTGATACATAATGTGTTTCATGTATCTATGTTGCGGAAGAATGAGCCAGATCCGTCTCATATCTTGAATGTTGAAGATGTGGAGTTGGACAATTCTCTTAGCTATCTAGAACATCCAGTGCAAATTTTGGACCGCAAAGAAAGACAGCTCAGGAGCAAGACGATTCCACTAGTTTTGGTACAGTGGAGTAGGCATGGAAGAGAAGAATCTATATTGGAATTAGAGGCAAAGATGCGACAAGAATGGCCTCATTTGTTTGAGAATGTAATGAATTACGCGATGTATTCTGAATTTCCTATGTATTATCAGATGTAATGTAGTGGATATCAGTGTTGTGTTTGTTAGATTTCGAGGACGAAATCTTTTATTAGTGGTGGAGAATGTGAGGCCCAATAAAAATACGTAAGCCTAGCCCATTTCCCCTTTTTATTTAATAAAAAACCAAACCCATTTGATACAAGTCATCAGATCGCTCATTTCCAGAAAAGTTCTTCCCCAGCCTTGCCCGTCGTTCTCTCCGTCTTTCTGCTTCAATCGTGCAGCGTCCCAGCGGCCAGAAATTTTTTGCAGTAGGTTATCACTTTTCTTCCTCCATTCTATTAGCTTCTTTATTGCTATGAATTGGAAGGTATCGAGTTCGATCGACCCTGTTTCCAGCAACTGTGCATGAGCTTCGATTCGGATTTAGGTAAGCTTTCGGCTTCGAATTTTGGTTGTTCTTGGTGTATTAGTTTATAAAAGTGAAGAATTGAGCTTTTTCCCTAATTTCCAGCTAGGTTTCAGGCGTGAACAATATTTCCGGCGACTTGTTCCGGCGACCCACCTTTGCGAAATTACCGTTGTGCATTCTAGCCTCGAGTATTGAGGTATTAAGCTTGAATTCAAGATTTTGAAGGGTTTTATAAGCTGTCCGGAATTCGATTTTTAACCGAGCCGATTTAATTTGTTTTATTCGGTTAGAATGCATTATATTGAAGTGTATAGCGGATTTATATTGTAGGTTTTATCGTTGGACGAGTTTATCCGATATTCCTTAAGATTTTCTGTGGTATTGTAAGCTATAGTTGAGGTACGCTCAAACCTATATTATTATGACGCTTATATTGGCGTGTAAGAATATTCGGTGAATGTTGTTTGCTATTATGTGCTTTGAATGTTTGTTCTGATGCATTCATGCATTAATTGTGTTGGCATAACATATTGACCCTTGACTCCTTTGACGGCTATTTATGTTGATTCTGTTGAGATATATTGAGTCATCAGAGAGACGAGTGGGTTAGGATTAGCCACATTCCCAGATGACAAGCTAGGGACGAGCGACTTAGCTACTCGCTTTCCCGATGCTACGTGCATGGACGAGCGGCGATTTGATGCTGTATTCCTGGCATGGGTGGCCACTGTTACTGTTGATGATGCTATTCGTTTGGACTCCATTTGGTATCCGTTATTCCATTGTTACCATTCATGCATCGCATAGCATTGCATTTACTTGATATTATTACATGTCTTTTATATACGTCGTGATTTTACTGATTTGTCGTAGTGGGGTCCGACCCCTGTTTCCTTTTGATGTTGTGGTTGTTTTTGATGACTTAGCAGGTCATTCCAGGGGTTTTGACGCGTCTGATGGAGCGTTAGCGAGTGGTACCCAGTAGTTGGTTGGTTGGTGTCAGAGTTCCTAGTATTTATATATATTATGCTGGTTTGATACATTTGCCAGGGAGATGCCCTGTGTAGCTGTATGGTTATGTTTTTATGTTGTTTGGATTTTATTTGTGGTATGTTGTGTCTAGTCCTGGCCAGTGCGGCTGTAGGATGTTTGTTGGGTTGATTGTGAAACTGATGTTATTTTCGAGCGTATATTGTTATTGTTGTGTTTTGAAATTTTTGGGATGTCCTACTTACGGAGAGGTAATGCCGAAATTTCTGTAGGTCCTAATGAACGTTTTAAACTCGTTTTCGCTGTTTACACCATTTAATACTTGTTGTTTGGTAATTAAATATTAATTAAGAGCACGGGCCCTGAAAATATTTTTGATATTATACATGTTATGGTAGGTGGTGTGAATTAGCTTTTTGACTATATTACTATAAAAAATTTAGAAATTTAAAAATTATATATATATTATTACTTTATATATTATGTGAAACTATGTATAGACATGTATACCCAAGTGTTTATGTGGTAAATGGTAAATATTGTTAGGTGTTTATTCAATTTTGTATGTAGTAAATGGTAAGTTTTGTTTATAATTTAAATGCGATAAATATGTCTGCATATTTGTATATATTTAATTGTATGGGTTCTTTTTTAAATGTGCGACAATTAATTAGGTATAACTTAAAAGAAAATAAATTTTTTTTTTGACGAAATAATATAAGAAACAATATATACTGTGAGTTTTTAAAGTAATAAGCAATTATGATGTGTTTGTGTAAGAAAAGATACAGGTGCTAAATATCGGGAGCAAAAATAATAGTATAATAGATATGAAAAAATGTAGGAGTTTAGTTTACGTATATGAATTATAAATCGGTGTAAAATGATATATTAAATGTAAGAATATATATATTCGAGAATGGTTAAAAGAGGATTATTTAATTTGGTTAAAATTTTTTACGCATGTTGTAATGTTTAAAGGTTTTATTTAATTTTGCTTAAAAAGTAGTGAAATCCACCGGTCTGATTGCATATAGGTAATAAGAATGAACGTGGAATAATCAGCTAAATATGCTGAGTAATATTAAATTTTTTTTTAAATGTGGCTGATAATAGGTGAATTGTTTTTATTTTTTGAATTTTTTTGTGTTTTAGGAATTTAAAACTGGGAATTATTTTGATTAAGGAGTAATGTTTTCTACTGTATTTATCTTAAATATCTTATCAAAGGTGTAAATGTTAAGGTCTGATTAAAGCATATGTGATATATTTGCCTATCTATGGGATAAGAATAAAGCATATATACTCCACGTACGTTTGAAGGTACTAATATTTCTGAAAGTTTAGTAATGGTCATGGTTTATATATCCATTCTATCTTTTTTATATCTAAGTTTATATTTTTTCGAAATATTTAATGATATATATTGTTTGAATAATGGTGTTTGAAGAAAATAAGGTATGACATTTATTTGTCAATTTAATTATTATAGACAAAATTTATTGCTAAGCCTGGATGAAGTTAGACTGTACGTGTCTAGATGTAATAGATAGGAATCAATATATTAAGACAAATTAAAAAATGAGTATTCTATATACACCCGTGTAAGAACAATTTTTTTTAATGTTAAAAAAATTTATAGGGTTAGTAATAAGTAGATTTTATATATATATTTGATTTTTTTAAATTGAATTTGATATTTATATTTTTGAAAAATAGAAGTCTTTAGGTTGTTTAGATCATGAAGTGTGTGCAAAAGTATGTAGATACTTAAAGGGTTTTTTATGTAGTTATAAACCAAAAGTTTCATGTTTTAAGTTTTTGTAAGTATCAATATTTTTTGGTAAAGCTAAGAAACAAGCTCTACGTGACTGAATTTTACAATCAAAATATTAATAAAGTCTAAACATAAGTCTAAACAACATAGCAACATGTTATTTTACATACATTATATGTAATTTATTTAAGTAGCGCATACTTAGAAAACAAAAAAAAGCTTAGTTATGTTTCTATTATCGCAATCTTACTTCAGTCCTCATTGCTGTCTGTGGGATTGTACCTGAAGAAAACAAATCCAATAATAAGGTGAGCTACATTCTAATTTATTAACTGATGCTCAATTGTAGAAATTTAACTTATTATAAATAAAAAAAGCTTGCAAATTTATTCATATCGTTTCACCTTATTAGAAATAAGTACGTGCTGAAAATGTGGAGCTTTTGTTAAATCTTTTTCTTCTACTAAGGAAGAGAAATTATTATTTTTAGGAAATCATAAATAACAACAGATTTGTAAAAGTTAGAGCATATATTGATATTTACTTAGCATATCCATACTTCAAAGGTTAGATATAGCATTTATTGACTAAAATTAGAAAGAAACTAAACACATTAGCCATTAGCTAGGTCATTAATAAAATGGTAAATTACATCTATGCTAATATATTTAAAAATAGATACATTAAACAAAAGCAAATAATATAACAAAAACATTAGAAAAGTTATTTACGTATTGCAAAAGGAAAAAGGTGACTACGTGCAAAAAATAAAATTAAAACAATTTCAACACATGTAGGTTATGTATAATAAATCTGTATTATTAACAGGTTGATGTAAATGTTTTTGAATCAAAAGATTTCTAGATTCTGAGATAGCTATTCTAGTAGCTGTTTAATATACATACTGGGTTTGTCGGGTAATGTTGACACCTTGTTCTGTCTCAATATCAGCTGCATAATCTAGTAGAAGAAAAAGATTTGATTCCATGGTAAGTACTCTTCGTAAGATGATGGCCCATACCGGATTTGAGTAAAATCTTTTTATTAGTTCTTCGACTTATTTTTGAAAGAGAGAGTTGTAGTGACATTGGGTGCAATCGATACAATCACAGTACTGATTGTTTTCCATTGGATTTGTTTTAGAAATAGTATGTTAGATAGTGAAAGAAAAATATTCAGATGTTAAAGCAAATATGTGTAAAATGATAGAGGACAGTTAAGCTTATATATATCATATGGAGAGAGGTGAGTCATATAGATGATTAATGACACATGGTATTAATGTTTGTAGCCAGATCAACACAAGTAATTTAGATGGTTTAAATTGTTGACATGTGTGAGGGTATAATTTATTGTTTTATAATGTACGTCTTAGTCACTGTATTATTGATAATATGTGTGACACGTCTTGTGGTTTAGAAGAGATAGGAATTAGTTTCTTATTTTAAGTGTTACTAAAGTAAAATTTAATGCAAAAAAATAGAAAACAGTAATTTATATTTAAATTCTGATGAAATTTTATTTAAGAAGATATTGAATGTACCAGGCATTCTGATCTTATAAGCAGTTTTATACATGAATGGAGATTTTGGAAATTAGTAACAGATTTAGAGTCATTTAATAAAAAATTAGTTTGACATTTGATAGTGTTCCTTAAGTATGTTTCCTAGATATATTTTTTTTACCAACATGTTTTGCTAAGTTTGACATGCTAAATACGTAAGTTGCATAAAACAAAAGAAAGTGACGGTATATACCTGATATATTGAGCGCTAGCAGCTGTTATTTAAGCCATCAGTTTCGGCATCATGGAAATCATCATCCATAGATTGGCGTGGTGAAGTGGGTTGCATTTGACGTTGGGGTGGCCAGAGTGGTGGTGGGGGAAAGGGTATATCTGCTGGAGTGTTTGGTGGAATGTGTTGTGCAAGTGCTGATGTAAAGTTAACCATGTAAGTCATGAATGTGATTGTAGATTGCCTGTGCTTCGCTAGTTCTTCACGTTGTGCTTTGATGTCTTGTTCAATTTTTGTTATTCGGTCTCCTACACTTGTTCTGTTCATTGCCGGTAGTCGTGGTCCTCGGCGATCTTTGGCACGTTGGTTGTATGCTGCTTTTTCTTCGCGTCTGGTGTCTTCTGCTAATCCATGGAACAGCCTTTGATGACATACAATGATTGGTGCTTTTGCTTTTAAAATTTGCTCATCTGAACCCTTTGTTACACCGGCACTCTGGCACAGCTCAGTGACAATATGCGGACAAGGGAGGCCAATAGTGATGAGACTTTTACTTGTACGCATTATTGAACCATGAATGAGTTTACCTAAATCCACTAATTTACCTGTTATAGTAGCATGTACCAAAGCAACTTTGTCTCTTGTAATTTCAGTTTGGTGCGTTGAAGGTAGTATTTTTGCAAGAATGAATGATGCCCAACTATTTGGGTCACGAAGCATCTCAGATTTTTTTAATGTGACTGGGATTCCCTGATTGGTTCTCCATTCTGCTCCATGTACACATAGGTCTTTGATCATCATAGTATAATCTAGATTTCCAGCTATGTATTGAGTATATTCATCATCATCGAGAATTGGTAGATTGTAAACCATGTTTACGGTAGTTGAGTCAAATACTACCATTTTGCCTCGAACCAAAACTTTATGATCTTAATGCTTGACATGTAAATTTGCGTAAAACTCACGGACGATCGAAACAGCGTCTACTGGTGATTTGGCTAGTTCTACCCATCCTCGTTTTACAATTTCTTCCATTAAACAATAATCAGGGCTGGACACAGGAACGGATCCAGGAATAAAAGTTTGGGGGGGGCTTGAAGTCAATATGATAAGTTATATATTATTAAAAAAAAATTTACATTATATCGTTCAACGAAGTTGTGCCCTACGAGATTTTAAAACATAAAATTCATCAATAATAGAATTTACATCAATATGTTTAGCTAAATCTCGTTCAATATAGAGTGTCAAACAATCGGCAAGAAAGTCATCCTCCATTTTATTGCGAAGTGCCGTCTTCACATGCTTCATTGCTGAAAAAGCCCGCTCAGTAGTGGCAGTAGACACAGGTAATGTCAAAACAAGATGAATCAATCTAGTCAACATAACATAAACACTTGACCGTCCACTCTCGGTCAATTGCTGTCACAACTCAACAAGTGTAGAAACCTTTAAATTCTGCATCACATCAAGTTTATAATGTATCAATTCATACTCCAAAGCAACAATTTCTTGATCTGTGAAATCTCCAGGATAAAACTTCTTCGCAAGCTTGCAAATATCATCACTGTTAAATGAGTCAAATGAATTTTTAGGATCTAAAGCTGTACTAAGAGAAAGAAGTTCCACCGATGACTCATTGAACCGAGTATTTAACTCCATCAAAATGAAATCTATTGCTGCATTAAAAACATCAAAGTGGTAATGATGTTCTATTGTAGTTTGCCGACAGGAACATCCAATCTTATATAGACAATCAAGGTCAGGTACATCAATTTCATTTCTTGAGCAAAAAACTTTAACTTCCTGAAGAAATTCATTCCACCCACATTCTCTAAATTCTTGAAGGCAAGTTTTGGTAGTAGTGACAAATGTGATAGCAGTCAAAATGTCTTGAGATTTTCTTTGAAGAATTTGACAAAGAGTATCTGTTGTTCTCATAATTTTATGCATTAAGTGCAAAATAAACACAAATTCAAAGCTTGCCATGTTTCTATAAATCCCCCGAACTTCAGCCTTAACTCTTCCATTTGGAGAATAATCACTGAGAACTTCAAAAACTTTGCAAGTTGCAGTGTACATACCTATCAAGCTTTTTACCGAATCATAGTGATAACTCCAACGAGTAGCTCCTGCTCGTAGCAAATTACCAATCTGGTTTGCACCACTTCCAGAATCACGTTCTCCAATTGACAACATATACTCAATTTCATTTCTCTGTGCAGTATGTAATTCAGCAATGCGCTTAGTAGAAGAAGTGACAATATTAACAATATTGTCCAAATGAGAAAAAAATTCCCAAATAACACTAACATCCTTAGCTGCAGAAACCAATGTCAGTTGTAAACGATGTGCAAAACAGTGGACATAGTATGCATAGGGACAATCTTTGAGAAATAATGCTTGAAGTCCATTCCACGCTCCACGCATATTGCTAGCACCATCATATCCTTGGCCTCTGATTTTCTTAACATGGAGATCATGATGAACAAGAACATTTGATATCTCATTTTTCAAATTCATTGAGGTAGTGTTACTAACACTTTTGATGGCAAAAAATCTTTTTGTCAAAATCCCATGATTGTTCACAAACCTCAATATAATGGCCATTTGCTCTCGTTTAGATATATCTCGGGCTTCATCAACAAGAATACAGAAGTATTTATCTCCAACTTCTTCACGAACCATCTGTCGTACTCTATTGGCCATAATATGTAAAATCTCTTTCTGAATTTCTGGAGCGATATATTGGGCATTTTTTGGAGCATTCTCAAGCACAACTTCATCAATTTCTATATTCATTTTTGCAAAAGCCTTCACCAATTCAAGAAAATTTCCACGATTAGATGAAGATAGAGATTCATCGTTACCTCTAAAAGCACAACCTTGAAGTGCTAGCCAACGAACAGCTACAATTGAGGTGCTCAAACGCAGACGATTTTTCTCTTTTTCCTCTTTAGATTGTGCATGCATCACTTTATCAATATGTTGTGAGGGCCTCATCAAATTTTCAGCCCTTCTCTCACACATAGTATGAGGTGAAGAAGCTGCAGAACCAATATGGGCAAGAAAAGCACATGTTTTTCCTTGGTTTACCCTTTTCCAATTGTCAAATCCTTCATTGACCAATGCCGAGATATTAGATGAATTAACATCATTCAGGAAAAGAAAACAATAGAAACAATATGCCTTATTTGTTGAAGGCGAATACTCCAACCAATAAAATTTCTGAAACCATTTTTTCTGAAAACGACGATTCTGGCTTCCAAATTTTGTACCTGGATACTCCAACATATCTGGTTGATAAGGCCCCATATTTAGATATGAACGTCTTATCTCATCTCGTACATTAACATGATATTCACATATCTGTTTTCTTTTTCCTGGATCTCGTTCAATAAAAGTAGACGAAGACTGATGATCGTCTCTAGGAGAGGAACATGAAGGAATTTGGATATTGGGAAATAGAAGACTTTCACTGGATTGATGTTGCATTGTAATGACCGTAGGAATTGAAGTATCTTCACTAGCTTGACGATCTCTCTTCTTAAAGAAAGAGGATATCAATGTTTTTCCTTTCTTTGCAGCAGATTGATATTCCATTTTGAAATAGTTCAATTTATAATCCTAAACAAGAATAAAATAATTATCAACCAAATAAACAAGTAATAGTCACTCAACAACTCAACAACAAACAATCAAGAAACCACAAATCACACACAGAGAAGCTATAAAAAACAAAATAAAAAATGTATAGCCGATTCTTACCTGGATTGTTGCCTTGCCGATGAGCAATTCGATTTCTTCGGGAGTCCGCAATTCTATTCTGTCGCTAAAGGGCTTGGGACTTGGGAGAGAAATTTTGTAGAATTGAGGTGGGGCGGATCAGAGGATAAATTTGGTCTCATCCTTGTAAATGGACGGGACTTGATTGGACTAAGACATTGATGTACGACGGTTTTTGAAACAACCGTTAGCGACGGTTTTTCATTAGCGACTGTTATTAGCGACTATTTGAATAAACCGTCACTAGTAGCGACGGTGCAATTAAAACCGTCGCCGATTCAGATCGGCGGCGGTTTTACTAAAACCGTCGCCGATTCAGATCGGCGGCGGTTTTACTAAAACCGTCGCAAATATTAGCGACGATTTTTGAAAAACCGTCGCTAAATTATTAAAAAAGTGGGCTGGGCTACAGCCCAGTACAGCCCTAGAATACATCCGTCTCTGGCTGGACATGTATATTCCTCTTTCTTTAATAAGTGGTCGGGTTAATGTGCTTTCATAAATCCTTTGGGCTTCCGCATTCCAAAATTTGTGTTTGTCATAGCAATGAGATGAGGACGAAGCATTTCTCTTGGATTTTTTTTTTCAGGAGGCATAATTCTTAGAAAATAATTTAAAGGAGTAGCAACAATTAGACCTAAAAATTTGCAAAACAATAGATTGCATAAACCTGTAAATTTTGTATTTAAATTTTCAAAGAATGTGGGTTTACCTTAGAAAATGTTACTGGAAAGAGATGGGCAACAAAGCTGAAGTTCCAGTAGGCGGCGTTGCGTTCGAGAATCTTGGAGGCTGTGTTGAGCGGCTGGTGTTTGGGCTCGCTGAATGGGTTTTATTCAACAGTAGGATTAGTGGGAAGGTGGAATTCCAATGGCGGCTATTGAAGGGGAGAGGAGAAGGGTATATGAAAAAGGGGGTTTTTTGGTAGAGTGAGAGGGAAAACGCTTTTTTGTGTGTTTTTTTCAGAAGAGGTTTTTTTGCTTTTGTGCTTTTTTAATGGGGTAATACGAGGTTAAATATGTAATTTTATAGGGTAGTGAGCGTGCATATGCGCATCTTGAATGTGCTGGTGCGCGTACAATTCTGTGTGCGCCATGTAAAAAAAAGAGCGCTAGTTCGTGGATATAGTGCGCAGTGGTGTGCATATCTCTGTATTTTGTGCTTTTTTGTGTTGTGCTACTGCACGGGTATATCGCGTCACAATACGCATGGCTCGGGGTTTTCTTAGGAAGGGATGTACATGTCTGCAAGTGTTTAACCTCCAAGCGCGCAAAATTTTCTGAAATTTTTTTCATTTGTTCAGTGCGCAGGGGCACTCTTTCATCGCGTTATGACGCAGTAGCTACTGGAAGAGTGAAGGGTTAGGGTTTGTGCACATGCGAACTTTAAGTGTGCTGATGCGCACATGTTGCTGCGGCTTACATCAAAGAAAAATGTGCTGGTACGTGTGTATGTGGTGTAGTGGTGCGTGTGTCTCTGTAATTTGTGAATTTTGCAGCGTGCTATTGCACGGGTATAGCGTGCCGTCGCACACATGTATCTGGGTTTTCCTCAGAGGAGATGCGCGCCTTTACAAGAATTTATCACGCAGTAGACCATTTTTCCTCCTGCCTTGCGCGGGTGCGCTTCATTGGTACGCAATGGCTCTTTGCCTACTGAGAAAGAAGCGTGATTTTTTTTCCCCATTTAATATTAGCAAATAAAAGGTTTTATAAATTAGTGCATGTGCATATATAGATTTGTGTACCTAGGATGCGTACACCTGTGCATTTATATCGTCCCGTTGTGCGATAGTAGTTGTAAAATTTTTGCTTCGATCGGATGATATTTTTTACCTTTTCTCTAAATAGTATTAATGACATATACATTCCATTGTCAAATATTTAATCAATAATTTCTAGTTTTAAATATGCCTTCTCCCTTTGATTAGATTTTCTTAATAGAATGGATATCACTAAAGTTTGTAAATGGATATGTTAGTATTATAGCACAATATATATTTATTTAGGAGTTAATTTGTAGCTACTTGTTTTAATAAGGCGTTATGTTTGTTTTCATAGTTTTAAGAATGGCTTTCTATGTATTTTTTTTAATTCTTGTGGTAAATAATTTTTTTCCCTAGTTATTATATAATATTTACCCTAAAATAAAGACATATAATACCAAAAAGCACGGTTGTTTTTTTTTAAAAGTTTATATTAACCTCATTTTCAGAACAACAATGTTTTCTATAGATACAATCCAAGAGCAAGAAATAGTTTAAATTATACGGCATATTTTAGCAAAGGGAAAATGTTCATAAAAATCTAAGATGTAAAAGAAGATGTATATATGCATGCCTTAAAGACTAGATGGAATTTTAAAGGCCTGTTATGATGTTAGTCTTAAGACAAAATGTTAGCATATGGTTGACAAATATAGTAGAATATAACAGCCACAAGCACAAAAAGTAGAGGTTTCAAAATACATATTGGATTTTTTTATCTACGGATGTTATTTAGTCTTGTTTTACATGTTTTTTACTTTCATACAAAACCTCTTGGCGTTCTAATTTTCTTTTACCTGTTGAACTGGATCGTTGTGCTTTAATATCTGTTTCAAAGTGTTCTTTTTGCATTGCAAAGCTGCTTTCTTGGGATTCAGATACAACCACGTTTGCCTCTAACAAGCCCTCAGCTTTGGAGCAAGAACCTTTATCTTCATAGCTGTGCGAGGCTGATGATGATTCTGTCGCTGGTAGACATGCGATAACTGTGTTTCAAAAAAAAAATTTCCCTCTTGTTTTGTTCCACGACGTCCTTAGTTGGAAAAGGAATTGTGAGTCTTGTAATTTTTGATTGAAAATATCAGAGCAAAATGGCATTTCCTGTGGGCAATAAGATAAATACTATTAAGCAAGCATGGGAGGTTATGTATTAGTAAGAACTAAATGCCGAAGAAGTTACCTTTTCCTCAGCTTCGATTAAGTCTTCTCCTGACATACATAACAACATGGTTGCTTGTTTGTGCTCAACATAAGCATATAAAGTCCCAGTACCATCAAATAATTCTGCCTGGAATCGTAACCTATACATACGTCATAGGTAAGATAGCATGTTTTTCGTAAGTTCAGGTATACAATTTATATAAGCTACTTACAGCGGTTTTGGACTTGGAAATTCATGGTTGCAACAAAAACATGTGAACTCCTATTTGTATGCACCACCACAAGCTTTAGAGCAACCTGGACAAGCCAGAAAGTATACACAACTCTCCGAATTTTTTATTGTTATCCTAGCCTTGATCCAAAATGATTTTACCTGAAAATTAAAATGTGTCTACGTTTCAAACTACTTATATTGACTATAAAGGTTGATAAATAAGTGGAAAAATAAATGCAGACTTACTACTTCGTTAAGGCTTAAGATCTGACTGATTTTGCGTATCTGGGAGTCAAATGGTTGGGCTATCTCTTGGTTTGCTTTATCATACAATTTTGAGAAACAACAAGTTCTATATATTCTTTATTGACTTGCAGCCTACACAGAAGGAGTTTAATTAAATATTTATTCTTGAGAACATATAGAGGAGGGTAAATATGATGAAAAAATATGAAGTCAAATATAAATACGATAAATGCATAAACAAATACAACAAGATAAATGTGGGTTTAGCAGAACTAATTGTTTGTGGTTTGTTACCTATAAGTTGTTTTAACACAATGCAATGGTATGCCGATGTCTTGCCCAATTATGGTAACAACACAACACACCTGTTTACTGAGTGCAGACACAATATACGGTAGGGAAACCAAAGAGAAAAAATCATTTCATATAGTAAATTTACGAGAAATAAATGCAGATAAACTTAAATGTATAAAATAACATGAGCAGTAATGATGGCATTAGTTACCAGCGTTTTAGTAGTTCAGCCTGTTGTATTGGAGGATCAAATAAGATTGTACTGTTTGGTACTGTGCCAATAGATAAGCCTACGATAATAACACATTTATATGAGTTAAAGCAAATGTTATTAGGTACAAAATGCTAAAATGATTGAGACAATATGTAAAATTTTGGGAAAAGCAATGTTTTTTTTTTTTGCGCAATGAAATCAGATAGAAATGGGCGTACCGTAAAAGGTGTTAACAGAAAGTCGCATCCCTGAAATGACAGGAAGGGTGTGTACATTTTACGTCAAAAAAGTGCTTCAGTTTGGAGGAATTCTTCCCATAGATTGAGAATTAATGGTCTACGCATATTCAGTTGAGAAAACAATTACTCTCTGTTTTAGGTAATTAACTACACAAAATAAAAGAAAGCAATAAATACTCATTGTTTTTCCTAAGCAATCTTCGGCAAAACAGCCAATATTCTGTATTTTTTGTACGAAGTAGCTTACTCTTCGTTAACGACTACAAACTCTTGTAGATTCCTTTTTGTCTTCTCAATGAACCGTGGAGGGAAAACATGAATCACGCTGCATAATAAGTCTGAAAAAATGAATCACATGAATAAATTCAGATATAAGGTTGTTGTATGGGGTAGGAGGAAAAGTGAAAGAAGAACTTAGCTGATTTGTTTGCTTGACACATCTGCTAACTCAGGGCATTGTGCAAATGTTGTTAATGGGTAAGCTTGTTCAGTGGGTAGCTGTTCTTCTTCATTTGCAAGCTTTATATATGTACTTCTACCAAGCGACATTTGATATTTCGCAGAAGCAAAAACTGGTGCGTTGCTAGTTATTTCTTTAATTTTAGCATTCCCGATGTAGTACGTTTCGTATAACTGAAGTAATCTATCCAACTGCTCGACGTCTTGGTCATATATTATACCTTGCATGGTTCCATTCTATGAACATAAAAAAATAAAGTAAAAAGAGTTTCAAAGTTAAATTTTGTCGAAGGAATACAATTTCCTTTACCTCTTTGTCTACGAGAACAAGTTTTTGATGTCTTCCCCATTTTAAAAAACAGATTGGAGTTTTTTCAGAAACCAATACTTTGACAAACCAGTTGCGGAAATCTGGCCTCAGCTTTACTAAAGTTGTACATTTTTCTTCTAATGGCCTAAATGTAAGGAAATAAGAAAAGCAATATTCATGAATAATTCACTTATAAATACGCAGAAAGTATCTGACAAAAGCGTTCTAATTCCGAAATGTACAGAATGTGGAATAAATTTTTTTATAGAACTAATAATATCATTTTAATTAATGCTATAAGGTACATACATGAAAACCTATTATACTTCCACAAATAATAAATTCGCTAATGAAAACATAAGAAACATAATAGCTAACCTGCATCAATAAATATTTGCAGCATCCAAAAATTCACGATATACAACATTTTTTGTGCAGGTAATGTTTTGAGCTAATGGTGTTGATGGCCTAGTTAATACTTTCACTTGATCTATAGTCTTAGCTCTTTATGAATGGAATGTTTATGCGAGATGGGATTTTGATTTCATTATCTTTGTTACTGGGCTCAATACCATTACCTACTTTCGACAACCATGATGAAAATCAGAATCAAATAATGCACACATATTTATTTCGAGTTTTATTCTACTTAACTGACTCCATAACGGTGACATGACAATAGAAGAATCTATGATATCACCCTTAGTGCTATTTAGAATAACAGGCAATGTATGACGGAAATCACCTCCAAGCACAACAAGTTTACCGCCAAATAACATTTTTGAATCCATAATGTCTTGTAACATTTCATTAAATTTTTCAAGAGTACTACGCCGAGCCATCGTAGCTTCATCCCAAATAATGAGTTTTGCAAGTTTTATTAAATGTGCTAATGCGCTTTGTTTACTAATGCTACATGATTTGCTTTCTTCTAGAGGAATTTTAAATCTTGTATGTGAAGTAGGGCCTCCTGGAAGCAAAGATGCTGCAACCCTTGAAGTTGCTGTAGCAATTGATACGTGGCCAGCTGATCGAATTGTAGCAAGAAGCGATTTATATAGAAAAGTTTTTCCAGTACCTCCGGGGCCATCAATAAAGAAAGCTGCGGGCAAATCATTGTAAACATGATGTAAGATTCGATTGTAAGCATTCTTTTGTTCTAAATTTAATTGGCCAACAGCTGATAAGTCGTCTGCAGGTATAACAATGTCGTGTTCAGTTTGTAACTCTTTTTCTAAGCTATCATCGAAAATTTGGCTAACATCTTTGTTTATATGTAAGAAGTCATCCAATTTTTTTCCCATTGAGTAAAGATAATTGTTAACTATGTCTAAAACTTTGTGGCTGATTACATCTGGAGTAAGATATTTGTTTTGAGAGAAATCTTCTGAAAGAAAATCTTGATATTTTAACCATAGCTGGATAGGATTTTTTGGGGAACAAAAAACAAGAACGGTAGCAAACAATTGACGCAAAGTATTAGGCATTAGATAAACAGCTGCTTCTTCAATACATAGATCAGCAGTATTTTCACTTTCTATTAGGCCTAACATTTGTGCAGCTTCTCTAAATGTTGTAAAAGTTACCTTATTGACTATTCTTAAAGCTGTAAAAGAAGATGGTTTTCTAACATGCATTAGCAGCAATTTCAAATAAAACTTTTCATTGTCTGAAGGACGGCAGCTAAAAATTCGGCCTATGACCTCCTTCTTTTTAAGGGGTTCCCACTCTTTGGAGCCGTTGTACCAAGTAAAATATTCAGGAAATTCTACATACAAGCAATTTAGATTTTGAGCGTAGTTGTTATATTTGTTCATATGGAAAAATTGTGTTAACATGGTTTTTTTAAGCATTGGATTGTTTGCAGCGCTACACAATGATTGAGTAGTAGCAAATGTAACAACATGTTCATTTTCTAAATGAATTGGTAAACATATAACAGACGGATATACATGGTTAAGATCAAAAAAGAAAATTCACCAAGCAGATTCGGGAGGTGATATCCATCTAGCAGATTGAAAATTCTTTGCTTCGTCAACAATATGATCTTGTTCATTCTCAAGCAATTTATATAAGATCTTGTCATGTCCTTTGTATATATACTTGTAGAAATATTTTATAGCTTGAATTGTTGAGCATATTTCGACATTAATGTGGCAATTAAATTTTGCAAGTAAATATGAATTGTAATGAACAACCCAACGGCTATCAAGTAATGCGGCCCTTATAGTAATAGCATGTTTGGTGTTTTGGCGCCGATATATCGGGTATGAATTTGTCTCATATCTAGTGCTATCTGAGAAATCTTTAGGGTAACTGTATTTGCAACAATTTTTTCTCATACAAGGACATGTTGGATTAAGTAAACCACATGGACCATGTATCATATGTTTAAGTACCAACGAAAACAAATATGGATTAGAATGTGCATCAGGCAACTTTGCACAAACAATTCTATCAATTGTCTCAGGATGAAACATTTTTGAAGCTTGATTCAAAATTATTAGAAAATGAGGATGAGGTAAACCTCTTGTTTGGAATTCTATTACGCTTGTGTAAGCAATAACATGCCCGAAAATATCTTTCTTAAATAGTTCATCTCTCAAAATTTGAAGCTTTGAATGAAAAATCCTAGATATTAAATCAGGTCTATTCTGGATTTCGTCAGAGGAAGAACAAAGAACTTTTATTTCAGGCAAATTTGGATTTGATGTTATTGTCAGGAAAATGTCAGGTTTCCCATAACGTTTGACTAAAGTGATAACATCCATATATCTTTTACGCATATCTCTAGGGCCTCCAATGAACTATGTAGGTAATATTACACGTTTTCCAATGTCGGAGCCTATTTCACACCCTTGTGTAATGCTATCTAATAACCCATTGTAAACCTCATTTCGTAAACGATTTCGCATGTCTGAAGTTCTAAAAAATTCTAACCATGATGTTTCTATTTTAATATACATGTCTACTATGTATTACTGTAGAAGCCTACCGATATGCAATAAGAAAGACTTATCATGATCTCTTACTTGCAACTTGTAACAATAATACTCACGACACGATACTGTTGACCTTTAACTCCTGTTTTTTTCTGAAACACACAATGGAAAAGTATTTCTAAGTACAAAACACCATACCAATCATATAAAGGGCGTACAATGTTAAGTGGAAAATACCTTGTGCCTCACTATCTATAAAAGCTTTTGTGTTTGTTGCATTCCCTATGCAGTTGATTATTTGACCATCAGAAGTTGGCCTAGGATGCTTTTTTATTTGTTTTTTTATCTAATCTTTTAAGGTTTCGATGCCAACCAGATTCCCCGTTCGGGAATATAAGAGGGTATTGCAAAGGGTCATAACAACCAAAGTATTGTTTAATTATTTGAGGGCAGTTGTTTTTTGGATACACTTGTATATGTTGGCCAATGTATTGATTTTCATCGTTAGCTTCTAACCACATTCCGGCAACCTGAGGAACAGTGGGTCGATTAAAAACCCGTTGATCAGTAGCAGGGTCAGCCAGTAGAGTAAGCTTATAGTCGCTTAGATTCTCAATGCTATTAAGGCTACGGAAAAATTTCCCAAACGGATTGTTTGCTAAGATGCATATTAATTTTTTCGTAAGAGTTTCCTTAAATTTTGAACTAATACACACGCGATTAGACAATTCATGTTCAGTGTCAAAAAAATACAATTGTAAGTTTTTTGGTTTTTTCATTTTCTTGCGGGGTTAATTGATCTATGAAATGATAAAGCTGCCCTTGCACACGAAATGTATAAATTCCAGCATTTCTTCTAGAAAAAATCTCGTCGCAATGTACTCCCATTGAAGTGAAAGCAAACATGTTATTATAACTACGAACACACGTATTAAACTCCTTTGCATCATCATCATTACCAACATACAGTTGCACCAAATCAGAAGGCATTTCTGAAGACAAGAGATTTATTTCCCCCGAAGAACAACAAATGTTGGTGGTTCAGCATATATACGCTTGGCACCACAATATTACAATCTGGCACAACAGGAAGCACATCTGGAATGCTCGCTATACACATTAATAGGTCGGGCATAGTATTTTTTACATCAATCTTATGCAAAACATGTGCCTCATTTTTTTGGCGACGACAGATTTTTTTTTCTAGCCTACGATCGTTTGGACAAGCATATTTTTTTTTACGAGAGTTATTCGGCCTGTTTATATCAACTACGATTTCTTTTCTTTGACGCGGCATCGTAGTTAATTCGTAATTTTAATCAATTTAAAATAACCAAATTTAACATTGTTAGCCTGCTAATATAAGAAAACGTAAAATAGATATGTCTATAACAAGCGAAAGCAAAAAAATATGAATTATAAACTATGGATTGCCAACACAAAAGCTAATAATTAAAAGCTTTTGTATAATAATAATAGTAGTAATAAACATGGACAAAAAATCCAACATATGTAGCAACAGACCAAGATTGCTGGGATCTGAATTAACACCTTAGTAATAAAAGATCAAACCTGTGCGCAACACGAGTAGAAGAAACGGCTTATTTGCTGAAACTTCTTAATGAGAGCAGTGCTACTTCAATATAGCACACCCAAATTAAACCTACATATATCAACAAAATAACAAATTAGTTAAACTAAGCAATTTAACAATTCAGCAGATAGCTAGCAGCCGAAGTAATTTAAAACCAGACACCATAAAACAAACAGAGCCTGAGTTCTTCAATATTTTCTAAAAACATTCGATTTTTTCCTTGTAAAAGCAGAGCAAGTTAAACATTTTCTCTATAAGGAAAATAGAAATGAATAAAATATCCTAAATGGCTTAGTTTGTCAACCATAACGAATCCGAATCTTTCAGGTGGATAACAATATACTGGAACTCTTTAACAAGCACAGTAAAGGCTACAAATACACTATATCAAGTCACAGTTAGCTGATTTGGTTATCAGAAATAAGCACTAACGCGGATTAAAAAACCAAAAAATTCATAAATCATAGGCAAACAAGCATTAAAAACAGCTAAACTACATATATTTGGGAAGGCGGATCTTGGTAGGCAATAACAAATAGACTAAAGCCCTTTAAAAAGAACTACAAGAATATAAATTCCTTATATCAAATTCGACCTAGATGATTTCGTTGCCGAATCTTAGCGTTAAAACATACACCAAAAATCCAAAAACTCGTGAGAAGCATAAAATAGCTCTACTACATATAACCGAGGACAGAAAGCAAATCACAAAGGAAAAAACCAAGCGAATAACACCAAATCCAAAGGGAAAACGCACCGAGTAACCGATTTCCAAAACGAAGGAAGGCGGGCCGTAGACAAAACGATGAGCAGAGAAAGACGGGAGGTAGACGAGGACCAAGAGGAAGGCGAACAACGTATTTCCGAAACAAAGGAGAGGGAAAGACAGGCAGAACGATGCGCCAAGGAAACCGAAAGGTAGACGGCGATAATGAAGAAACCGAACAACGAACAAGAAAGAGGAAGGAAGAAATTGAGGAAAGAAGGGTCGCAAGTAGATAGGAGTGGAAAAAGACGAAGGAGAAGAGAAACCCGGTTACAACAACTCTGACACAAGCTCTCTTGACCGCGAATAATCCATGCGTTGTTAGAAGACCCAAAATCGAACACGTGTTTTTTGGGTTACTGGCTACCGAAAAAAACAAGCCCATTTCAAATTTTCCATGCTTTCATATACGTAGATAAGAATAATAATAAAAACACATCTAATTATATATTATTATATTAAACGAAAAATATTATATATACTATATAAATCGGTATATGATTTTGTTTTAAAATGAATATGTTTGTATATTGAATATATAAAAGGAAATAAAGAATCTTAGGTCGTGATTTTCTGGAAAAATTTTATTTATTACTAAGGGACTAATAATAAGATAGTGTGGGGGGTGATGAAACTTAAAATTAATAATTTATTATATGTTAAAACCTGTATTTTAAAATTTAAGTTTCATAAAAAATTATAAAATTATGTTATTTTAGTATTGTTTGTTTATATTTAAATGTCTTATTAAATATGTTTTATTTTTAGGTTTTCTACGTGTTGGTAAAATAATGATAACTCAAGCTAAAAATTCAAATGGAGGTGATTCAAGAATGTTTTGAAATCCTTGAGAAATTATCTACAATTTGCAGGAAGACATGAATACCTAAAAATTTCATTAAGATGATCAAATTGTGAAAATATAAAAAGGAGGACAAATTTACTTTTACTATGACCAGCTTATAGTAAAATAATCATAACTAATTCAATATTTAATCAAATGAGGTGAACAAAATGGCCAAATTTATCTACAGACAATGCCCTACATGTTTTGTTGTTTTTGAGCAGAGTCAAATTCGGAGATTAAATCGTGGAACATAGCATTGAAAGAAGGGCCATGAAATGGAAGTTGGAGGAGACAAAAACTACTATTACAACTACATGGCGTTGACCCTTTCTCTCATTTGGCCTATAAATAGAGGCCTTGTGCTAGCTTGAGGATCATTCTATCCCATTGTAAATATAGTGTCTTCGTATAAAAGTTCTAAGTTCCAATATATTTTTCATTTTCTCAAATATGAGTGTTGATCAAAGTAAGCTCATGGAAAGCTAAATCTATTATGTCAAGTGTGAAGAGAATGAATTCTTGGTAAAGTAAGATTGTTTATATTTTGTATATTCTTTCTTTATTTATTTTCATTTAGCTAACTTCTTTTTATTGTAGGTATAATAATGAATTATTTGTTGTTATCAATTTACACCAAATTCTTGATACCACCAACCAAGACCCATTTTAAAAAATCATACTTAAAAACTCCTCATATTAAATAATTTAAAATAATTATTATATAAAAATATTTTTCTTCATAATCAACGGTCTCCGTTACCCATTCGATAGCGAAATACAACTTAAAACCCTAATGCATGAAACTTTAAAATACACATGCAATAACATCTAATCATGCATTAAATGCATAAAAATCTTTGAACACATATTTTAAACAAAACTCTAGATTGCATGCATTCAGGTTACGAAGTTCGAATTTCCTGGACCTTACACTTATGGTATGCCAAGTACTCATCTTTTAATTTAGTTGGTTATTTAGATGCAGACTACGCAGGATGTAACGCATTATTGCAAAAGTACAAGTGGATCATGTCTGTTTTTAGGAGACAGACTGATCTCATGGTTCTGGAAAAAGCAAACATTCATATCTACTTCCACTAGTAAAGCTGAATACTTAGCTACTGGAATTTGCTTTCTCAACTGCTCTGGATTCGGCGAGTTAACTGAAAGATTATGGAGAAATAGTTGAAGAGTCATCGATCTTTTGTAACAACTCCATATCCAATGCGATTGCATAAAATCAAGTTCTTCATTATGAACCAAGCACATATTGTTAGACTTCCGAAATATTCTTAGATAATTGATTTATCTTGATTCTTTCTTAGTAAAATAATTACGTACAAATTAAGCATTGGATAAAATAACAGAAAACTTAAACAAGAAACAAATATAACAAAATAATCATTTGTTCATTAATGTCGGAAATTTGCAAAGTAATACAACAGATGTGAATCAACTCTAGACATTCTACATTACAATAGAAAAAAAACTACTAGAATGCTGAAAAAATCACTTTGCACCATCATGGTTGGTGAAAAGGATGATTCCGCGCTTAGCCCTACTAGAAACAACAATCTAACTACTTTATCTTAGCGTCTTTACATTATTTTTCCTTATCATAGCTACCACCTCCGAAGATCCATCCAGGCACCCATCCCTTGTTGTTGGTTCTCGCAAAAGTCATCTGAGAAGGCAATCATTCTCAGGACCTTTTGCTCTTTAAATAGCATCAAGAGGGTAGACACTTGAATATAGGAATATGTCCTGCAGCATTGGGACGCCGAGAAGGTCTTGTATTTTCTTTCCTGTGCCCCAAGTTTCCTCAGTGGTAACAGGTCCTCTACAAAGGAGACCTATCTCCCTGTAGAACTGCAGTTCTTGAGACATGACCAGGGTTAACAGCGTCTTCTCCAAGGCATTGTCTTCATATTCTGTTTGCGATTGGCCACGTATGCCTTTTGAAACTCTTCGGTGAGTCCTTCTCAGAACAATTGCCAGCTCTATCCATCTTTTTATTTCTGAAAATTTGGTTTTCGTCTAAAAAGCATAAAATGATTTCATCTTTAACCTGTTTGTATCATTTATAGACTTAAACCATACGAAAGATGGCAATCATTATGATGACTATGGATTTACAAGAGATGTGAAAAGGCCTCTGTCATCCGTCGACTGCTCATTTTCCAAGGATAAGAGTACTTACTTTGCAGTTTGCTCAATTTAGGGAGAATATCAAATTTAAGGTGTCAACTGATAAGACAAGTAGGTAAGTTGCTCATAATATTTCTCATTTTTTTATCTAACTTTTAAAACCTTTATTAAAGTTAAATGTCCAACAGACTAAAAATCCTACATATTTTATCAAACCCTCTCAAGACTGCCAACATCCAAATTGAAAGGTCATGGTTACACATAAAAACCGCCTTTCAGAAATTGTCTCAACCATTTCCAAAGATGACTTTTGTATTTTCAGATCAAATCACTTGTGTCCTTTCGTTTTTCGGCAAAAATCAACTCAAATGGCATTGCGGACACCTGCTTATTCTCCAGTGTTGTTGCCGTCTATCTTTAATCATTCTTCACACATTCTAAAGAATCAGTTCGTAGCAGTTTTGAGAAGATCGATCATCCGGGCTCGCACTTTTCTAGGGTTAGCAACGCAAGAAATTTACTCTGTTAAAATCACTTCCATCTACAAATCAAACTCGGCTACAGATGACGAGAAGATTCAAATGAAGGTGAATGACCACATTATAATCGTGGATGATGTTTTCTTCATAACTTGTTTCATTTGCAAATTGAAGCTCTCAAACTTCTCAAAGATCTCATCTGCTGAAATTGAGGAAATGAAGACTACTCTATTTGCTTCTAGGTTAAAGATCAAAGTTTATGACCCAAGAAAGAACTGAAGCCAGAATACCAGCAATTGGCTGATATCGTTGCCAAGGGCCTTCTAGCAAAGCCGGATCCTTGATCCCTAACTCTTGAACAATTTCAAGCTATGACTGCTATTGTCAAGGGATACTGATGAACCAGTCATCAATCATTTTCTTAATAATGTAGAACTGATTCAAACTTCGAAGCATCCAAAGGCTTTGCACTTCAATTTAGCAGGCTTTGTTGAGGACTCAGGGATACTTCCAGTACCCTCCTCTTCACTCAACAAAATTTATATTTTCGCAACCTCCAAAGTGAACTTGAAGAAGACTAGGGTTGAAAAATCCAGCAAAGGTTAAGAAAATTGACAAGACAAAACTATTGCTGCCCCAAGTCTAAAGAAAACTGGTACTTTCTACCATTGATTTGGAGAAGACCCTTCTCCTGTTTTTTTGAAGAAACCAGGTCCCAGAAGACCAAACCAACTGCTACTCTCCTGGAACTCTTCCTGAGCTCAGATTGTTGCCTTCCAAAGCTCAACAACCGCTTTTCGATGTTCCTATTCAGTCGGTTCAGCCAGCTGCCCAACTAAAGCAGAAGACTTTGTTATTCATCCCTCCACTATCAAAACTTATTTTGGAGAAAAGCTAAAACTGACAGCAGTCCCAGCTCCTCGCACAACAGTTGTTCATCCCACAACTCTACCTCCACCATGCTCAAAATGCATAATTATCAAAGAAGCTGTGGACACAACTAATTCGGCACTGGACTTGCCTCATGCCCTAATTGATCCAAAGGGAAAGGAAAAATTGAACGAGGAACCGAGACCCATCAATGCCATTCAGACAAAATTTGATCTTATCATGCAAGATATCAATGAGCTTGCTGAATAGAAGTTGGGGCTCTTCAAAGAAAGGGTGAACTTTGAATAGTCACCCTTGCCAAGAAGCTAAGGAAGAAGAAGGTTTTGAACAAATTCATCTCCAAATCATTTCACGAAGGTTGTTAAAGCCACTACAGTAGCCCAGGCCATGGAGACGACCATACCTCTTCGATCTTATGAGAATCCAAAGGCTGGCTGTGGTGAAAGTTGAATTGAGATCCAAATGTAATCCAGCTGGTCCTAATAATCATGAAGACATAGCAGTTTTTCAACAATCATGGTTCATGAAGAAGAACTGAACAATCTTGGTTCATGAATCAGTCAAATAAAATATACTCAGTTACTGTATTCCTTAAGTCTGGAATCCTTAAAGGAACATACAATGAAGGACTTAAAGAAATGATCAAGGATGGGACTGTTCTTTTTGATTCAGTTGAAAATATAAAAGATAATTTGTTACAATCCCTATTCTAATTTCCTCACAAGACCAACTCATCATTCATATTGATTTTGTTCATACTAGTCTATCTAAGAACATTGACACAATGCAGAAATAGCTAGTTGAAGTGTCTGCTCAAGTGAATTCAGCATTCATCCTCTTCTCAAGAGTGGCAGGTGTTGACAAAAAAGGGTAAGAACAGAAGATAACAGGAGCAAGTAGGAAAAAGAGAACAGATCCAGACAAGCCAACTGATAAAAGACCAGTTGAGAAGAAAAAGAATAATTTCTGAGTGTCCTAAATCATTTGATTAGTCTGGAGGCATGATTTTTATTTGAAATGTTTGTACGAATCTGTACTTACCTCTTTCAAATAAATAAAAAATTTCATTGCTGAATATCTACAAATCTGTACATATTTTATCTACAAACAGTTTTTCAATCATCAATTCAAGAAATAAAAGTTTTTTCAAACACCAAAAAAGGAGAAATTGTTGAAATATTATAGGTTTCAGAGTTTGACAAATTAATCTTAAAGGAATTGAAGAATTTTAGATGATTGAACAAACGCAACTAAAGACTTTGTTTAAGCTGAACTGAAAAACTTATCAACTGAAGTTCTCGTAACTGATAGAAGATCAGTTACAACTGATAATGCCCATCTGAACTGATTGGTTGACTTCTAATCAGTTGGCCTCGACATCAGTTAAAATATCAGCAGAACAGTCTGATAGGTCATGTGAGAACCCGGAATTTCCAAAGCAAATCATGTAAGAATTAAAACTCAAAACTAAGCTCAAAACTTTAATCTAACTATAAAACTCAACCATAAACTTAAATTTTCGGCTAACACGGCTCTAGAAAGTAACTCTGAAGCTCGAAGATTAGCTCAACGGGAATAAACTTAAATTTTCGGCTAACACGGCTCTAGAAAGTAACTCTGAAGCTCGAAGATTAGCTCAACGGGAAGCTATCTATGAGAAATCACAATAATCGAAGCGTCATCACCGGGGGAGTAAAACCCTAGCTCATGAACTCAAGCTTTTAGCTCAAAGAAGCTCAAATTTTCTTGTCCTAAAAGAACCAAAAAAAGGAGCTAAAGGATGAGCTAAGGGAATGAAAAAATTTATTGTACAAGAATTGTCCCTTTAGTAAACCAAGGTGTCTCTTGAGATTGAATAGATTTTTTTACCACATTTACATCCATGTTTAGGCTCCAAGTTTGGGCTGAATGGGGAGATCAAAAGCCATTTTTTTTTTTAGAAATACCACCCTAAACCTCAAAAAAATTACACTTCAAAAATCCCTCAAACACCTCCCAAATTTCGGCCCCTGCAAAATCACCTTCACGGCCGCCGATTGGGAGGAAGGAGAAGGAAAGCTCGTGCCAGAAATTTTTTTGCAGGAATCGATGGTAACATCGTCGTAAAGTCCTGACTAATTTCGGTCACACTGTCCAAAATTCAGCAAGTTTCGTACGTTCAATTTCGGCAAATTTCGAACAACACCTTCGAATTTCTGTAAGTGGGTTTTTGTTATGTACTTGTATTGTAATTTTAAACTTTGTATAAATATATTAGGACATGCATGTATGTCCTTTCATTGCAAAAAATGTTAGCTTCTCTTTAAAATTTCGATCGATGAATAAAATGTTCTTTCTGATATTGATGTTCTTTGATTCCGTCAATTATTTTCAATATTCGAAAAGTTCTGTTTGATAAATCTGAATATGTGATACACTGTTACAATTCGAGTTAAAAATGGAACGATAATTGTAATTCTGTTTGGCCTCCATCAGTGGGTATAAAACTGTGTTCTAGCCCCCATCAGTGGGTATAAAACTGTGTTCTGTCTGACCCCCATCAGTGTGTATAAAACTGTGTTCTGTCCTCGTCCCTTAGAGGACTAACATATTGCGGACTATTTGAAAATGAGAAGAGTAACAGTGTTGTGTTTACTCCAAATTGTCTAATAATCTTTGTCTCATTTTCGAATTTGATTCGGTTCTGTTATGATAAGTCAATGTATTAAGTTTTGAAAGTCTATTAAAATATGATTTAAAATTTTTTCTATATGTATTTGTGGAAATTTATCGACCCCCACTTGCTGAGTGTTTCAAAAAACACTCACCTCTTACATCTCTCACCAGATAAGAATGAGGAGCAATGAATGAGGAGGAACAAGAGGCATTCTGGGGATGGTGATCGAATGAAAAGAACAAAGATCAAGAATTTACAATTTTCTTTTGTATTTCTATTCCGCAATTATGATGTAATTTTATTCTGTTATCATTGTAAAAACAATATTTTGATTTATGAAAAGACTGGTTTTTGGCCATTTGCTACGATGCTTGATTGTTTTCATGTAAATTGATAAACAATGCCGGATGTCACCAACGTCTCGGTCTCGGAACGTGACATTTAATTGGTATCAGAGCCGTCAGGTTCATAATCCCTCTGGGATTTTGTTAGACAAATGGCAAAAGCCTATTGCATTCCTATCTGCAGTAAACTTCCCTTCGAAATTCAAATCCAAACTCCTTAAATCATTCTGAAAATTCTTAGTATCGAAAATTCCATGACAACTGTGTTTGTGTCTTTATATCCTTTAATTATTGTTCTGAAATTTTTCCCGATTTATGTTAGGAAATGGCTGCTCCAAGGACCCGTGCTCAAGATGGCCTTCGCATGCGATAGCTCACCATCGACAATCAAGCTAGAGAAATTGCGACTCTGAAGGCTCAACTCGCTAGGGAGAAACAGGAACTTATGGAGCTCAAGAACCTACTTCAGACAGACGTACAACGATTCACTCATCACCTAGACTTGGCTAAGAGCCAACTTCTTTTGGTACCTACTGATTCAAATCATATCAAGCGCCAAGCTATCTTGAGCCGGGAGTTAGGAGAGAGTGGAGATCGAGAGAGACCATGCTACTCGTGCTCGTCATCGTCACGAAGAAATCGCCAACAAGCAAGAACATTACATCACTAAGATTTATATTTCCATGGATAGGCTCCAGGATCAAAATAATTATTTGCATCTTGTGGTGGAGAACATGGAAGATGAGGAGGAAGCACCCATGAATGTAGTCGACGATGATAGTGACAATGAAAATATGATAGACTAGGCTAGACTAGTATTATGATGATTGTAATAAAAAAATATGCTTTGAAAAGCAAAGAAGTATATCAACTTATTTCTAAATAAAAATTATTTTTATCCTTAAATTATTGCTTTTTCATATAAAAATTGATGAGTATTTTATGAACCTAATAATGAAAAATTAATTTTAACCTGTATAAGGAAAACAGACATGGACCCTCGAATCGTCATAGCCGAACTCCAAAAACAACTCCAAGCAAAGGAAGCAGAAATTGAAAAATTGAAGGCGAAAATGACAAGCTCGAGAGAGATAATTACCAACTAGATGAAAAAACATATGCATGGATAACGACATTTACAAGACACGTGAAGAAGCAAGTAAGTTACGAGAAGACGTCAGACGCTAACCGCCTACCATCAAGAATCAGAACGGAAACACAAGATCACCAAACGAAAGTTGGACGAAGCGCAAGATAGGATTTTAAGCTCAAAATTCGTGATGACAGCCGTCTCAAAACACAACGCCACTTTGAGGAACAAATCGAAGAACATGAAGTCAGAGAGTACTTAAACCAATCCACAATTCCGCAGCTACAAGAGGAAGTGGATACATTGACAAATTAAAGCACCATTTTGGAGTACCACATCCATCAATTACAAAATGACATGTTCAATATGGAAGACCTCATGGGGGAAATCGAAGAAAACTTAGGAAACTCTTGGAAGAAGAAATTGACGAAGCTATAGGGGATGGCGAGTACGGGACGAGTAGAAT